>NC_058130.1:206832964-207017612 GCF_016433145.1 Gracilinanus agilis
TATATATATATATATATAAATATATATATATAATATATATATATATATAACTGTAATCTTTTATATATATATATAAAAGATTACAGTTTGAAAAGCTCTTTCCCCCCAGTAACCCTGTGAGGTATGACTATCCACATTTTTCAAGAAAGGAGACAAGCCTCAGAAAGATAAGTGCCATGTGCAAAATTCGATGACTAAAGTGGTAAAGTTAGCTCTTAGAAAACAAAGTCTTTTGACATCAAATTCTGTGCTTCTGACAACATATCATGCTTCTAATAGAGCACATAAAACAAAACAACAGAAAACAAACCCCCTCCTCCCCTCTGTAATGCAAGGTGGCTAACAGAAACTTTTTGCTTCTGTAATTTCAAACTGCCACAACCTAGCAGTTAGAGGTTTTAGAATCTTCAGAAAGACAGTTGGAAACCTGAGGGTATAAATAGGGCTGAAGTTCCAACTGATGGGGATTTTGCCTTCTGGCTTTCACTTTGGCTGGAGGCTTTTGCTTTTTGAGCTTTAGCTTAGCCTGTTGGCTTTGGCTTTTCGGCTTGGCTTTGGCCTTTTAGCTTTGGCCTTGGCCTGTGCTTATTTTGTCTTGAGCAAATTTAGACCTATCTGATTTCTCTGGACTGCTCCCTGATCTCTCTTCATTTATATTCCTCCCTTTCCCCTGGATTTCCCTTTGGGCCCTGGGAGGAAGGGAGGACTTGGTGATTGAACATCATGGATTTAGTTTTTGTAGGCAAGTAGGGCATCCTCAAATAAATCACCCCTAGTTTAGTGATTTGATAAATACTTTACTTGAAAGGCAGTCAAACCTTCCTGACTGGGAGAGCCGCACTTTCTCTGTCTAAACCTCTCCTGCGACCCATCCCACACCATCAGCCCTCTCCCTAACAGCGGTTAGAAAAAACTGAACCTCTTTCCCTCTGATCAACCTGACATTAATAAATCCCCTTTGTTATCTTCTCAAAGCCTCTGGTGAATCATTGTATCAAAGATTAAGGCAAGGGCTAAAAAGGGAAGGAATCATTTTCTTTTATTTCTTGAGGGAACTATGGGCATCCATCTTGGCAGGAAGTCCTTACCCAAGACTTCCTGCAGCCATCAGTTTCACTGGCAAGGAGGAGCCCTTTTGACTCCTCCCTGAAGGGACTTTAGAAATTAACAAGAGAAAAAACCCCAGCCTTGATCTAAGTATTTCTTACTAGCCTAATTCCTCCCTGTATCTTCTGTCTCAAGCCTCAGTGAATAAACCTGTTTGAGCTGCCCTACTACATACTCCATTTCCCCTTATCTCCTATATACCTTCCCTTACCTTCATTCCTCCTCCAATCACCTTATAATCACCTATTTCCCTTTTTATCCCTCCTCACTACCCAAATTGCCTTGATACCTCCTCAAAGATCACCTACTTTTTGATAACACTCCAAAAAAAAAAAATCCAAACCCAACCAACTAAACTAAACCAGTAATTACTAGAAGCTAACATGTTCACAAAGAACAAATTTTGGTTTTGAACCAGATTTGAGGTATTAGCAGTGTTGGGAATTCCTCCTGTGAAAATTTCCTCTATAGATGTAGCTCAATAATTCTTTAACTTTCATTCTTAAAGAACTGCCTAGATCACTGAGAAGTTAAGTTGCACAGCTAGTTATATGTCAGAGGCAAGATCTGAACCAAGTTTTCCTAGCTCCAAAATTAACCTTTTGCCTTTCAAGTCATGCTGTTACTCAACAAATGACACTGAACTAAATAAATTTCCTTTTTTCTGAGTGAATTACTGGATTGGTAGGCTTAGTGAATGCCATAACTATAGTGTATCTTGATTTTAGAAGGAAAAAAATAATATAAACTGGATGGCAATATTGTTACATCAATCAAGCATTCAATTTTAATTAAGCATCTATTATGTGCCAGACACTGTGCTAAGCAGGGGCAGCCCAGTAGAGCTGGGTCAGGCCTGGAATCGGGCAAACTCGTCTTCCAAGTTCAAATCTGGTCTCAGACACTTCCTAGCTGTGTGACCCTGGGCAAGTCACTTAACCCCCATTGCCTAGCCTTTACCATTATTCTGCCTTGAAACCAATACATGGTATTGATTTTAAGACAGAAAGTAAAGGTTAAAAAAAAGAAGCTCCACATGGAGTCACAAAGAGTCATACTGATGGGAAACAAATCAACAACAATACTGTGCTAAGCATCGGAGATACAAAAGAGGTAAAAGATAGTGTTTGTCTTCAAGGAACTTATAATCTAATGGAGCAATTCATAATCTAATGGATTTATATGTTACATGGCTTTGCCTTTGTTTAACAACCATCCCCAAAGAGCATTTAATAACAGCTCTATGTTAACCTAAAATATAGTTTCTTGTGGTATACTATGAAAACTTGTCATTGTCCCTGCTTTTTTCAAGATTTTTGAAATAAATAATATGGATGAAGTCATAAAAAGCAAGCTTATCAAAATGGCAAATGTTACAAATCTTAAGAGAAATAGACTTTCTAGGAAAACTATGAGAACTTAGTTAAATTTTGTAAACTTATTTCGAGCCATCCACGTGATATATTAGCTGAAAAAGCAATCTTTGGGTGGAATAACCAAAATATAGTATTTTGTTTCTGGGAAGTGGTAGCCTTACTTGCACTCTTTCCTGATCATAAACTATCTTGAGTGTAATACTTAATTTGAGGGATCTTGACAGTTAGGTCATCCAGAGGAGAGTGATCAGAAAGCTGAGGGATCTAGAAGCAGACATATCATTTGGTTCTTAGTGATGTGCCCAGTGGTCCATCACTTCTCTATAAAGGTTCTATTTTCATTGTGTTTTCTTTACTTTTTTTCCAGCTATAATTCTACTCATCATTCCATTTCTGAAAATGTATTTTTTATGAATGCTTTCTCCAAGAAGCACTAGAATTCTTCTTCACATTAATAGCATGGTGTAGGACAGTGGTTCTTAATTGTTTTGGCCTCAGGAACCCACTAGATGCTTAAAAATTATTGAGGACCAAAAAAAAAAGTTTTTGTTTATGTCAGGTTTATCTATTGTTTACACTATTTGAAATGAAAATTGATAAGCATTTTAAAATATTTATAAACTTAGGTTTAAAAAATCAGGAATAAGTCTATACTATGTTAACATATATCAACTATTTTATAAAAATAGTTGTATTTTCAAAATAAAAAATAATGAGAGGAATGATATTTTTACATATATTTGAGAATACTTTTTAATGTCTAGCTTAAAAGAAGGACAGCTAGATATTCATACCTGCTTCTGCCTTCAATCTGTTGGGATATGCTATTTTGGGGAATAAAATGAAAGGAAGAAGAAAATTTGGTCTCATACAGATATGTAGTTGGAAAGGGAGAAATATTATAACAGGCAAATAAATCTTAATATTATAGGGGGCAGCTGGGTAGCTCAGTGGATTGAGAGCCAGGCCTAGCAATGGGAGGTCCTAGGTTCAAATCTGGCCTCAGACACTTGCCAGCTGTGTGACCCTGGCCAAGTCACTTGACCCCCATTGCCTACCCTTACCACTCTTCTGCCTTTGAGTCAATACTTGATTCCAAGACAGAAGGTAAGGGTTTAAAAAAATCTTAATATTATAATAAAAATAGTTTTGACCTTACAGACCCTCTGAAAGGATTTTGAGGACACATAGGGATTTGTGAACCATAATTTCAAAACCACTTCTCATAAGGGTTAGAGAACTGGACATAGAAATAGGAAGACTTGGTTTTAAAACCTACCTACCATACTTAGCTATGTGACTACTTAAACCTAGCCTTAATTTCCTCTTCTATAATAATGAGGATAATTATATTTTGAAAACCTTCTTCGTGGTGGCATTATAAGACTGAAATGAGATAATGAATATAAAGTGTTTTGTAAAACTTAACATACTATATAAATGGTGGAATCATTATTTCCTTTGGTTGTCCATCTTGGCCATTTTGCCAATTATCGATATTATATGCCCTTAGAATGCCTTGCTTCTTCCCATCTAGAACAGCAATTCCAGACCAAATCACTAGAAAAAAATTCCCCTAATCCCTAGGGGAGTCATTTCACTCACCTTCATTTTTCTCACAATGTTCCCATCTCTCTTGTTTTCTGAGTTCTTGAGTTATTTGAATTTTGAGTTCTTGAGTTAATTGAATTTTAAGTTCTTCCAAAGTCTGTGTCCATTTCACTGAAGTTTCTGGTTTTTTTTTTTTTTTTTTTTTTTTGTTTGTTTGTTTGTTTGTTTTTGGTGTTCCTTTATCTTCTTCTGATCCATTTGCTATTTGTTCAATTTCTGGATAGAAGCTGTTGATTGTGGTTTCTTTTTTGTTGTTGTTGTTGTTTACTCATATTTTTTCCTTCTCTCTCCCCTAAAATTGGCTGTAATCTTGATCCTCTGATCATATTTTTTTATCTGTGGGTTTGGGCTATTCAGCCTTGGGAGGGCTTCTTCTCTGTCTTGTTGATTAATTAGGTTACTGGGACCTGAGGCCAGATTTTCCCCAGCTGGTGGTAAAAGCTAGAGAAGTGAATTTGGCTACTTTCCTTGAAGTCTGTGGGGGAGGGTTGTTGGAGCTTCCCTGCCCTCAGAAGACTTCTTGTCTGCTGTGCTGATAGGATTAAACCAGGTGGGGTTGATCTGCACAGCTAGGAGTGCCCTGAGGTCAAAGCCTCTAGAGAAAGGGGGGTTGGGCAGCACAAGATAGAGGGTATGTTCACCCTCTCTGGGTCTCCCCCCTCTCCTCCAGCAGCCTCCCTACTGTCTGCGATCAAAGCCTTGAGTTTGGCACAGCTGTGCCAATGAGGCACTCTCTCAGACTAGTGCCCCAGCCCACCCAGAGATTCCAGGATCCGCTGGAGACTCAGCACATTAAATGGAGGAGGGGATTTGGGGTCTTCCTCCTTTCTTTCCCCTCCCACCAGAGAGGTCCAAGAATTCAGGCTCCTCCCACCCCCACCTTTTAAGTTGGGTTCAGCTGGAGGATCCCCCAGCTCTGTTGTGTTGTCAGATTTGGTTTTCTGTTCCCTTGGAGCCCTTTGTCCTTGATTAGTGGTGATGGGCTTTACAGTGGTCTGGAGCCTTGCAGCTTTAATGCCCCGTCATCTTCCCAGAATGGTCCCACCTCTCTTAATTGGTGAATGAATGAGTATAAATTCCACTAGACTAGTCATATGCATCTAACCCACCCCACCAGACCAGATTATGCTTCACATCTCAGCCAGCCATTTACCTTCCTGCTTCAGGTGCTTCTTTTCCCTCCTCCCAGCCTCCTACCTTTTTCACTAGATTCAATAATCAAATCATTACACCTATATTATTTATTATACCACATTTGTAGTATATTGTATATAAAATATACTATGTAGCAAAATTGACATAATATATAATAGATATAACATGTATCACACAAAAAATATGTGTGATATGTATAATATTTTAGATACTATATATGTAATGTACATAATATAAATATAATATATGTATGCAATATGCATATTATTTAATTATGTAAAATATACTACTATCATATGCCATCATTTCTATAAAGAACATGCTAAAAGATTTCCCTATGTATTAATTCTCTAATTCCTTTGACTCCTCAGATTTTCCTTACTTAGAACAGTGCCTGGCATTGTTGCTCTTATATTATTTCAATCATATCCAACTCTTTGTGACCCTGTTTGGAGTTGTCTCCAGAGATATTGGAGTAGTTTCCATTGCCTTCTCCAGCTTGTTTGATAGATGAGGAAATTGAGGCAAACAAGGTTAAATGAATTACCCACGTTCACACAGCTAGTAAATGTTTGTCTCTATGTCTGTCTGTCTATCTATCTATCTATCTATCTATCTATCATCTATCTATCTATCTATCTATCTATCTATCTATCTATCTATCTATCTGTCTGTCTGCCTGCCTACCTGTCTGTATCTATCTATCTATCTATCTATCTATCTATCTATCTATCTATCTATCTATCTATCTATCTATCTGTCTGTCTTTCTTTCTCTCTTTCTGCTTCTCTATATCTATCTATTGATCTACCTAAAACGCTTATCTTCTGTCTTTGTAACAACTCTAAGAGAGAAAGGCAAGGACTATGTAAATGGGGTTAAGTGATTTGCCCAGGGTCACACAACTAGGAAGTTTCTGAAACCAGATTTGAACCCAGGACCTCCCATCTTCAGGTCTGGTGCTTTATCCACTATTTCACCCAACTGCCCTTGCTTCCATATATTTTTCTGCCCCCTATTAGAAGATAAGCTTCTTGAGGAATATTCTCATTTTTGTATTTCTATATTCAGTACTTCGTGCTGTGATTGACATATAATATGTTGCTTTGCAAATTAGAGAGTAGTTTTGAGTTTCATGGTCAAAATATATCAGAACCGGGGGCAGGTGGGTAGCTCAGTGAAGTGAGAGTCAGGCCTAGAGATGGGAGGTCCTGGGTTCAAACCCAGCCTCAGCCACTTCCCAGCTGTGTGACCCTGGGCAAGTCACTTGACCCCCATTGCCCACCCTTACCAATCTTCCACCTATGAGACAATACACCGAAGTACAAGGGTTAATATATATATATATATATATATATATATATATATATATATATATATATCATAACCCAAGTGTTCTTGACTTTTAGGACCAGCTCTCTATTTGCAATGTCACGCCTTCCTCTATCAGTGCAGAGTCTTTTAATACTACAGAACTATGACTAGGATGCAATGGCCCAGTCTTTGCTTCTCCAACTTCTGGGGCATTGTTTTCCTCCCAATGTGGTCTAAAACCTGGCATCCTTTTGCTTCACAGTGCTATACTGGTCCAACCCCCACAAGAATTATGTACATTAGAGGGTGCAAACTACAAGTAATGGAACAAGATTCTGGGCTGACAAAAGCTGACAATAAAGGGAAGAAATGAGATATCCTTAATTTATCTTCCAGGTAGTTAAGTTGTCAGAGGATAGAGCAATGGGCTTTGAGTCAAGAAAACCATACTTCAAATCCTATTGAACTCAAATTGCCTCAGTTTACTCATTTGTAAAATGAGCTGGAGAAGGAAATGGCAATCCACTCAAGTGTCTTTGCCAAGAAAACCCTACAAGGGGTCGCAAAGAGTTGGATACAACTGAACAACTGCCTCAGTTTCCTCCACTGTAAAATGGAAATCATGTCAGCACCTGCCTTCCTGAGCCTTTGTTAGAATAAAATAAGATATTTATAAAGCACTTAGCACATGTGAGTGATACATAGTAAATGCTCAATACATAATTGTCCTATTTACTTAACACTGCTGCCCTCAAAGGGAGAGGAGGGGAGAGATTTTTATTTTTTTTTTAAGGGAAAGGAAAGATGGCCCCAGGGGAAGGCATGAGCCTGACTCTACTGCATTAATGCTTCCCTTTTCCACTGACTGAATTCATACTGGGTACCAGGACTCCTATTAGGACTTTTGAAATTCACAGCTAGTCATCCGAGGAATATCTTATCTAATTTTGGAAAGGCTCATCATCAGAGAGGTCAGGACTCTAGGTCATGATTTTTTGATTCCTGAAATATTTGGTAGAACTAGAGGTAAAAGAGGGACCACATCATTCTCTTTTTCCTAGCAGATGTTTCCTGTTCTCTAGATATCAGTTAATATCCCAAAGCATCAAAAATTAACTGTCATTTAGTTTGAGGTTTTCTATCCAGCCTAAGGCACGGTAAGATGCTGCGTTCTGTTAAGAGGCTGATTTGTGACATCCTAAGAGCCTTCCCATTACAATCCTTTGAAATCCCACTTTGGGCTTCCAGGAACAAGTGCATTTTTATAGTTGCTAATTGACTCCCAGACATTCAAAGAGAAGAACAGCCATTCAGAAAGGTACCCCAGGACTTTAATCAGGTCTATGTGATTATGCACAATATGGCACTGTCACTTCTTCTAGGCATCTGGTTATAGGAAAGTTCTAGTGATAGTCTTTCATTCTTCATCTGTTCTTTGCCTTACATCAGGTGAGGTACCAGGTGAGTGGTAGGTCCTGTTAGTGGCGACCCAGATATTGGGGGTCCACGTGCTCCAAGCTAATATACCTGAGACTTGAAGACATCACAAGAAAAACTCTTAGCTAGATTTATAAAGCTAGACTTAGAACCAAGAAGATTTAGGGCAGCCTAGTGAAATAGTGGATAGAATGCTGGACCTGGAGTCAAGAAGACCTGACTTGTGAAAGAAGAGCTTGGACTTGTGAAAGTCTCCCAAGAAAGTGAAAATGCCTAATGAGAAAATTCCATCCTTATCAAATGAGATACTGTTTATGAAAAGAACTTGATCAAATTTGTCCTCAGACATGTATGTACCTGGGCAAGTCAAATTATCCCCAATTGCTTAGCTTTTGTCACTCTTCTCTCTTAGAATTCATATAAAGACAAAAGGTAAGGGTTTTTAAAAAAAGAGTTTGGCACATAGTAGGCACTATATAAATGCTTCTTCTCTTCTCTTTCCCTTCACCCACTGCCAATGATGATCAATACCTTCTCTGCAAAATACAGTCTCAGAAAGTTTTCAGGAATCACTAAGATGGCAAGTGACTTACCCAGGGTCAAACAGCAAGTATTTTTTCAGGGAGATGATTTGGACCCAGGTCTTCCTGACTTTTGAGGTCAGCTTTCCATTCACTGGAACTCAGAAAATAAAACATTTCAAAATCAATGTACCAATGTATCAACCATTAAACAACAGAGTGTCAAAGTGACTTACTCAAAAGATTATTGAACTTTGAAGTTAGGAGACCTGGATTCTAGCACCAACCCTCCTTGCCTGCTGTGTGGTGCTAAGGGAGTTAATAACCTTTTAGAGTTTCTAACTATCAGTTTCTTCAGCTGTCAAATGAAGGTGTTGGATGATCCTTTCCAGCTCTGAAGTCCTTTGCATCTATGAGTAGCAAAGAATGGATTTACTAATTATTATTGAGAAATGCCAAGTAAGTCAAGGTTTCAAATGAAAAGAAGAATTTCATGCAAAAAGCGTATGAGGCTACAATGTACATTAGTTGACTTTAGTTCTATTACTGGGAGTTTCAGGCTTATCTTTGATACCCTCAGTCTCCTTTAAAGTTTCAGGCTTATCTTTGATACCCTCAGTCTCCTTTAAATCAGATTTTATAAGAGAGCAATTATTTTCATTAGTATGTTTATCTGTCTTCACCTAAATCATTTAAAGATATCCCTTCTCTGACAGATAGGCTATCACTGTTTGTGATGTAGTATCTAGAGTCATAAGATCTAGGTTCAAATCTTGGTTCTCCCACTTAGTATTAATGTGAATTTAGGTGGGTATTAATTTCTCTGGGCCTCCATTTCCTCACATGAAAAATGAAGAGGTTGGAGGAGAGAATGTCTAAGGTCTCTTTCATTTCTAAGTGATGGATTGAAATTTACCTCCTTCAAAACAGAAAAATATTCTAACTTTTAAAAAAATGACTACTTATCATAGATATAGTTCTCATATACTTTTACCTTTAAATCAAATGTGTTCCCCTAAATGTTTAAGTTTTGACTATATCCATACAAAAATTATAATATTCACAATTTTAGAGTCTATAAGGCTTATAAAACATTTTGCTTACAATGAACCTGTGACTTGGTAGTGGTAATATCTCCAAGTACTTAAAAATAATTTACATATCAAAGTTTTTTCTTTTATATTATATTCATTTCTGTATTCACACTCACCTTTCCCCAGTCCCAGAAGGAGATCTTGTTCTATAATAAATAAAAGAAGTTAAGCAACAGATAGCATCTCTCAGTATATGCAACATTCTGTCCACATCGTTCCCTGCCTTTCCTCCAGAGGTATATTTTATCATTTGGTACAATTATTTGTTTTTTTTTCTGTTATTTAGATTTTGGCTTCCTTTAAGTGATATTTTAATTTACATTTCTTAAATTATTGTTTATATTGTCCTTATGTTCCTACTGATTTCACCCATATATAGTCATAGTATCTTCCTGTGTTTCTCCAAATTCCTCATATTCATAATTTCTCATGGTATAATAATGTATGACATTTATATGTCACAGTTAGTTTAGCTATTCCCTAATTGATAGGCATTTGCATTGATTCCAGCTATTTGCTACTATAAAAGTTTTGCTATGAATATTTTGATCCTTTTTGAGATTTCCTATTTCTCACCTCTTTGGCATAAAAATACAGGAGTGGAATCTTTGGGTCATATAACATGAACAGTTACACAAATTTACCAAAATACTTTATAAAAACATTTGCTCATCTTTAGCTTCACTCTAGTCTCTAATGGTAAAATACATGGTCACTGGGATGCCTCTTTTCTTAAAACTAATTCATTAGTTCACTTCCCCAGGCTTCAATGTCTTTTCTTTGTCTTTGCATTTCCATTACTTGATGTGAAATGTCCTCTCATTATCTCCCTCCATTTTTCAGCCTATAATTTTTATAAAAAATATTAAGCATATGCCTACTTACTTTCAATGATGCTACAAACATTAACTCTAGTACTTCATTCCAATAATGAAGGAGGGAAAGGGCAGAGTCAAGATGGCAGCTTAGAAGCAGCAAAAATCAATTCCTCTTTGAAAACCCTTCCATATCAATCAAAAAATATAATGCTTCAAGGGGGACAGAAAACCAAAGCCAACAAGAATACAGACCTGAGGGATGTTCCTGCTTGATTCAACTTAAAAGATATGCAGAAAAGGTTGAATTCTCCAGTTTAAGGAAAAGAAAGAAAGAAGGTCCCAGGAACCTTTCCCCATCTACTTTGCTGAGACTTGGGTGGTAGGTGGGATGTATGGGCAAGGGCTCCAGCTTGGAGTGAGTGCCTTGCTACCACAGCTAAGTGAGACTCAGGGTTCTGACCACAGCTGGCAGAGAGGCAGTTGGAGGAGAGGAGCAGAGAGGAGGGCAGCCTGGTCACAGCCTTCAGTCACCACTCTCCATCTTGGGCCTCAGCCTCTGTCTCTAGAAGTTTTGTCCTTAGGGCATATTCAGCTCTGTAGATCAGTTTAACTGGCTTAATCCAGTCTATCAATAGTGCAGAGAAGCCTCTAGAGGACAGAAAAGCTCACTCTTCAACACCCCTCCTCCACCTACTATGCTGAGACCTGTGGTAAGAATCTGGCTGACTGGAATCCCAGGGTAAAAGTTACAACCAAGACAGAATACCTTGATACCACCATGGGAAGTTCAGGGCTCTGACTGGGCAGCTTGCCAGGAAGAGACTGGCAGAAAGGAAGCCTTCACACCTTCACTTTCACCTTCAGCTTCTGCTCACAGTTGGGGAAGATTTGGCCTCAGGGCACATCAATGTAACAGGTCAGCTTCTTCAGCCTAATCCAGTTAATCAGCAGAGGAGAAAAGAAGTCCCTTCAGGGCAAAAAAGCCCAAACTCACAGATCCAGCACATAAATAGAGAAGCAAGAATACAGCCAATAAGGAGGGGGAAAGAAGGAGAAAATATGAGTAAACAACAGAAAAAGAAAAAAGAAATTACAATCAACAGTTTCTATTCAGGAATGAACAAAGAACAAATGGAACAGAGGAGGACCAAGGAACATCAAGAAAAAACTCAGGATCTCCAGCAAATTGGACATAGGCTTTGAAAGAACTAAAAACACAATTCAAAAAACAATTAAGAGAGGTTGAAGAAAATTGGGAAAAGAACTCAAAAAGCAAAATAGGTCATCTGGAAATAGAGGCACATGAACTAAAACAAGAAAATAGTGTCTTAAAAGTCAGAATTGACCAGCTTGAAAACAAGGCAAAGAAACTGAAAGATGATCTACAAAGAAAAATAGATCAAAAGGAAAATGGGGATCAAAAAGTCAGGGATGAAATTCAGTCTTTAAAAAATTAGAATCAAACAACTAGTAGCAAATGACTTCACTAGGCAGTAAGAGTTTATAAAACAAAATCAAAAGATAAAAAAATTGAGGAAAATATGAAACATGTCATTGATAAAACAACAAACCTGGAAAATAAATCCAGGAAAGACAATTTAAGAATTATTAGACTATTGGAAAATCAGGACAAAAAAAACAAAACAAAAACAAAAAAAAAAAAAAAAAAAAAAAAAAAAAAAAAGCCTGGACATCATTCTACAGGAAATTATCCAAGAATGAAGGAGGATTAAATGTTCAGAGAAAACTATCAAGCTGTAGATGAATTCAACATGACAGTTTTTCTCAGGCCAGAAGTTCTTCTATCTTCTGTTCCTCTTTATACCTCTCTTTCCCTAAAGCAGAGTTCTTAACTCCTGTTTGAGTCTATACAATACAACTATAGGCTTGCCCCTAGATAGAAGTTCAGTATACTGCTATGGATCCCAGCCCTTTCCACCTCTCTTCCCTTTTAGCTGTATGGGAGACTTCATTTTCAAAGGGACAGAATTTCAGACTCCTTATTCCCTTATTCTAAGCTCTCTGCATTAGTTTGTTACTTGAATGTGGACCT
Organism: Gracilinanus agilis; assembly: GCF_016433145.1. Lineage (NCBI taxonomy): Eukaryota > Metazoa > Chordata > Mammalia > Didelphimorphia > Didelphidae > Gracilinanus > Gracilinanus agilis. The sequence goes on from NC_058130.1 coordinate 206,845,451, forward strand.
CAAAGCTGAATTGGGGCTGAAAATGAATCCACTCTCCTTTAGAATCAGAACCACTCAAATTGCTGCTTGCTTCTTTTCATGTTTCTTGCCTAGAATATGCCTTAGGTCTAGAAACAACATGAGGTTAACCACTCTTTGGTACAGGTCCCTTCTTCAGAGTACACTGGATCTGCAAATGGGTTTTGACAGAGCTGTCATTTTGCCCCTGGCCTGTCAATGCTGAATCAAGGGCAGTTTCTTCCACAAGAATATAGCAGTAGAAGCCAGTACATTCCTAGAGCTAAGAGGCTCTGTGTGATGTCTTCCAAGATTGACCTTGTCCCCAGACCCTGCCAAACTTCTCTCTGTATCTTTGTGCTGACCCATGATATAGGAAAAATATTGCCTTGGAGTTCTTGTGATAGGTAAATGACTAATGAATAACATTATCATCATGCAGAGATTTTAGAGGTTAAAAATTAGGTTTTTATTATTCTTAAGCATAAGTTCAGAGCTAGGTAGCTTTTAGCCTGGTTAGGATTTTAACAAGGCCTTTATAGTTTTCAATTGTATTGAAAGACAGAGCAATAATTTTTGTTTTACATCCTTTACTAATAAGACAGAATCTCATACAATAACCACAAGAAAAAGAAACAAAATTTTATAGAAATAAATTTAAGGGAATTATTTTTCAAGGTTTGGCTGGTGAGCTTTAGATTATCAATGGACTAATTGAGAGGAAAGATTTACGTGCCAAAAGATAACCACAGAATTGGAACTGGTTGGGATCTTTCCAAAAATGAAGTAAGTCAAATTATTTTGGAAGTCCAGACTCTATTTTGGCCTCTTATCTCAGTAATATCTGATGACTTTCATAAAATTTTAGCATATCCATTGGAAAAGCTTCAGCTCCCCCAAAAGCCTCTGAAACAGAAGAGTTGAACCCAAAATAATTAAGATTAAGAAAAAGAAATACAAATTTTCTTATGATATCTGGGATGTCAATCCTGTAACTTACTATGATTTTTTCCCTTGGATTTCTCAATCAGAACACTATCTGGTGCCATTCTAGGTCTTTGTGGCAGTAGTTGTGGGAAAGAACTGGACTTTACTACTTATTTTCCTGTCATACTTTAGACTTATCAGTATATTCAATGGAAAATCTCTCATAGATTTTCTCATGTTGCCACTGGGGGGACTGAACACTCAGCCCTGAATGACTCACATTCTTAGTATTGCATCACAGATGAAGTGCTTTTTTCCTTATAAAGCTGCATCTAGGTTGCTTTTCTTTCACACTATTGCTATCTCTATTCTCCACTGAACTACTTATACCTACTGTTGCTGTTGCTATTACTTTGCTGTTGCATCTCTGCTGGTGCTGCTAGTATGATTCATCCAAAAGGGAGTATGTATAGCTCTTTGAGGAGACAGCCTCTGCCTCCAGTTACTTTATCCCCTTTCTGTGTCAGTCACATTTCCCCTCCTCAGCTAGCACAACAAAACATCCCTCAGATTAAATCTACTTTAAAAATTACTACTAAATTCCTCTCTGGGCAATTTGGATTTCATTCTCTTCCAATTCTTAGCATAATTATCATCCTGGAAGATCCCTCCATCCTATAGGTTCTCCTTTGATTAATCAGTTTCTCCTGGAATCTCTATTTTAAGTAAGAGCTCAGTCCATCCACATTCACTCTTTCTTTCCTTTCTGGGCTTCACAACCACTTCTCCAGATTTCTTTCTCCCCTGTGCCCCCAAACAGGTATTTTCTCCAACTTCCACCTTTTTCAGATTCCTTTTATGTATTGTCTTTCCCATTAGAATGCAAGCTTCCTGAGGGAAGGAACTACTTTTCTTTTTGTTTGTATTTGTATTATCAAAACTTAGCACAATGCCTGATACCTTAAAAAAAAAAAAGGCTAGTGATATGATTTTTTGATGACAGTTTTCTTCCCACTCAAATGGAGGAACTCCCCCCAGGCCTATTTGATTTTTATGTGGGGGAAATTCCTTTAAACTTCAGAACTATATAGATTACCTTGGAGCTTCACTGAAGAAGGTGAAGTGGACCTGGCAACCTCTACCCTGTATTCCTATACTTATATCCAGGTATAGTCTTTACATATATTAGTTAGTTAGGGGTCTAAGAATCTCATTTGGATTGCTTTAGGTCAGGATATCCCCAGTCCAATCAATTATTTTATTTCACCCTCTTACGACAGGGCATAGAAAGCTAGACTCAGATCTAGGAAGGCTGGGGTCCAAGCACCATTGGCTATGTGACCCTAAACAGGTCATTTAATACCTCAGAATCTAGGAAAACTCTCAAAGACTATAAATTGCAGAACAATTTGCATTGGATAGAGAGTGACTTGTATTGGTAAAGAGAGAGTTTCTTCATTGGAAATTATTTATAGCAATGGAATCTCAGGTCCAATCCAGAGAGACAGAGAGAGACAGAGGAGTGACAGACAGACAGACAGACAGAGACAGAGACAGAGACAGAGAGACAGAGAGAGACAGAGAGACACAGAGAGATGACAGAGATAGACAGAGACAGAGAGACAGAGGGACAGAGAGAGACTGAGAGACCGACACAGAGAAAAAACAAAGAAAGACAAACATATACAGAAATGGAAATAGATAAAAAGAGAGACAGAAATAGAGAAGCACACACAGAAAGTTATATAGAGAAAAAGAAAGAGACAGATACAAAAAGCAACAGGGAGAGATACAGAAATAAACAGATCTAACTCTGCCTTTTCCTTTGTACCTTAAAACCTAGTCACCCACCCTGAAGTTCAAGAGGAGATAAATGCACTCTAATAAGGAGAAAAGCTATTGTGAGAGAAAAAGGAAAACAAAAGTCTTTACCTCTGCTTCCTTATCCACACAGTTGCCTTCAGGTTAATCTTTATAAAAAGCAGCTTGTGTATTTTCTCTGTCCTAGAACTTAGAAAGGATTTAAAGGAGGCAAAGGCAGGGAGAGACATCATCAGTGTGCATGGGGTTTTACCTGCAAAGTCAAAACATCTCAGAAAGTGATACTCCTTTGTTTTGCTCATTCTATAATAGTCTACATGGCCTTATTTAGATTTAGGCTGCTAGGTAGTATAGTGATTGAAAACTGGACTTGAAGTCAGGAAGATTTGAGTTTAAGTCCTATTTGAGATATTAACTAGCTTGTCAATTCTCTTCATCTCTCTCAGACTCAGTTTCCCAACCTCTAAAATGGGATAATATAAGTAAATGCTTCTCAAAACTTAAAGCACGATTACTGATATCTATTATTATTATTATTATTATTTACCACCTCAAGTTTTTTCCCCTAAATTACTAATTTATTTATTTTATAAACGTTGAGGATACTAAGTAGACCTATAATGCACAGAATGCTGGACCTAGAATTAGGAAGACCTGAATTCAAATGCAGCCTCAGATCTGTATTACCTATGTGACTCCGGGGAAGTCAATTAACTTCTGTTTGTCTCAGTTTCCTCAACTCTGAAATAAAGATGATAATGCACTCACTGCCCAGGTTTTTTTTTGGTGAGGCTCAAATGAGATAATATCTTTAAAGTGCTTAGCTCAGGACCTGGACACAATAGGCACTTAATAAATATTTACTCCATCCTTTCCTATAAGCATTAACTATCTCTACTGTCCAAAGCTTCCCAATTGAACTATTAAAAATGGAAAAAAAGGAGAACCCCTCATAATAACTATGTACAGCCAACAAAATCAATTCCCATGTTGGCTATTTCCAAAAATATATGCCTCATTCTGCATTTTCATTCCATCACATTTCTGGCAGGAAGTAGGTGACATGGCTTCACATTTAGTCTTCTGGGCTCAGAATTTATCATTGCATTAATCAGAGTTCTAAAGTCTTTCAAAGCTGTTTTTCTCTATAATGTTATTGTCATTGTATAAATTGTTCTCTTACTTATGTGTCATCTCAGGTTCTTTAAGCACTTTGAATCAATATTTAGCCATATTTTGGCATATACATTACCTTCCTAATGTGAATAAGCAAAAATATAACATGACCAGATGAAGAAATGAGTGGCAGATTAGTTTAACCATATTTATATATAACTATATAACCTTTTTAAGATATCTTGACACAAAAAATTACAATCTACTTCAGAATCCAAATGAAGGAATAAAAGGATCTCAGAATAGGTTCATCGAAAAGATGGGCCAAATTTCGATCCAAAGAAAAGATGAGGAAATGCACCCCTCTCATGTTTTTGGAGAAGTGGGTAACTATTATTATGGAATGCTGAATTAACAAGCATTTATTAAGCACCTACTATATGTGCAAGGCATTGTGAGAAACTTTGGGGATAGGAAAAAAGGCAAAAGACAGCTCCTGCTCTGAAGGACCTCACAATTTAATGGGGAAGAGAAACAATTACATACAAACAAGCTATATTCAGGATAAATAGGAGAAAATCAACAGAAAGGAGGCAATAGAATTAAGGGGGATCAGGAAAATCTTATTTTATTTATTTATTTATTTTTTTAGGCTATTTTCCCATGGTTACATGATTCACGTTCTTTCCCTCCCTTTCCAAAACTCCCCCCATCCTCCCCATAGCTGCTGCACAATTCCACTGGGTTTTACATGTTACATTGATTAGGACCTATAGGAAAGTCTTCTTGCAGAAGACTGAACTTTGAGTTGAAGAAAACCAGGGAAGCCAGAAAACAAAGAGGAAAGAGTTGAAGTTATGGGGAGATGTCAGAGGCAATGCTCCCAGATGGGAGATCAAATGCTCTGTGCAAGAAATAGCAAAGAGGTTAGTCATTGATTTGCAGAGTACATGGGGTTTGGTGGAGAAGAAGAGGGGAGGTGAAATAAAGTTTCAGAAGACTATGAAGAAAGATTATGGAAGACTTTAAAAATCAGAGAGAGAATTTTATATTTGATCCTAGAGGCAATAGAGAGATTGATTCAGGGGGAATATAACATAACTTCAGGAAGGTCAATTGATTGCTAGATGGAGGATGGGTTGGAGTAGGGAAAAACTTAAGTCATGGAAACTAATGAGCAAGAATCCAGGCATGAGGTAATAAGGGACTGTACCAGAGCAGCTTGGTGGTACAGTGGATAGAGTGCTGGACCTGGAATCAGGAAGACTCATTTTTCTGAGTTCAATCCTGGGTTCAAATACTTGGAAGTTCTATAACCTTGGGCAAGTTTCTTAACTCTATTTGCCTCAGTTTCCTCATCTGTAAAATAAACTGGAGAAGGAAATGGCAAACCACTCCAGAATCTTTGCCAAGAAAACCCCAAATGGGTCATAGAGAGTCAAACACAACTGAAGTGACTCAATAACAACCAGGGTAGTAAGTAGTGCCAGAGGAGAGAAGAGAGCATATATACAAGATATTACAAAAGTAGAAATGACAGAACTTGGTGGCTGATTGGATATAGAGGGTGAAAGAGAATGAGAAATATAAGATGACACTTAGGGTAGAACTTGGATGGCTGAGAGGATGATGGTCCTTTTAATGGTAATAGAGAAGTTAAGAAGAGGGGAAAGTTTTGGAGAGAAAAATAATTAATTCAGTCTGGGATATGTTGAGTTAAAATGCCTATAAGACATCAGAGACATCAGTTCAAGATGTCTATTAGTCAGTTAGAGGTGCAAGATGAGAGATGAGTAGAGAGGTTTATTATTATTGTTCAGTCCTTTCAGCTGTGTCCAACTCTTCATGACCCCATTTGGGATTTTCTTGACAAAAATCCTAGAATTATTTGTCATTTTCTTCTCTATCTCATTTTATAGATGAGAAAACTGAGGCAAACAGAATTAAGATGAATCTTCCTGATGTTAGGTCCACCACTATTCACTGCAGCAGCTAGCAGCCCCAGGTGAGAGGTTAGGGATAAACAAATAGATTGGGAAATCATCTCCATTTCAATATTAATTCAATATTAAGGAACCAATGAGATCACCAAAAGCAAAATAGTATACAGCAAGAAGAGAAGAGGACCTATGATGGAGTCTTGGGAGACACTCATGTTTAACAAGTAAGATCTTGATGAAGATTCAGCAAAGGAGTTTGAGGACTGGTAAGGGAACAACTGGAAGAGAGGAATACCATGAAAATCTAGAGAAGAGAGTTTCACTATGGATGACTGACAGTGTCAGAGGCTAGAGATGTTAAGAAGAATGAAGATTGAGAGAATGTCATTAAATCTGGCATTGATAACTGGAGAGAGCAGTGTCATTTGAATGATGAAGTTAGAAGACAGGCCACTTCATCATATATGATAAGAATGAAGTAGCTGACAGTGGAAGAAGGAATCTGAGTGGTGCGAGATGAGGAAAAAGAAAGAAGTGGAATATTTCAATGAGTGGCCTCATCTTTTTTGGTGAAATATGAAGCAAGGTTCATATTTCTCAGCTGAGTGGGCAGGGAAGACAAGTCATGGGATGTTTGAGGAGGGATAAAAAAAGTTTGGAAAAGGGACTGTGGTGTGTAGAAATCACAAAAAGCCCTCAGATGTTATCTCTGTGCTGATTTAATTTGATAAGCCACCTTTCCTTTTTATAAATCCTTGTTATATGGAAAGGTTTATTGAGTAAAAAAAAGAAGGAAAGATTTATTTGAAAATAAATAGTATATGAAAACAGAAGGCACTATTAAAACTTTTTAGAAAAGAAGGTCATTGTCAAACAAACATAATTTCCTTTTTGACAGTTAATAGCTAGATCAATCAGGGAAATAATTAAGAGAAGGCATACCTAGATTTCAGTAAGACATTTGGAAAAGTTGCTCATTATATTCTCTGGACAATATGGAAAGATATAGGTGGAGGAATGGGACAATTAGGCAGATTTGGAACTAGATAGATAGATAGATAGATAGATAGATAGATAGATAGATAGATAGATAGATAGATAGATAGATAGACAGATGAATAGATAGAAAAAAGATAGACATAAATAGACAGACAGGTAGATAGAGACAGACAGACAGATAGAGACAGATAGAGAGATAGATAGAGACAGACAGACAGATAGATAGATAGAGCATTTATTCAATTGTTCACTATGTATCAGAACCCTGGAGATACAAACAAAGGCAAGTAAAATACTTTTTCTGCCTTCAAAGACCTTCATTTAAAAAAAAAAAAACAACTGACTTTCTGACTTAGAATCCATATTAAGTATTGGTTCCAAGGCAGAAGAATGATAAGAGCTGCTGTGACTTGTCCACACAGGATTTCTAGTCTCCAGGCCTGACTCTGTATCCACTGAGCCACCTAGAGGTCCACAAGTACCTTAAATTCTAATGGATGAAATAACTCATAAAGAATTTTGGGGAGGGTCAGAGTATAGTATCTAGAAGAAGAGTAATTTTCTGTTTTAACTAGTTACTCCTGTTAACTAGGTGCTAGAGTTACGGGATATCATAACCAGCTTTGAGAAGTCAGGATCACTGGTATTCAGGTCCTGCCTCTACCACATACTGATTTTAGGGTCATTTCATCTCTCAGTGTCCTTAAGCAACTCTCTAAGACAAGAGTTTGCAGAATAGTTGATAAACTCCATGGACTGAGGGCATTTCCTCACCAGGAGCATTCCATGCCTAAGAAATCATAGTTTCTGATAATAATAATAAAAAAAAGAGTACCTTATACGTACTCTATTATATATATATATATGAAGAAACAGAAAAATTCTGTGGCAATTCTAAATCTAAGATCCTATGAATTATACCCTTAGACTATTCCCCAGTGTGTCTAGAACAGAAAGGAAGAGCAGAGATTCTCTTGAAATAAATCGAGCTACTATTCCTGAAAGATAAATGGTTTTGATTCCATGATATATTCTTCATCGTGATACCAAATAGAGGTCAGAGCTCTGATTCTTCCCAGGGATTCTGCCCTGAAAGATTCTGACTGTGCTTAAATGAGGAAGTAAGTCTGAAACTTTATCTTATATACCTGTCCTGTGCAATACAATTCACGGTAAAGAAAGAAACATAAACAAACCTGAAAATACCACTAGCAATCATTTAAAATTTTACAAACTTCTGAGCTCACCAGTCCCATCATGCCATTTCCCAGACATCTCTAACCACTGCTACCACTACCTACCTTCCTTCCAAATACAGCTCCTTTGAATACAGAGGAATGCTGATAAATGGTTAACAAGCTTTCCCTGCCCCTCAAATGTACTCGTTTTTGAAAAATTTTCTTTTAGTTTTTTTTTTAAGATTTTAAGTTTAATCTTCATTATTGAAGATTCCCCCCCCCCCATCTCTCCTTAAATTTAAACAAACAACAAAATAATAATGTATAGCTTGTCAATTTCTGGGGTATAAATTCTTACCCTGAGCTGGCTCCAGCATAACTTTGCCTAGATGTGCTTTCTTTCCCTGTTTTAAGTTCCTTGGAGCAGGGAATTACTGCTTTTTCAATTTATATCCCCAGCACTTAGAAAAGTTCTTGGCACATTGTTCAATTTTTCCTTTTTGTCTGACTCTATATGGGGTCTTCTTGGCAAAGATACTGGAGTGTTTTACCATTTCCTTCTTCAGGGGATTAAGTCAAACAGAGGCAAAGTGACTTGCCCAAAGTCGCCCAGCTAGTGAATGTCTAAGGCTGGATTTTAATTCATATTCTCCCGACTCCAAACCATCTCATTGTCTCCAAGACAAACAAAGGTTAAGTGACTTTTCTGGTCTCATTTGTTTTCCATCTGTTTATTGTTTTCTCATATGTATGGCAAAACCCAGTGGATTTGGTATGGGGCTTGAGGTCAAGAAGACCTAAATTCAGGTTCTGCCTCAGACACATACTACTTATATGACCCTGGGTCAAATATTTATTCTCTAAGGATTCAAGATTTATCTATTAACTATGGTGTATTGTCATCTGCCTCCTTTTAAGGCGATTCCAACACCACAATGTTGTCTATCTGAAAAACAAATTCCTCCTTTTAGTAAAGGGGTAAATATATAATTCTAGCCTGGCACCCCTTGGGTCTGAGGAGGGCAGAATGACCAAACTTCCAGCTCCAACTTCTTGTTTCTTGTCCTGGAATAAATTAGACACCCTTGGAGAAAGGTAGGGGGTGAAATGGCTAAAAGTATTTATTCTGCTTCCAATTAAGCCACAGAAAGCCACCCCCATGCTATATGTGGAGGATAATCCTCACTAAAATTGGAAGAAATTAATTTTATCTCATTTGAACTCACCTTCCTGAATTAAAATTTGACCTCAGATACTTAATAGCTATGTGACCCTGAGCAAAACATTTAACCCCGTTTGCTTCAGTTTCCTCATCTGTAAAACTGAGCTTGAGAAGGAAATGGCAAATTGCTGCAGTATCTTTGTCAAGAAAACCCCAAATAAATTCAGGAAGAGTCAGACCCGACTGAAATGACAGAACAACAACAATCATATTGCTCAGATTGCTGTCTTACACATAGGGATACAGTCCTATTGGGGAGTAAGGGAAGCAGCTTCTCAAGATCTCTTCATTATCATTCTAGGTTTTATTTTTTTTATCAATAAAATAAAATTTATATTCTAAATGCTACTGTGTACAAAGTCCAATGCTAGAGCCTAAAAGAGATTCAAAGGTAAACAAGACAGATTCTAGTCTGGAGGAGATCACAAACTAATAGGAGAGATAAGAAATACATATAAAGGGCAGTTAAGTGGCACAGTGGATAGAGCAGAGTCAGAAATACTTCACTTCCTGAGTTCAAATCTGGTCTCGGATACTTCATCATCTGTAAAATAAGCTGGAGAAGGAAATGGCAAACCACTCCAATATCTTTACCAAGAAAACCCCAAATGGGGTCATGAAAAGTCAGACGTGATTAAAAAAATGACTGAACTAAAAATGTAAAAAAAAAATTTACAAAAACTACCTGCCATCAAGACTCTCTCAAGTCCCAACTTCTACAGGCTTTTCCCCATCTGCCCCCAAACCCACCCCTGTTGTCAATACTGTCTCTTCTCAGATTATCTTCCATTAACTTTGTCTTTATATCTTATGTACTTAGTTATTTATCTGTTAGTCTCCCCCATTAGATGTATGCTCTCTCTGGAGGGACCTGTTTTTGCATTTCCTCATATTTTCCAATATTAAGCAAAATGATGAGATTTATTCTTAATAATGAGCTTATTATTTCTTTTTTCTTTGTTTGTTTGATCTTTACTTTATTTTAATAATAAATATCCTCATAGGTTTTCCAAAGTTATATGATTCATGTTGTTTCCCTCCTTTCTTCCCAACCCCTTTCAGGAGTTGACAAGCAATTCTGTCTGGGTTATACATGTAATATCACACTAAACATGAGCTTATTATTTCTAACTGGGGCTCAGTATTTTTTCAAACCTCTTTCCTCATTGCTTTGTCCTTATAATCCAAGGAATGCTCTCACATTTTCTACACTAGAGCAGCTTCTAAAATTAGGATGATTGAGATTGAGATTGTGAGCCCCATTTTGTAAAGTAAAGAAGAACTAGTTTAAGCCAAGTATGTCTGGGGTGGCAGGCATGGCAGTATCCTTGGGTCTCCTGTTAGGGTAAATGAAGAAGGTCACTCTTAATCAGGCATAACCTGATTTCTTCACCTAGATGCTCAATCTTATGATTGGATATGTGATTTTCTGTTATCATAAAGTAGTCAGGGAGAGACTCTAAACCAGTGGTTCCCAAACTTTTTTGGCCTACTGCCCCCTTTCCAAAAAAAAAAAATTACTTAGCCCCCTGGAAATTAAATTTGTTTTAAATATTAATAGCAATTAATAGGAAAGATAAATACACCTATGGCCATCACCACCTTCCTGGATCACTGCAGCACCCACCAGGAGGCAGTAGTGCCCACTTTGGGAATCACTGCTCTAAAATATTTAGCATACTTCCTCATTAGGTATTTACCAATTAAAGTTGTTTTGGGGAGGTCTGAAAATTGAACTTGCAAAATTTTATTAAATAACTCAAGATGTGGAATGAATTTGTCTTTGGTCACTTTGATTACATTCCAAAAGAGATCACTAACAAATTAATTTAATGGTTATAGTTAGCTATTGATAAATTAATAAATTAATTTTCTTCCCCAGAATCCAATCTCTCAGAATTTTTTATCATCACAGCAGGTGCTTAATAAATACTTTTTGACATAAGTATGATTCTCCCCTCCCCAAATAATGATTTATTGGTGTAACTGCAAGGAATCACTAATACAGGGATGTGTCTTCTCTGTAATTTACAGTCTTAAAAAGTTGTGCAAGTTGCTCAGAGGTTAAGTGATTCATCCAAAGTCACAAAGTTAGTGTGTATTGGAGACAGGACTTGAACCAATGGTTTTTGCTTCTTATATCATTGATTTCTTCACAACTTTGATATGAAGCAGAATGCAGAAAATGCATAAGAGCAGGGCAAGCAAAATATAAGAATTCTAGGGAAGAGAAAAAAGATAACGTCATGAATCAACTTGTCATCCCAGATATTTAAAGCTCTGATACCCTTGCCCTGGCCCTGATATGCTTGGAGGGCTCAGCTGAATAAAGAATTCTTTATTCTTTGAGGTGATCAGTAGGGACCACAGGCTCAGTCAGGCATCTGCTCACAAGTTCTGAATGCTTGAGCCTGTGTGCTATAAACAGAATTGTCCTGGGAATGGGGAAGTAAGTCTGATCTCTAAGACAATTTTCTCTTTCAATTAAGCCACCCCATTGGGAAAATGCAGAATAAATTTGATTTGAAGTCAAATGTCACTTTTCATGCTCAGAAGAGGCAGTCTCTGAAGGGAAGGGAAGGATCTTCCCCACTTAGCTCCCATCGTTCAGATGCCATCAGAGGGTCCAGCAAGAACATGTCTTGTTAATTCCTTTCCATCACCTTGTCCTACCTCTTTGCCCACCTTTGCCCAGACTCTATACCATTCCTCTCAGCTGGACGCTGAACCTTTTTCGTATTTCTACCTTTGCTTGAGGTAACTCAGTGTCTCTGCTCTTACCAACCTTCGGTTCCACTATCCCTTTCCCAATAATCATTGGTCTAGGACCATGTAGCTTATTATTGCTCTCCATGCCTAGGAGTTCTGCTACCTCCCTGGATACTACTTGGGACCATTCTAACTTCTCTTTGCCAACCATTTTCTGCCCTGTCCATTTTTACCTTCCCCCCAAGCACTCAATTTCTACTCCTCACTCTGAGAACTTTGATCCAATCACCACTTCAATTACCTCTGGAAAGGAATGCCAATAGACTCTACTATTGATCTATTCATTGCCTTTTTGCCTGAATAGGCAACCAGGTAGTGGAGTGGATACACATCTGGGTCTGGAGTCAGGAAGACCTGAGTTCAACTCCAGCCTCAGATACCAGAGCTTCGTATGACCCTGGGCAAGTTGTTTAACTTCTATTTGCCTCAGTTTCATCAACTGTAAAATGAAAATAATAATGGCACCCACCCCACAGGGTTGTTATGAGGCTCAAATAAGATGACTCTGTAAAGTGCTTAGAATATAGCAGAAGCTATGTAAATTACCTCTTTTCCTTCCCTCTTATCAATAAGACAATAATTCCATTCCCTAGTAACCACATGGCTGTTTATTTTAGACTATTAGCTTCTAGAAGGCAAAGACTGTCTCTCTTTTAGTATCTGAATCCCCAGCATGCATCACAGTACTTGGCACATCTTAAGCACTCAATAAAAACTTTTTACTCATTCATTCATTCGTTCTTCAAGATTCATGGGGCTTTAGCATCCTTCCTGAATAAATCTTACTATATGTTTTATAGCCTCTAAATAGAACAGTGAGCTCCTTGAGAGAGGAAACCTCTCTTTTCTGCTAATAAACCAAACAAAGTGCCCAGTACATAAAAAATTTAAAATTCCTTTCTGTTCCATTTTACACAAATCACGTTAACTTGGAAAATAATTTTGAAGATAAATCTATCTTAAAATCAGAGGGATTTATTGAGAGAGAAAAGTTAGCATGTACATGAGGGCAAAGTCTCTCCCAGGGAGAGCAATCTCCCACTGAGGGATCTGTGAAAAGGACTTTATAAAGGTTAAAACCACAGACTGGAAGGGCATTAGGGGCTTGTGAACTGGAAGAAGAGGCCGGGATGTGCCAGGAGGAGAAGGGATTAGGGGCTTGTTTCCATATCAACTATTCTACTGAGGATTTCTAAATATCTTAGGGTTCCTTTATTAGAATATCTGGTTGGGCATTGTCTATTCACTTAATCTCATCAAAGCTGCCAGTTCTTCTGGAATAAAAACCTTGGGCCTCTGAAGGGACTCCTGTCAATCAAGCACTATATTATTATAATTTTTAAAATTCACATTTATGCTATATTATATTTTAAGTATCCATAGTTAATGATCACCAACCATAGATTTCGAGCTGGCAAGAATCTAACCTTGAGTACAGGACCAAGAACATTTAGAAAATTCAAGAATATCTTTAGATTTAGCTTTTCTGGGGAGAGCTTCCCCAAATTTCCATCAGAAAAACTGGGGTGACGAAAGTGATTAAGAGATGATAGGTGAACTCTTGGCTTAGGGATACACTAAGAATTTCTTTAGACAATTTCTGTTTCTCCTCTCTTCTTTTTTATCTATAATCCTTAAATCAGATTCAGCAAAGAGGATAATGAGGACCAAAAAAAAAAAAAAACTACCTGCCTGTCCTTCCTTAGTTCTCTATTGGGATAAAACTTGCTCTCATTACCACATAAAGTATGTCATCATTTGTCTGTGGCAGAATTGTTCTTCACACCTTGTGCAAAGCCCTGGATCAGAAAATCATCTGTCTACATAGCTTGTCTGTTGATTTGTGAAGATGACATTTGAAGTTTGAGTGAATTAATGAATGGAATAGCAGTTTTTCAGTACTTACTCTGGACAAATTTCCTGGATCAGTTGAGTAACCAATTCAAATAATCAGTTTAGTTTTATATTTGAGGAAATGGATAGAGGAAGAAATTTAGACTATGTGAAAACCAAAGATACCAAAGCAATAATCTATGTTTTCAAAGATTTGAGGTTTTTTAAAAAATATGCTGTTTCTTGTATATTGTATATATCTTGTATCTTGTATATATCTTTTGGCTACTTGCCATAAGGCAAAAAAAAAAATATTACTTTGTAATATCCATCTAATCCAAAAAATCTCAGCATTTTTAGAAACAATAGAAAAAAGGACTAAAATCAGTAGTAGGGAATGAGGCTTGATGGCGAGGTAGTTATGAGTAGTAGGCAGGTCTTCTAGACCTAAAGACTAAATTTTCCTATTGTTGTGGAGGGTTTGAGATGAACCCCTGGGGTTTGGGATGGGTACCTTTTGTAAGATGCAAGACTTCATAACTTAGCTTAGAAATAAAAAGAGAAAATTATTCATTTGGAATTCATGTCGAATTTGGCTGAGAGTTCAGCATGCAGGGATTTGACACTGCCTCCTTTCAGAGATGTGTTCGAAGTTTTTATATCTTACGACAGGGGCTTGGTGACCAGGAATGAGGTTAGGCAGGAGTAGGGGATGTTTGTTATCTGACAGAGGTTTGTGTTCTGAAGACACAAGGGGTGACTGGCATTGTTTAGGGGAGAAGTAGATGTCCTAGATTACAACCTGATGGTATCAGAGCATAATCAAAAGATCTATATCTGTGTCTTTCTCAAAATCTAGGGGAGAATCCAAGGGAAATATTTCTCTCAGAGGTCTTTCTTATCGTGAGTCTTTGATGTCCAGATTTACCTTTTCCTCAGCATTAATAAGAATTCAAGGAAGCAAAAGAATTTTCCTGCTTAGTTTGACCCAAAGCACTTTTATAATTTGGGGCGTACAAAGTGAAACCTAGAGTCCCATGCCAAACCTACTACTCCTAATTTGCCTCATGGGGACAAGCATAAAAAGTCAATTTCCCCTTCAATATGACAGTACTTCAATTATATCCCTGATGATTCTGCCCCTCTCTAGGCCAAGAAATAAAGCATCACTTAAAAACCATCTGGTTTGTGGCACATGAAAGTAATGGGACATTGCTTTGCCTGATAAATTCAGAGACTCATGGGAAGATCTGGATGAACAAAAGAACATCAACAACGAAAGACTTACATGAGCAAAGTAAATTAAGAGAGCCAGGAAAATAATATGCAGTGTGGCTACAACTGTGTCAATGGAAAGGATAGTAATGCCCCCAAAATCAGGAGTGTAAGTCCTAAAATTACAAAGAACAAGAATGACCTGAAAGAAGAGATATGAAAAAATATCCTACTCTAGTTAGGAGATATGGGAGATTCACAAGTATGGAACCTTGCAAATTAAAAAATATATTTTTTTTCCTCAATTACATGAAAAAACAATTTTTTATCCTTTGATTTTTTTTTAATTTTGAGCCAAATTCTCACATTTTCTCCCTTTTAACACAGCAAGCAGTCTTGATATATATTTTACATGTATAATAGTATAAAATAACTTTCCATATCAGTCACTTCATGAAAGAGAATTCAAATAAACAAAAGAAAAGTGAAGAAATAAAGTGAAGTTTATTGTCTCAGTCTACATTCAGACTCAATCAGTTCTTTCTTTGCAGGTAGATGGCATATTTCATCATGAGTCCTTGAGAAGTTTCTTGGATCATTGCATTGCCAAGGATAGCTACGCTATTCATAAATGTTCATCATCAAATATTGCTGTTTCTGTGTACAATGTTTTCCTGGTTCTACTCACTTCACTTTGCATTAGCTTATGTAGGTCTTTCCAGGTTTTTCTTAAATCATCCTTTTCATTATTTCTCATAGCACAGTAGTATTCCATTGCAATCATATACCACAACTTGCTTAGCCATTCCCCAGACAAGGGCATCCCTTCAATTTCCACAAAAAGAGCTGTTATAAATATTTTTGGACAAATGGGTCCTTTCCCCCTTTTTTTCATCTTTTTGAGATACAGACCTAGTAGTGGTATTACTGGATTAAAGGGTATGCATAGTTTTAAAAGCCTTTTAGACATAGTTTCAAATTGCTCTCCATAATGGTCAGATCATTTCACAACTTCACTAGCTATGCTTTAGTATTCCAGTTTTCCCGCATCCCCCAGTCTATTTATTACTTTCCTTTTCTATCATAAGAGCCACACTGACAGGTGTGAGTGGTAACTCAGAGTTGTTTTAATTTGCATTTCACTAATCAGCGATATAGAGCATTTTTTTCATGGGATTATATATAGCCTTGTTTTCTTCATCTGAACACTGCTTATTCACATCCTTTGACCATTTATCAACTGAGAAATGATTGTATTATAAACTTGACTAATTTCTCTATATAGTTGAGAAATAAAGCCTTTATCAGAAATACTTGCTGTAAAATTTTTTCTTCCCAGATTTCTCCTTTTCTTCTAATCTTGGTTGCATTGGTTTCCTTTGTACAAACTCTTTTTAGTTTAATATATTCAAAATTGTTCATTTTACATTTTATAATGCTTTCTGTCTCTTGTTTGGTTGTAAATTCCCCCTTTATCCATAGATCTATCTGACAAGCAGATTAATCTACATTCTTTAATTTGCTAATGGTAGTGCCCTTTACATCTAAATCGTATATTCATTTTGACCTTACCTTGGTATAGGGTGTGAGATGTTTTATACCCACTCTCCACCATACCTTTTTCTAGTTTTCATAGCATATTTTGTCAAATAATTATTTCTTGTCCCAAAAGCTTAGATCTTTGGGTTTACCAAACACTAAATAACTATGGTCACTTGCTACCATGTCATTGATCTACTGCTCTATTCTTAGCTAGTACTAGATTGTTTTGATGATCACAGCACAGCTTTATAATACAATTTGAGATCTGGTACTCCTAGATCTCCTTCCTTCACATTTTTTAAATTGATTCCCTTGATTTTCTTGACCTTTTGTTCTTTCAGATTAATTTTATTATTTTTATAGTCTTGTAAAATAATTTTTGTGCAATCCGATGAATAGATTATTGAATAACTAGATTAATTTAGGTGGGATTGTCATCCTCATTATATTGGCTTGGTGGACACATGAAAAATTAACATTTTTCCAATTGTTTAGATATGACTTTATTTTTGTGAAAAGGGTTTTGTAATTGTGCTCATCTAATTTCTAGGGTTATTTTGGCAGTTAGACACCTAAGTATTTTATATTATCTACAGTTAGTGTAAATGGAATTTCTTTTTCTATTTCTTATTGCTGGGTTTTGTTGGTAATAAAAAATGATGATTTATGTGGATTTTTTTATATCCCATAACTTTGCTAAAGTTGTTAATTATTTCAATTTGATTTCTAGTTGAATCTTTTGGATTCTCTAAGTATATCATCACATTATCTGCAAAGAGTAACAATTTTATTTCTTCATCGCCTGTTCTAATTCTTTTAATTCCTTTTTCTCTTTTATTGCTACAGCTAGCATTTCTAGTACAATATTAAATAAAATTGGTGATAATGGGCATTTTTGCTTCATTCTTGATCTTATGGGGAAAGCATCTAGTTTCTTGATGGCTTTTGATTTATACTTTTTATCATTTTAAGTAAATTTCTATTAATTAGGATTGGATGGTGTATTTTGTCAAAGGCTTTTTCTGTATCTATTGAAATAATCATGATTTCTGTTGGTTTTGCTGTTGATGGAGTCAATTATGCTGGTAGTTTTTCTAATATGGAACCATCTCTGCGTTTCTGGCATAAATCTCACTTGGTCATAGTGTATATAATATTTGTGATATGTTGCTATAATTTCCTTGCAAGTATTTTATTTTAAATGTTTGCATTAGTTTTCTTTCTTTTTTGCTCTTGGTTTAGGTATCAATGCTAAATTTGTATTGTAAAAGGAATTTAATAGGGTGCCTTCTTCAGTCATTTTTCTATGTAGTCTTTACAGTACTAGAATTAATTGTTCTTTATATGTTTGCTAGAATTTAATTGTGAATCCTTCTGGCTATGGGAATTTTTTCTTAGGAAGTTCATGCATAGCTTATTCAGTTTCTTTTTCTGAGATAGGATTGTTTACATATTCTCTTTCCTCTTTTGTTAATCTAGACAATTTATATTTTTGTAAATAATCATCCATGTTACTTAGATTGTCAGATTTGTTACCACATAATTGGGTAAAATAGCTCCAAATAATTACTTTAATTTCTTCTTCAGTGATAATGTATTTACCCTTTTCATAGCAATTTTTAAATTAAATTAACCAATTATTTATCTGTTTTATTGTGTTTCCCCCCCCCCCATAAAACCATCTTCTAGTTTTATTTATTAGTTCAATTTTCTTACCTTCAACTTTATTAATCTCACCTTTGATTTTCAGGATTTCCAATTTGGTCTTTAATTGGGGAATTTTAATTTGTTCTTTTTCTAGTTTTTTAGTTGCATGTCTAATTCATTAATCTATTCTTTCTCTATTTTATTGATGTAAGTAATTAGTGATAAAAATTTTCTTCTAAGTACTGCTTTAGCTCTATCCCATAAATTATGGTATATTGTATCATCACTGTCATTCTCCTTAACAAAATTATTATTTCTATGATTTCTTCTTTGACTTATTTAGCCTTTAGGCTATTATTGAGTTTCCAATTAATTCTTAATCTCTCTCTCTCTCTCTATGGGCCTTGGTTGAATGTAATTTTTGTTGCATTATTATATGAAAAGAATGTATTTAATATTTCTGCTTTCCTGCATTTGATTGTGAGATTTCTATGCCCTAATATATGATCAATTTTTGTATAGTGCCATGCACTGCTGAAAAAAATTCTTTTCTCTACTCATTTAACTTTCTCCAAAAATCGATCATATCTAACTTTTCTCAAATTTTATTCACTTTCTAAACTTCTTATTTATTTATTTATTTATTTATTTGTTTCTTTCTTTCTTTTTTTGGTTAGCTTTATCTAGTTCTGAAAGGGAAAAGTTGAAGTATCCCACTAGCATAGTTATAGTATATGTTTCCTCCTATAACTCCTCCTTTTAAAATTTAAATGCTATACCACTTGGTGTATATATTCAGTATTTATATTACCTCATTGTCTATGGTATCTTTTAGCAAGATAAAATTTCCTTTCTTATCACTTACTTAGATCTATTTGTCTAAGATCATGATTGCTACCTCTGCTTTTTTAACTTCAGCTGAAGCATAATAGATTCTGCTCCAGCCCTTTATCTTTATTCTATTTGTGACTCTGTGACTCAGATGTGTTTCTTGTAAACAGTTATTGTATGATTCTGGTTTTTAATCCATTCTGCCATCTACTTCTGTTTTATGGTTGAGTTCATTCCATTCACATTTACAGTTATGATAATTAACTGTGTATTTATCTCCTTGCTACCTTCCCTCTGTTTAATCCTTTCCTTTCAATTTTTCCCTCTTCACAAGTGCTTTTCTTCTGATCACTGTCTTTCCCAATCCATCCTTTCTTTTATAAGCCCCCCACACCTTCCCCTTTCTCCACCCTTTTTACGTCCCTTTAGGCCATTATAGATTTCCATGTCTAACAAAATGTGTATATTATTCCTTTTTTTGAGCCAAATCTGATGAAAGTAAGGTTCAAGTATTGCTCTTGCATCTTTCCATTTTTCCCTCCTATGTAATAATTTTTTGAGCCTCTTTTGTGTGAGATAATTCATATCATTCTATCTCTCCCTGTACAACCTTCTTTCTCATCCTTTAATCTGTTTTTTACTACTTTCCCATTACAGACAGTTCTACCCACACCTTCTATCTATTTATATTTCTCAAAATTGCCCTAATAAAAAAGATTGGTAAAGTTCATAGGTGTTATAGGTATGATTGTCTCATATAAGAATACACACAGTTCAACAATTAACCTAATTGAATCCTTATGTTTTCTCTTTCCTTTTACTTTATTATGCTTCTCTTCAGTTTTCGGTTTGAATATCAAATTTTCTATGAAGCTTTTGTCTTTTCATTAGAAATTCATGATCTCAATTTCACTAAATGTCTTTTTCCCCTTGAAGTTCCATACTGAGTTTTGCTGGATAGGTGATTCTAGGTTATAAACCCAGTTCCTTTGCCTTCTATAATATCACATTTCAAGCCCTGCAATCCTTTAAAGTGGAATCTGATAAATAATGAATCTTGAGTGTAGCGCCATGGTATTTAAGTTGTGTCTTTCTGACTGCTTGACTTTTTTTTTTTTCTGGGAATTCTAGAATTTGGCTATAATATTTCTGGGATTATTCCTTTTGGATCTCTTTTAAGAGATAATTTGTGGAATTTTTCTATTTTGATTTTACTCTCTGTTTCTAGGATGTCAAGTCAATTTTTCTTGATAATTTTTCTTAATATCATGTCCAAGTTCTTTTTCTACTTTTGATTTTCAGGCAGTGATGGGAGACTTCATTTCTGGCTTGTATTGAAGGCAAAGTTTCCCTGCTGCATAACAGTGGAGATTGCTGGATAGTTAGGGAGATGGAGCCTTGCTGCTGACCACCTAAGGGGTGGAGTTTTGCTATTAGCCCGCTCCATTCTTAGCTTGCATGTCCTACAAAAATAGGACAAAATTTGACTCTTGAAAATTAGTTTGATGAATCCTACTCTAGAGCACCTTTTAAGACTCTTAGTTGGAGAGAAACTCCTATCGTAAAACAGCAGAGGGAATTCTACATACAAGAAAAACATAGGTCCAGTCCCTATCTTTGTCCTTTGTAGCATGTGCTGGGAGACTTATTTTGTTGAATCCTGGAAAGGAATCTCAAAGATGCTGTACATTTACAAGAAGATATTATGCTCAAGTCTTGTTCAATGAAATTTTGGGGATGTTGGCTGGAGAACTGAGTTCTCCAAACTCAGCTTCCATAGAAGTAATGCCTCTCATGTTTTAACTGGATGGCAAGAGAATGAGCTTGGGATCATGATGGATAGTGGATTACATTGGATAGTTTAGAATCTTGAGTTGTCTTTTGATAAAATAATATTATATGTGATATCATACACATATAATATTAATATTTAATATTATTTATATATAATGCATAATTATATGTAGATAATATTATATATCTCATCCAGAGAATTTCATTTATCACATACATTTTGGGGGTTTCATCGAGATTTGGGTAGCAGTAGAGATCCCTTGTGTTCAAGTCTGGATTCAACTTCACAAGTCATCATGTGTAAACAAACTGTCAAATGTCTGAACTTGCCTCTTTTTGACTTGAGTTCTTGGCTCTTTGATCAAGGTCTTGGTAAAAAGGCCCATGTGTGATGGCTAGGTTCACTCTGACAGGTCCCTTCCCCTTTCCCAAAGAGTACTGCTCACCATCTGTTTTACTGTATACTTGAGTACTTTCATGTTTTGTTAGGTCCACTCTGACAGATCCCTCCCTCTTTCCCCAGGAAAGATCTTCCTTGTATTTATGGACAATGTGTGACTACTTTGATAGGTCCTTTTCACCCCTAGGGGCAAATTCCAGGATCTATCCTTTATGGTCTTGTTTGTTTCCTTTTTGTGTGTGTGATAAGCATGCTATGTGTCTGTTTATGTATATGTGTTCATGAGTAAAGCCAGTCATTTTTTTCCTTCTCCCCCTCATACTCTGAGAAGTAGGGAAGAGAAGGTTGTGGTCTACATAATGGTAGCCAAGAGAAGCAGAAAAAAGTTTGAATTCCCCATTTTCTCCCTCTTTTTAAAAATGGTTTGTTGGGGTGGGGAGCAGCTGAATGGCTCAATGGATTGAGAAGTAGATTTAGAGATGGGAGGTTCTGGGTTCAAATTTGACCTGAGACACTTCATAGCTATGTGATCTTGGACAAGTAACTTAATCCCCATTGCCTAGCCCATACCACATTTCTGCCTTGGAACCAATATACGGTTCTAATTTTAAGATGGAAGGTAAGGATTTTTTTAAAAAGTAATTTGTTTCTAACTAACTAAAATTTTAATTGGAAATTGATCCTAAGTATTTAGAGATTGTAAAATCCATGTTAAATTGAACCTCATAATCAAGTTATAGATTATATTCAGTTTGAGTCCAGGAAACTGTTTAGACCAATCAAAAGGCAAATAGAACTTGCTTAGAAATTTTAATTGGATACTGCTCATTCAAAATTAAAACAGGCTATTCTGTCTGCTCCTGCTCTAGGCATTCCAGATTACAAAAAGCCATTTACTTTGTATATACACAGGCAGAGAGGGTCTCCTCACCGAAAAACCAAGGAAGAAATCACTCTACTCACCACCACAAGCCAAAGCAGGATCCAGGGAAAGATTCTCCTCTAGTTCAGCTCACCTACAGAGAGTGCATGACTGAATCCTCAAGCTGGCCTTTTTAAAGTAGTTTTCTGACATCACTTACTGTGGCTTCCACTTTATGGGAACCAATCACAGTCTTTCAATTTGCCTAGCACTGCCCAATGGGGGGAGGGGGGGAGTCAGTGACCTTTGGAGGTGTGAGCTTACCCTGGTAAGTGATAAGAGAACTAACTTACTTAGTGTCAAGTAGGGATACTTTAAGTTTTTGACTGATTAACTTAAAAGTTGCTGATTGATAGACAAAGAGTTTAATTCACTCTTTACACCATAATACAAAATTCTATAACTTAAATTTCTTTGTTTATTTAAGCACTTTAATTTGGGGTTTTGCCCATATTATATAAATAAACAAAGAAGAGAGGTGAGTAAGCATAATTTAATTTGTAAAAATGCTTTGAGCTCATCTTTGTCTACAATATACAAACATCTTAATGGATTTTTGAGGTGCCACTCAAACTTCTTATAGTTGTGATAAGTAAATTAGTGAAAAGGGATCACTTGATTTTGAAATACAGCTGAGAAAATAAAATTTTAATATGTATAAGAGAGAAATTTAGTGGCCTGCTGATAGTCTGAGACATGATTGGATTGTCACTTGAGGAAGTAAAAGAAAGATAAGAAATTTAAAGGCAGATAGAGAAAAATTTTAGGGAAATAAGTGTGTCACCAAGTTTTTTAGAATGAGCTAAGTGAAATTTTTAGTGGAATTTTACATGGTACCATTAATAGTTCTGAAACCCAGTTTTGATTCAGTTAAATATGTCCTAAATCTAAATCAGAATAAGATTTCAAAGATATTCCTCAATTAGTAGAATTACAAGTTAGAGCCTAAAAATGAGAGATTGTCCCTTCAAAGAGTTGAAGATCAGAAGCCTTTATAAAGTACTTGAAATAATTGGGACTTATAAAAAAATAATGCTATATAATTGAAATTCTATGTGATTCCATTTGGTAATATAGATCCAGGTATAATTGAATTGATTGATTCCAATTTTAACTTTAGTGAAGAGAACTAGACTTTTTTTAATTGAATGGCATGAACATGCTGTTTAAGGTGGAAGTTTAGGTTTCTTAGACATTCTAAGAAGAATGGTCTCTAAATATATTGATTTAACGTATCTTGGAAATTTTTTTTCAGTTTATCAATTTGTACTGTGGTTAAAAATACCTTACATGAATTTGATACCTACTATTAAAATGATAAATTCTTTCCTGGATTCTCTTGGATTGTAGACTAAAAAGAAAACTGTAAATTGTCTGAAGCTCTTCCTTTGGAAATGTAGCAAAAAGAGACTTCCATTATGTCACACTACCTAGGAGTTTGAAACCTTAACTGATTACTTTGTTATGAGTGAAATTAGATGGGCATCTGATAGTTGTGCCTACTTTCCTCAACAATATAAATGTTGGCCATGGTAATTTTAATTTCCTTTTCTGTTTTAGTGATTTTTAGCTTTCCTCTATATTGTACAAATTGCACCATTTATTGTACAAATTATTGCATTAACTTTCTGTGTTCTGTGAGAATCAACAATTTTGGTCTGAGAAAAGGAGAAGAAAGAAAGGCCACATCTAATGGAGGATAGCCTAATTCTTTGGAGTATGTAATTTAATTTTCATTGTCTGATGTGTCTGATGAGTGCTGGAAGAACATGGTGCAACCATTATTTAATTTGTAAATTGGTGTCCTGTAGCACTATCCCTTGGCCAGAAATTGAACCCATTTGAAGACATTTATTTTATATATAATATATAAATAAATATTTTATGATATATATTTATAATATAAAATATAGAATTTGTTATATAAATATATAAATATTTTAAGATGATTATACTAGCCCTAGAAATATTTTTTGCTCTAAAGGGGTTAAATCCTAATGGCTATCTTTTTGGGCAATGGGGATAGACATTAAGGAAGGAAGTATTGAGTGAAATCTTTTGTAACTTTTTCTTTGGAGGTTTGAGACAATTGGAGAGTGTCAAGCTGCTGGGCTCTGACAAACTGCCTAGCTTGGCCAGTCGATATCAGTGGGTTAAAGATGAGACAGACTGCACATAATTATTATCTGCAATGTGAAATTTGTCCCACACATAATGTTAACCCCTCCCTTAGTTTTCCCCCTTTTCAAATCTGACAGATTTGCTTAATTTAGCTCTTGCCCTTTTCTGGATCCTGAACCACTGTAACAGCCACACCTAGAAAGGATTTTTTCCACCTGGGGAATTCCAGAGTGACAGAAGAACCTAGTTACTGTTTCAGTTGTATCTCAGCTTGTTGACTTCTTGGCCAATTATCAAGGTTCATTTGCCAAATTGTAGATGATTTAAATCTGCCTTGGCCCAGGTTCTTTCCTTTAGTTCTCCTAAACCTTAGGGCATATTTTTTTGGAAAGTTTTCCCTATTATCCTTTGAGATTGTCACTGAGAGCCCAATGTCCCTCCTTTTGTTATAAGGCAGCTCCCTCATCAAACTTTAGCTTTTATACTATTATAGAAGACTCATCCAAAACCTTTAAGACTTAAGCATCTGGTTTCCCACTTATTTCTTAGGGACCTGACCTCTGACCAGATTTACCGGGAGACACATGCCCAATACATGCAGCCCAGGTTGAAAGAATCCTATCAAATCATTTTCCTTCACTGAAAGGTGAAGAAAGCCAACAGCTGATACATCTGTCTAGTCTAAAGATGTCTCCAACTTCTGAGTAGAAAACCTATCCTTAACTGCTTAATTCCAGAATGTAATTATTTCTTTTATTTTTGGTGTTGGATGCCTACACCATGATGAATTTAGATTTTAGGAAAAGGATATTAAAGTCTGCTGATTTTTTGTAAATGGATAGTGTTGTAACAACCCAAGGAAAGTTTGTATTCAATCCTAAACATGATTAGGGAAACTTGCCAGTCAAGGTTAAATCTTAGGGGACTAGAAACACTATTTAGTTAAATATTCCATGATCCCAGCAGTCCTATGGAGGGAAATCTGTGAATTGCAGTTAGAGTTCTGGTTCAAGGGAAAGCTGGGAGAATAGCTATTAGCTGGGGCAAAGGTAGGACCCTTTGGACTCAGTTTCCCTAGTGTGACATTTCCTCTTGAATAGAAAAATTTCCCACTTGATTGATTCTAAGTCTATCTGTGCAATATTGCTGAGTTCTACTTGGAACTGATACATCAAACTAATGAAGCATTATTTCCTTACTCTAGGTATATTCCCCTCTTTTTCCTTTTATGGAAAATTTCTATAGTCATGATGGGTGATCAACCTTTAGACAGATTAATGTTGGAACACCTCTGAGCTACTATAATAATATATTTGTGTGTAAGACTTTAACTATTCAAACAATCAAGTGGACAAGTACTTGGGCTTGTCATTTGCCTGTTATTAGTTATAAATTCATATATGAGATAAGGTTTGTGAAATATCTTTGTGTTGTGAGAATAATTTGGTAGTGTTGCAGTAGTTTGTGAAACTAAGGTATAAATCTATTTTTAATATTGTCAGTGGGGTTAAATTAGTTATCCTACAGAAGAGCGACTTTTGGTCTACCTTGTGTTATCTCAAAGAAATGTCCAATTTTACTTGGTTTTGTTGTTTAATATGGAATTGACTTATACATCAAGCATGCTCTGAGATACAAACAAATTGCAAGAGGTTTAAAATTAATTTGAAAGTGGATTTGAGAATAGTGTTCTATGTGGTTGAAATATCCAGTTCATTTGAGCATGATTATAGACAACTCATTCGATATGATATTTAACTCTATTCAGATACCCCATAACAGTTTTTTGTTAAAATAAGCATTTTTGGGGTGAGTTCATATATGTGACTTATAAATGTTATTAGATCCTTATCAGCATCTCATTTTCCTAAAAGAAAAATGAGAGTTCTGAGAGTTTTCATGCTCTTGGCATTCAAATGTTATGATGGCTTTGTATGCTTGTTTGATACTTTTTCAATGATAAGTACTTTAGCAAAATACATCATAATATTATAAATTAAGTATCTTGGATTCTGTTCTGAGAAGGGCAGAAGGGTATGTATAGGAAGATTGTTTTGCTTTATAATAGAATATTCATCTAGAATTTGCTTTTTTACTACTCTTTTTCTTGTTTTAAAGCACATTTATACGATTCTAAACTTTTTTCCTTTTAGTAATAATACTTTGTAACATTTCCAAATTTTTGAACTTTGATAACTTGTGTTCTGTTTTTTAGCTTTTGTGTTTTTACAGCTTAGTATTTGTTCTTTAAATGTTGTCTTAACTATGCCACTATTTTGGTATTTTTAGGCAAGCTACATTTTCATGTCAGGTGTGGCTTATGCATGTATGTATATTTGCCATAAGTAATTTCTAATGAAGATGTAAGAAGATGCTTCTAAAATATAGCTTAATAAGATTAGTTTTGACCTTTGTTCTATGCACCAATACCAAATTATTTTAAAGCGACCAAAATATTTCAATCTTTCTAAGAATGCTATTGCTGACAGCATGAATCAGAAAGTGTATATATATGTATATCCAAAGAGTCATCTATTCCATTTGAGAATTTGGCTGTAGGTTTACCATCCTGAGATTATTATATAACCAGAAAGGTTCATTCTCATAGCTTCTTTTAGATTCTCCCTTTGACCTATTATTGACAGTGCCTAAATCAATATCTTGTCTAGACAAACATAGAAGCAGCAAGGAAGCTGCACTGAGAACCCAAATATTGCAGAGGAGATTTCCAGAAGGTCAGATTACTGCAGTCTCAGAAACTAGACAACTTCATGAAATATCAAACCCCTAAGATATGATAAAATGAACTATGGGAATTGGTTGCCCTTCCCTTTTCATTACTTCTTTTGTTATAAGGAGTTTTATTTAGTTTGTTCTGTCTCATTAAGAGCAGAAGTGTTATATTAAAGGAAGTTTTAGAAATATCACGCTGTCTCCTTTAAGAAACCAGAGCAGATAGCTCTCACTCTCCGTTACTTTAAGAGGCTTATGATAAAAGAAAGATTCGTTTGGAATTCTGGGTCCAGTCTCTCTGACTTCCTTGGAAGCAGATTGCTGGATCAGTCTCTCAGAGAAAGAAGATCTATTAGTGACTTTTTTAGACCGCTACTTTGAGAATTTGAGAGAAAACAGGCTAAGCTGAGGATGACTGTGTTTTACTGAGAACTTTTCTCCTCAGAACCTGAGGGGGAGCTGTAAAGATTTTATCTATTACTTTAGGAGTTCATAGTTTTAGGAGAGCATTGTTTTAGGAAAGCATAGTTTTAGTTGGATAGAAATATTATTAAGATAGCTTAGAGTAGTTTAAAGAAGTCTGCTCTGTAGATAAGAAGACACTGAAAATAAAGCAGTTATTTTTTTTTAATTTGTATATTTTAGAATAAGGTTAAGAGATTCCTGTCCTGTTCTTAACTTCTAGTTTCCTACTTCCTACATTCCTCTCCCTACCTCTACAAGAAATAAATAAGAGTTGTATGAAGCTGATTTCAGCCTTCCATCCACCGCCTGCAAATAGTTTAGCCCCTGACAACTTTAGTTGGGCATTACCAGTTGGCTATCAATACTCAATACCAACATTAGATCAGTTATACTTATAACAGCTTGGGTTTCAACATGCCAGCTATTATTTGATTATAACACTGCCCTATACACCATTATTCTTTGTAATGTCTGACTGAGGAAGGAATGTGTCCCCAGTGGCTCTTGTTGATGCATCCACACCTGTCTCTCTTTCCACATTTTTTGGGGGGATGGCTCCTTGAGGGCTGGGTGCCCTCCTTAGACCAGTACCTCAGTCCTCCCTCGATCTTCCTTGTTTTTCCTTCATTGTTCAGCAAAATGCAGGCTAAGGCAACTAGCATGGTCCAGCAGCATTTCTGACCCGTTGGCAACCTCTTTTGGTCAATGAAGGAATTTGTTTTAACTAACAAGGGGAAATTTGGACTTTAGGGGAAGAATATCTTCTGACTTCCTTATTCCTGGAATCAAGCATTGCCTGAAAACTTGTACTGATTCCCCACCTTCCTCTGACTCTGACCTACTTTTCCTAGGCTGTATACTTTGGGTTGTTATGTAAAACTATTTACCTAACTTCTTCTTATGGCTATGCCTTCTAGGTGTATTTAAAAACCCACCTTCTATAATCCTATTTATGGTCCTGAGAGGGATTCCAAAATATAATTTTCTTGCCTCAGTTAAAGACCTTTTATTAGTAATAGTTTTGTTTTATTTACCTTGACAAATCTGTCCTCCACAAAATGGTCAAAATAATCTTCCTAAAACACATCTGACCATATTTCACCTCTGATGAAGAACCTCCAGAAGCTCCTTCTTTTATCTAGGACAAAATGTAAACTCCTTAGATTGGCAGTTAAAACTCTTCATACTCTGACTTCAGCTTACCTTTCTAGGTTTTGTTGGCATTGCTCCCTCTCATACTCTCAATAATCCAACTGAATTAGCCTTCTCAACATTCCCAGAACTCACCTGCTCTATGACTTTGCATATAAAGCTGTGTTCCATGTCTTGAATGACACTTCCTGACCACCACCTACCCTAAATTTCTCACTTCCTTCAAGACTCAGCTCATGTGCTACCTACTACAGGAAGCCTTTCTTGATACCCTTAGTCATTAGTGATTTTTCCTTCCTCAAATAGTCGTGTAAATAGACAGACGATAGAAAACATACAAATAGATGATAGATTGAATATATATGAACAATAGATAGAAGATAGATCAATAATAGATAAATGTATGCCAGATAAACAAAAGATAAAAGGTAGATAAATAGGAATCAGATAAATCAATGATAGATAGAAGACAGATAATAGATAAAAGATAGGTAAATAATAGAAAAATCAATCATAGAAGACAAAAATAATAGATGGAAAAGTAGATAGTAGATAAATCAATTATAGATAGAAGATAAATAATAGTTACATAAATAAAAGATGTACAGAAGACAACTAAATAATAGAAAATAGGTGATAGAAGACACATACATAGGTAAAAAAGATAGACAATAGATAAATAGATGACAGATAGATATCTGATTATTGTGGTATCTCCTCAGAATTTAAGCTCCTTGAGGGCAGATTGGACTAGCCAGCCTCACTGAAGCCTCAGGACACTCTGAGGGAGAGACAGGGAAGCAGCATGTGCAAGACAAGTTGAATCATCCCCACCATCTTGACCACTACATTCCCTCAGACCATGGAAACAGGAGATAGCACATAGAAAAAACCCATGGCTTTGAGCCCAAGAAGCTTGGCAATAGCTATGCTTCCAGATTAGTGACCACAGATATCACCCTGGGAAACAACTTTTGTCATGCCTGCTTCTGTAGTCACAGTTACTAAAAATCTGAAAAAGAATGTTCTTCTAGAGTCCTTGGCATTGTCAAATGGTTCAACATGAGAAACTGATATTACTTCATCAGTGGATATGCCATCAAAGAAGGAGTATTATCATCTGCTTTTCAGATGTACCTTTAGGACCCTGAGATCTTTCCATCTGACACAGACAAAACTTTCCATATATGTTGTCTTTCCCATTAGAAGAACATGAACTCCTTGAGAACAAGGACTGTCTTATTTTCTATTTGTATCTCCAGTGCTTTGTACAAAGTAAGTACTTAATAAATGCTTTCAAATTCATTCAAAGGATCATTTTCATTTTATCTTCACAGACTTACTACAGCTTTGCATATAGCAGATATTTAATAATTTTTTTGGATTGGATTGCTAATATAATTTATTTGTGAACAAATTAAATTTGAATGAGAGAGAGAGATATAGTGGGTATGGGGTGGTGGTGCTTAAATTCCACCTCTGACACTTTACTACCTGTGTGACCTTGAGTAAGTCACTTCATTTCCCTTACCTCAGGTTCTTGTATAAAACAAAGGGTTTAATTAATTGACCTTGGAGGCCCCTTTCAGCTCCACATTGAAAATTCTACAAATGCCCTCATCTATAAAATTTTGCATTTGTGAGTATACTACCAAAGTCCAATAAATGTCTGGTCCCTTTATTCCCATAAGTTATATATTCATTCAATAGGCTTTAAAATGCTATTCTCTTACTGATGTAGGTGCCCCCAAGTGGAAAAATAAGCTCTTCCTCACTTCAACCATTCTGATTACTTTGAAACCTTGTGCCTAGAGCTAAGAACACAGATGGGGTGGACAGTGATCCCACAGGGACTCCCACACAGCTCTCTGCCTATAAATTTGCTATAGGAATAAAAAAAAATGAAAGAAAGAAACTTAAAAGACATTTAGTTATTGCAAGGGTTAGTGGAGGTCTTTGTGATATCTAGATAGCTAAAGAATGGATAAAAGAGATAATAAAAAAAAAATGAAGCTCCCCTCCTGTGGTAAGAGGGGATAAAGAGACAGATCCATAATAGCATTTGTCTCATCAGTTTCTTAGAAAGAGCATATCCTAAAATGTCAGACTCTCTCAAATTCCTAAGGAGTAGAGTCGTTTGATGCATGAAAATTCAAAATAATAAATCTACTACGAGTTAAGTAAAAATCAAGGGAAGGAAGTCATTTATTAAGCACCTTCTATGTGTCAGGTGCTGGGCTAAGTGCTGGGATGCAAATAAAAACAAAATATAATCCCTGCTCTCAAGAAGCTCATAGGGGAGATAATATGAAAACAACAATGAACAAACAAGTTATAGACAGGATAAATTAGAGGTAATTTCAGATGGAAGGTACTAGCATTAAGGGGGATCAGGAAGGGATCCTCGTATTAGTTAGGATTTTAGCTGGAACTTGAAGGAAGTCAAGGAAAGCTGGGAGGCAGGATGAGGAGGAGAATTCTAAGTGAAAAGACCCAGAGTATAGTCACAGTGTGTCTTTCCAGTAAGGAAATCAGCATTACTGGATCACAAAATACAGGAGGGGAAGTTGGGGAATAAGATATAAGAAGACTACAAAGGTAGGAAAGGGCCAGGTTGTAAAGAGCTTTGAACAGAAAATGCAATTTTATCTTTTTTCCTGGAGGTGATAGGAGCCAGTGGAGTTTATTAAATAGAGGCATACTATGGTCAGAGCTGCATGTCAGGAAGATTAATTTGACATCTGAGTGAAAGATGGACTAGAATGGAGAGAAACCAGTGGTAGGGAGCCTAACCAACTATCTATTGCAATAGAGATGTTATACCCTCCAAGGAGCAAGCTCAACTGAAACATTGTCTTTTATGGTCAGCTAAAACCAACAGTAGAGCATCTCTTCTGTTGTTTGGTTTTTTTTAAGATATTTTATTTTTTCAATTACATATGATAACAATTTCCCACATATTTTGAAGTTGAAAGACATCTCTTCAATCGTTGATCCCTTACCTTCCTGTGAACTTCAGT
Organism: Gracilinanus agilis; assembly: GCF_016433145.1. NCBI lineage: Eukaryota > Metazoa > Chordata > Mammalia > Didelphimorphia > Didelphidae > Gracilinanus > Gracilinanus agilis. The sequence goes on from NC_058130.1 coordinate 206,877,095, forward strand.
TTACTGTGAACTCTCTGGAGAAAGAAAGGACATTGAGTTCTGCAGTCCTAGATATGTGAGTTTTTCTGGCCATTTTTGTTCCCTACATGTGTGCTTAATTACAATTTTATGTTAAGTTTGTGCCCAATCTCCTACCACAGACTCTTTGTTTCTTTGTGCGAAAGCTCACTCCAGGTTTTTTTTGGGGAGGGGGATGGAAATGATTTGTAACTACAATTGCTGTTCTGAGTAAATACATTTTCTAAAAGCTAATTGGTCTATTGGCTAAATGTTAATGGAAAAAACACTGATGGGGACTCATAGTGTTTAGAGCAGTCACCTGAAGATTTGCCTCAAGAACCCATATTAGCAATTACCTCTCGAGGGACTGAAACTGTAATTGCCAGTGCTAGGCAGGAGAATGAATCCAAAGAAGATACCACCACATACATTTATATGTGTGCATTTTATTTCTTCTAATATGATGTAAACACCTTAAGGATTGAAGAAACTTTATTGTCATCTTTGTTTTAATTTTATTTTCATCTTTATTTTCATCTCAATACCATCAGTTAGCTTTACTTAGGCAGAATCCCACATATTAATGATATCTTTAATCATGATCTGAGTCATACTAGTTATACAAGGTCCTGGAAAATAAGAGTTCCTGGAACATGATTGATGTTTTATAATTGCTATTTGGTTGATTGATTTCAATATTATTGCTAAGATCTTTCTAAACATTATAAGAAACCATTTCCCTTTGTGGGTTGTAGAGCTAATTCATTGCCAAGGGTTTTCTTTTGTAGAATTAAAAATTAGATTGCATATGTGGTTCACAGTATTTTTATGGATAACAACAAGAACATTATAACTGCTAATACTACCTTCACTTGTTTCTGTGAACAAGATCTGGGCATTCTTCTACTTGGTGAGTATCATGGCAATGGTAACTTATTGCCTTGAATAACTCCTTCTTCTTCTTTTTGAGGAGCTTCAATAGATAGGCAGTATGGATAGAATATTGGTTCTGGAGTCAGGGACTACTGGGTTCAAATCTTGCCTCTAACTCCTAGTAGTTGTGTGACTTGAGACATCACTTAACTTCTCCTGACCTCTTGCAACTGTCCAAGATTTAACTGTGGAGCTATAAATGAAACCATATAAAGTACAACATTAGTCTAAATAAGTCTCCTTTTCTCACCTAAACACTGTCTGCAAGTCCACCTAAGCCAAATAGTCCCTTATTTGTTTTATTGACTACTTAGCCGTGTCTGTCTCAAACAGAATGTATTTTTCTTCCTTTGCTGCTTTGGTAGAATCTCAGTTAAATTCAAAGTGAAAACACTTTTTAAAATTACCAAGCATGTGCATAGCCAGCAGAACTAACACTACTTGCACAGATTCTAGCTTGCTTTCCATAGACTTTTGTACTTTTCCCCAGGTAGATCATTATTAAATGAGTAATTAATCTCCAGCAAATTGAGTCTCAAACTTCTATAGAAACTTAGAGGTATTTGATAATTCTGTAAAGATAGGTAAATAGACAGACACACACAGACATATATATATATATGGAGAGAGAGAGAGAAAGAGAAAGAGAGAGGAAGGAAAAGGGAGAGCATATAATATATAATATGGCACTGTGGTAAGCAGAGAACATATAATAAAAATCAAAAGGAAAGACCTTGCTTTCAAGGAGTTTATATTCTAATGGGGGAAAAGTCAACACACAGAGGGAACTGAGAGGAGGTGTGTATAGTAGAAAGAGTTTGGGGAATCATAGACTCAACTAGGTTTGGACTTTGCATGGCTGGTGTGGGTGTCATGGAGATTTAGGGTCAAAGTCACCAATTAGAGAAATGAATTGAAGAGGTGATAGTTCTGTTGGGGTGAAGGCTTATGGAGAATCTTAGGGATCATGGGCTGAGCCAGGCATATTCTCCTTATCAGAGAATGTTTTAGTATTTGGGACAGGGAAAAGGGGTGGGAGGTTAAGGGGTGGAAGGGTGGCAACTCACCTGATAAAACTCCCAGGATGATTGTTTGGGGGGGTCCTACAAGTTCCGGATTCCTAATTCCTTCTGGGGTTTCTTGGGTGATGGTTATCCTTATAATGAGGATATAGTGATTGAACCAGAGAACTGTCACAACTACATCGATTCACTACAGAAATACCCAATTCATTTCCAGTGACATATGCTGTTACTTCTAATAGGTCATGTGACAAAGTGGCAATGGTTTGAATCAGAACACAGAAATTCAAATTCTGGCTCAGAATAGGTTTGTGATCCTAGGGAATTCACTTATTGCAAGACTCCTGATTTGGCATTTTCTCCAGTCTACCACGTTTCTTCATATATGCATGTGAGTTATTGTGTAACATCTGTTTATACATCTATAAAATGATGACAATAATAATCTACTTACAGAACAGAGTGTTTTGAGAAAAAATGCTTTGTTAATCTTGTTTTTGTTAGTTATTTTTCAGTTACTTTGGTCATGTCCAACCCCATTTAGGGTTTTCTTGGCAAAGATATTGAAGTGTTTTTCCATTTCCTTCTCCTGTTCATTTTATAGATGAGGAATTCAGGCAAACAGAGTTAAATGAATTGCCTAGATTTATGTAATTAGTAAGTGACTGAGGTTAGATTCAAACTCAGGAAGATGAGTCTCCCTCATTCCAAGCCCAGTGTGCCACCTAGTTGTACCTAGCCTTAAAGTGCCATGTTATTGGCTAAGAACAGCCAATTAAATAGAAATTGATTAGCTTAACCAGTCATTGTGTCTATACCTTGGAAAACTACCATCATATGAAGAGAGGTACTTGCCTTTGATTGTATAAGCCAGAAATTTGGGCTTACAGATCATGGAGTAGAAATATAGCATTCTATTCAGCTACCTATAGTTATTTCCAGAAAAACATAACTTCACCATCATCATTGCCATCCAATAACAGTAAATAGTCAATCTTCAACTTTCGCAGGGGTAACATTCCTAGAAAGCCATGGGAAAGTTAAAAAACAGGAAGGTTGATATATTGAACCTATGGGATATAGGGGATTCGGTTCCATCAACCACCAAAACTATAATTTTTCTCCAGAGATGGCTGAAAATACACCTTTCTACATATAATTCTTTTATAACAAAACATTAATTCTGATAATATACACTTTTCCTAACACAGTAACTGTGAAACAACCCATAAAATGCTGGTGACTTAGACAAGCAACTCCAGATTGGATAGAGAGGGTAGAAGTGATGATAAAAGAATCCAGAGGTAAAAAAGGGAAAGGAGCAATCCTGCTATCTTTGTTGAACTGTTCTCCAAGGATGTGACAAGGTTGGGGCACAGTGTGCTACTTTACCCATAAGGGAGCCCAGTGGCACTGTTAGCAGGTGAAGCAGGGTACTTGTTAGGCCACAAGAACACTAGTCAAAGGGAAGAGTGACCATTATCTATTTACCCACAGACTTAGTCACTTTTCCATTTTTTTTTTGATTCCCTTATTGTATTTGAGAGATTACTTTAGCACTTTTTGGAGTGGATTCATGAACATTTTTACAAATACTTTCCTCCTTTGGGAGAAATTAAGGACCATCCATTCTTTAACACTAAACTCAGACTGAGAGCAGTTGTAGACATTTCCACATGAAGTGTATCAGGCACTTTTATTTTCTTACTAAGCTGCATCACTGACTTTGCAAGCTTGGGCTTAAAGCCCAATGGATCTGGACTTGCACTATGCTTTCAGAGCATAATGCAGCACAAAACCTGAGTTTTAAAGGCAAACAATGAACATATGCAATGAATGGCACAAGAGTTCTTTCTTCTACAATAGTAGAATGAGTAAGACCCATGAAGCCCCTAGCAGGATACCAGTCACCTACTCTACAAACGTGTAAATCGCTTCTCATTTCTTTTTTTTAACTCTGAGTGCATAGCCTTGAATGTGTGGAGTTGCCAACACAAAAATAAAAATGAGGTTTCTAATAAAATCCTGCGAATGCTTCAAGTTGCCAAAGATAAATGTGGGAATGTTGAGGATTAACTCTATATTATTCAGAAACACATTGTATGAAATAAGTAAGAAAATGATAAATAAGGCAGAGCAAATTTCAGCAAATGCAAACACTTAGGTGAAGTCTAGCCTCACTCAACAAAACAAACTATTTTCAATTACTTCTTGATGGAATGTGAACTTTTCACAAAATCATCATAAAATTCTCCCATAATCTTTATTTTTAGCTCCAGAAGTCTCCTGACTCAAGCAGACATTGAGGGTCCAGTTCTAGGTACCCTTTTTATTGGCCAGGGTCTTATATGACTGCTGTCACTCATATTTCAAGCTGTCATTGAAATATGGAATTCTGCCTCTATAAGAAATACTAAATTATAGACTAAGTTCCACTATACGGAATTGAATCATTAAAAAAAAAATTTATCCTGAAGCCACCATGAATATAACTCTTTTTTGAGAGGTTCCTTTCTAAAGTAAAAGAAATGCTTATATTAAATGTAATGTAATGTAACCCTTTCAGATCATATGTGATGAATGCATAGTTTTCTTTGAAGTAGATCATAACCTTATAAAACCTTTAGCTGGCTTTTAAAAAAATTCATCCTTTTTTCCCCTTTTCAAGTTTTTTGAAAATCCTTATCCCTCAATCATTGTTCTCTTTTGCCTAGCCCTCCTGCCAAGATAATGGTAGCTTCTTCTAAGTTCATTCTCAGGCTAATTATTAGCACTTGCACTGGGCAGGCTGCCTACCTTGAAGCAACGACTACCACCCAAGGTTACTGAATGTGGGTCATCTTTGGGCTAATTATGAGAAACTGCCCAATAGAGGCCACCCATACAGATAATAGCCACCCTGTGTCTAGAGCTTGCTATAGGTAGTAGTTAAATATGTACCAAAGCTAAGCACCAAAGAAAGACTGATCATGAGTTCAGAAAGATTGTCCTTGAGCTCAGTCCTAATGTTCCCAATTAATGTTCTCAGAATCTTTAGGGTCAGATGAAAGGTGAGGACTTGCTGATAAATTATACCGGAAATTATGCTTTTTCTTTACATAGTACAAAGAGTAAATGGTACCTTGAGAATCATTCATTTTGGAGAGGATGACTGTTGGAGAACCTTGGCTGTCTATCCTCCAAAACATAGAAACAAATAAGACATAAGGGCATTGGGGTCAATCATTTTCCAGCACACTTCTCCAAGACCTTGAGACTTGGTTGAGTGTCCTCTAACAAACCCATCTCTAATATATCAATTACACATACAATAATATGCAATAATACAATATATAACTAATGTATTATATTGATATATATCAATATCACTATATAGTGATGTATATGTCATTATATATTGATGTATATATCAATATTATTAAATATAGATGTATTTATCAACCATTATATATTGATGTGTGTATATATACAGTGAGGAACTCCCATGATAGGTGAATTATATTTATTTTATTATTTATATATATTTTATAAACCCTTCCCACTCTCCTATAATCCTTTTCCACACTCTTATGAACCTACAGTCACTGAGCCAATTAGCACCCAGGATACAGAATACAGCACTGTGGTTGGTCACCTTTCATTCCATCAGCCAATAGAGTGCTATGAAAAGTATAACTTGGCCATACAGAATTATATGTGTGTGTATATATATATATATAAACCAAAGCTAGAGTGAAGCCATAATAAGTGACTGCAATGTAGCAAGGGATGACTGTATACATGCCAGGTTCTGGTTTCATTTTTTTAGTGGTGTGGCAGTATGATACAATAGAAAGAGCAATGAATTTGGAGACAGAAGACCCTGGCTCAAATCTGCCATTTTCTACCTGTATGACCTCCTATAGGATATTTAACCCCTTTGGACCTTGTTTTCTTTATCTGTAATATGAGGGGATTTAGACTAGGTGACTTCTGAGATCCCTTCTCACTCTAAATTTATGATCAATGAATTTATGGTCAATTTTGAAAGCATTTCCTGCTAAATGAGGGGAAATAAGTCAGAGAGACTAAACTCTTTAGCTTCTAAAATGAGCAGATCAGAAAACCTCTATAAATAAAATAACCTTAGCTTTTAACTCCATGATGTCATCATTGGGGAGAGCATTAGACCCAGAGGGTTCAAATACCAGCTCACACTTACAAGTCCTCAATCCATTTCACCTCACCAAATCTCAGTTTATAGATTTGTAAAAAAGAGGGGGATCGATCATATTAATGATTATAATAATTAATTATATCACTGTGTATAGGAGTTATCAGGAAAATATTTTATGAATTCTAATGCACCACATCATACATTTAGAGCTAGAAGGAATTTTGGAAGCTGTTTTGTCTAAGATTCATTTTTTATAGAGGTAGAAACTGAGGTCCAGAAAAGTTATCTGACTGGTCAAGATCACAAGGTAATAAGTAAATAATAGAACCAGGATTTAAATGCAGGTCTCCCGACTCCAAATCTAGCCTTCTTTCCACTGTATTATACATGAATATGAGCTGCTATTGCTACTTGTTTACAGCTCATGAAAGAGATGGCATTGTTGGCCTCTTTCACCCTCTCATTTCTCTCTGTCAAATTCTAATATCCCTTCTCTCCCCTGGCTCTCTGGGCTGTCTCTAGTGTGGCTAGCAGAAAAGAAGAAACCAGCATGACTTATGGTACACATCCACCATGTGCTTCTGCAGCAGGATGAATCCTGCATGACTAGTGTTTTCTTGTCTGAGATCTCTCCGGCAGCACAAGCTGGCTCCCTCCATTCCCCCTCCTTCCTAATGAATTTTTCATCTCCAAAGAATGACCCCTTTGCCAGGCTGCTGAATCTTCTGATACTTTTACAAGATAGCTTTTTGCCAGAGACCTTTGATGGACCCAAACACATTCCCCAACCCCCATGCCTAAACATTTTAAATCAACATATAGGAACAAAAATAAATCTTTTTTTTTTTTTTTTTTTTTTTTTTTTTTTTTTTTTTTTTTTTTTTTAGCAAACACTTCCCTTCTGTCTTTAACAACTCTAAGACAGAAGGGCAAGGGCTAGGCAAACAGGGTTAAGTGACATGTCCAGAGTAATGTAACTAGGAAATATCTGAGGCTAGATTTGAACCCAGGTCCTCCCTATTCCTGGTCTGGCTCTCTCATTACCTATCTCTCTGTTATTTTGTTTTGTTTTGACAAAAAGCCAAACAGAGGTTTCCTCACAACCCTCATGCCAAGAAAGAAGGAGCTTTGAATACAAAATCTTTTGATTAAAGACACTCTTAGATCATACTATTGTTGATTTTTATTTATGTAATGCTTTTTATTTTTTTGGATCAGGTAAATCGAGGACATATAGTCTTAGTTGCTTTATGAACAATAGTTGAGCCACTCATATATGTCAGAGGTAGAATTTGAACCCAAGTCTTCCTGATTTTAGGGTCAGGTGTCTAGTCTTTATAACCTCTTACTATTCTGCTAGAGGAAGCTTGGTGGTATAGTGGGTAGAACCCCAGATTTGAAATCAAGAAGACTTCCCTCCAAGTCCCATCTTAGTGACTCACTAGTTTTGTGATCCTGAGCAAATCATTTAACCTCCATGCCTCAGTTTCCCTAATTGTAACAGAAAGATGGTTGGATTTGCTGGCCTCTATGATCTCTTCCATCTCTCATATCTATGATCTTACATATTCGGAGGAAATTAGGCAAGGGCTTACATGGACAAATGATATAATAGATTTCAAAATTAAAGGAAAGAAAAAAAAGAGTTTATATGTAGTAAGGTATATATGAAGCTTCCAGAGGAGGCTAATTTTTATCAAATATATATATGCCATACACATTCTCGAGTTGTTCTAGTCCATTTCCTTAGATTTGCATTTCTCAAAGTATGATCTGAGGATGCCTTGGGGTCCTCAAGACTCTTTCAAGTGAGGTCAAAACTATTTTCGTAATAATGTTAATAATAAATTAGTTATGACTATTAGCATTAATTATACTTAATAGTAATAGTAATAATATTAAGACCATTTAATTTCTAACCTGGTAACTATCATAGCACACATAAACAAAAGCTCTTTGAGTAGAGTAGAATTCTCAAAAATTTTCAATATTTTAAAGCAGTCTTAAGACTCTTAAAGTTTGACAACTGCTGCTTCGTGTGACAGGATCAGAGTATACAAGTCAAACTTGGACTATAATTCAAAGAAATTCTGACTGTTACTTCATATTGACACTATGAAAGAGTGACTACTGTAAACCAGTGATCAAAACACGCTTGTATGTCAGGATTCTGGCTGGTAATTTTGATTTCCCAAGACCAGCTAAAATAATAGCTGATGCCATGATACAAATGTGCAACAGATTTTTCCCTTATCATTCATATTTGATCTTATTTTAGCCTCAGAATAATTAATTTGCATTTTAACATTAGCAAAGTGTCTTGCATACATGATATCATTTGAATTTCATAATGGACCTAAGATATAGATCCATTATTATCCCTATTCTATAGAAAAGAAAATTGAGACTCTGAGATNCAATGTGACCTTGAATAAATCAGTTTCTCAAAATTTGTTTCCAATTAATGAGAATAAAATTTGCCTGTCAATCTGGGTTCACTATACTTTCATCATTAATACTTTATTACTTTGGATAAAATTAAATTGGTCTGAATCTTTGGTTATGTAACTAATGTTCATAGGAGTAAAGCAATTTGGAGAAAGGTTTGATTTCCACAGCAAGAGAAGAAACACAAACTTGCTTCAACAACTGAGGTGCAAGGAGGAAGAGCAGATACCAGTTCCATTTTAAATACCCCCAAGAGATGAAACATTGATATTATGCCCTTATGCCAACAAAAGTTTCTATAAATAGGAAAGTCTATAAGCAAAGAGAATAATATATATTGGTATAATATATATATACATATATTTATGTATATTATATATATATGAATAATATATAGAGAGGAACACTTTTTCCCTAAAGGGTTTATCTTATATTACCAGACTTGAGATAAACCCTTTAGGAAAAAAAAGTGTTCCAATATCAGAAATTGAATGATCTCATGCTCAAAAGACCATAAAAGTAGAATATCTTTTAAAAGTTTTTAATCTTTGCCTTTTATCTTCAAATCGATATGATCAGTTTCAAGGAAGAAGAGTAATTAAAGGCTAGGCAATTGGGGTTAAGTGACTTGTCCAGGGTCACACAGCTAGAAAGTATTAGAGGTGAGCATACCCTTTGTCTAAGCAATATCTCTACTATGTCTGTATTCCAAAGACATCAAAGATGGGGGGACAGGGGGGAAGACCTACTTGTCCAAAAATATTTATAGCAGCATTTTTTTTTTGTGGTGGTAAAGAACTGGAAACTGAAGGAATGTCCATCAGTTAAAGATGGCTGAACAAGGTTTGGTATATGATTGTAATGGAAAATGATGGGATGTAAAGGGAAATGAGCAGAAATAAGAGAACTCTATATAGAGCAACAGCAATAATGTACAATGATCACCTGAGAATAACAACTATTAGCAGCAATGCAAGGATCTAAGATAAATCAAAAGGACTCATGACAAAAAAGATAATACACCATCATATTAGGAACTGATAGAGTTTTGGACATTGATTAAAGCATACCATTCTTCACTTAATGAATTTTTCCCTCACATAAGCAATATGTGTCTTCTTTCACAGCATGACAAACATGGAAATATGTATTACATGCTAACACATCTACAATCTATAGGATATCACCTACCTTCTCAAGGGAGAAGAATCAGATGGAAGAAGAGAACACAGGCAGCAAAATGTTAGAAAATGATTAATTATGTCTTCATAGTTCCATCAAGTGGCATGATACTCAAAAGATAAGACACTTTTATTAAAAACAAATATTTATACTTAATTTATAGATTTTATATGCACTCATGTAGCTCGCTTTGTGCATGCCCAGATCACCTATGATGGAAATCAATCACCATTTAGGAGACAGCTGGGTTCTGCTTCTGGAAGAAGATATTTTGCATTCTCCTACCACCCTGGTGGCCTTTTCCCACTGGCTATGTAGCTTGAATAGGCTGTTTCTTTAAAATTACCAAATAGAGACAGTCTTATTCTTTCTAGGGGCATACAAGAGGGTGAAGATCCTGTTTAGGTGAAACTTTAGGCATCATACACTGATCAGCATGAGAGAGGAGACAGCTGTCTTCTTCTCGACCTCTTTTGGGTACTGTGGCCCCAAGAATCAGGCTTGGGGTTCTGTTCTGTTTTGTTCATCTTTTTCAGTTCGGGGAAAAGATAGTGGAGTCTCCAGATCCTGGGGTTTGAGCTACAGTGGGGTTGGGGGACACTTTAGACTTGGACTTGATGTCCCAGGAACTGAGTTAAGCTAAGAACCTAATTTTCCTCTTCCTCTTCTTCTCAGAACTGATGTAGTATAATGGGGAAAGGAGTTATTAACCCAAGTTTTGGGGTGGGGTAGATATTTTGTTTTTGCTTACTACTTTTGAAGTATTCCTTTGTGAAAGCTAATCTGGCTGTTGGATGGTTAAATGGAACAGGGATGCAATGGGGGCCAGGGAAGTCACTACCAAACTTACCTGCATACAGGTGATCCCCCTTGATCATATGTAAGTTCTGGAAACGGAGATTGTTTTGTGTGTATATTCTTTGTCTTTGTCTTCCCAGTGCCTAGTCCAGTAGGTACTTAATAATAATATCTAGCATTTGTATAGCATTTTAAGGTTTGAGAAGCCTTTCCAAATACAAATTTTAACATACTAAAGCTTACAACTAAACTAAAGCTTTTAGGACATTCTGTATTATCTCATTTTGAGATATCCATGGGAGGGAGATGCTATTATTATTCTCATTTTACCAATGAGGAAACTAAGGCAGGCAGCTTAAATGATTGCCTAGAGTCATACAGCTAGTAAATGTTTGAGGTTGTATCTGGATTTTTCTTCTTGTCTCCAAGTCTGGTGTTCTATCTACTATGCTATATAGCTGACAATAAATTCTTATTGAATTGAATTGGCTATTATTAATGAAATACAATAGTAACAAAATATTTAATGTTCCAAGTACGGAGTCTGTGGGCAATTCTAATACAAAGTGAAAGGTTAATTATCAGTGTATGTGTTTCAAGAGGCTATATTGGCCAATGAATTGCCACTATGCAAGTTTTAGAAAGTCTGTGTACCCAGAGTATAACAGCAGCTTTAAGTATCACATCTAAAGTCGGCACCCAAGTAGGGAACAGAACACAATCACACAGAAAATGAGTGATGTGGGAAAAGTGATTCAGTAAAGCTGTCGAAAAAATCCAAAGAGAAATCACCTTGGGCACCAACATGCCATTACTGAGCAAAGTAAACCAGGAACGATAAATGCACTTGAAGTAGAATCTTGAAACCTCTGGGACCTGGAGGTATACAAAATGCTGACTCCATCCAGAGTCATACCGGCATGGAGAAACACTACCCTCAGAGATGCAGCAGGAATTTACTATTCTCACTTCACTTTGTCCTTTGCTGATTCTTTTGTCCTGAAAATCCAACCTCCCACCCACTTTTAGATGAAAGCTATTGGTTTTAACTCGTGACTCAGAGGCTCTGTGGAGAAATCCATAGCAAGAGTAAACCTCTGCGATTCAGCTGGTGTCTTAGACATGATGGGCAGTTGGAGGAGATTCACTCCTCTTGCCTTTTCATTGTCTTTCTCCCCATCAGCAATCATGGATTGATACGACAGTGACCTTTTTTTGAAGTCAAGTGGACAGAATGCCACTCCACTTTTCCAAACCCAATGGTCCTGCCTAGAAAGGAAGGGGAAAGGGAAAAAAATAAATTTCAGATTTTAGAGCTGAGAAATCATCTAGTTAGGGGAGCAACAGATATATCTAAACCAAACTTGACCTTGATGGAATGCTGAGAAAATGAACCTTCTTCTCTTTGCTGCAGAGGTCAGACACTATTGATATGGAAGAATTCTATGTGTCACTGCCTACTGTCTATGTGTCCTTTGGTTTTGCTGAGCTATCTTTTTTTTTTTTTACTTTAAAAAACATTTGTTAAAAGGATTGGTTGGCTGGGCAGAGTAGAAGGAAGGGATATATTTGGAAAAGGAAGGTGATATGAAAACAACAAGAAAAATTTCTGTGATTTCATTGGTAAAGAAATCCTTCTCCCCCCAAGCAGATAGATGTCTGCTCTGCAACTTTATAATCTTATCCTCCTCCTACTTTTCCAGTTTTCTTATATTTTACTATCATGTATTCTTCAATCCATTGTGACTAGCCTCCTTGCTTTTCCATAACAAAGACATTTCATTTCTCAGTTCCATACATTTTCTCTGGCTGGCTCCCATGCTTTCAATATTCCCTCTCCTCATCTTTACCTGTTGGCATCCCTATTACTGCAGGCAATCCTGCCTAGATTATGCCAGTTGAAGGGTAGCAGACTAGCCTGAGGAATTGTCCTACCATAAGGAGAGGTTGCTGTGAACCAAAGAAAGAGGGACTCACGCCAGCTTAGGAGTAAATAAGTTTTATTGGCAGGGAGTTGACTCATAAGGCCAGTCATCTGGGCAGCAGCTTGGGCATTCCCATAGTACCCTTAGGCCAGACCAGATAGTAAATAGAAATAGAACAAAGAAGACATGGTGCCAGGGAGAGTCCAGGATCACATGCAAGTTTTCCTGTGGCATAGAGCTGTTTTTTGCTGTCCATATTAATCAAGATCCTTGAGGTCACTTTCCCATACTCTTGTTCTCACCACAAAGTGTCTTCCTTTAAGTCTCAACTAAAATCCTATCATCTACAGAAAAACTTTGCCAGTCCCTCTTAATTCTATTGTCCTTCCTCTCTTATTTATTTCCTATTTATCCTCTATATGGATTGTTTGTATATATCTATATGTTTGTTGTCTCCCTCATTAGATTATGAGCTCTTTGAGGGCAAGTACTATTTTGCTTTGGGGTTGGGGTTTTTTTTTGGCCTCTTTTTATACAAATCTTTAAAACAGTATCTGAAAGATGCTCTTTGGTGGTTTTTCAATTGTGTCTGACTCTTTGTGATCCTTTTGTGGGTTTTCTTGGCAAAGATACTGGAATGATTTGCCCTTTCCTTTTCTAACTCATTGTACATATGAGGAAATAGAGGCAAAAAGGCTTAAATGATTTGCTCAGAGTTACATAGTTAGTAAATTTCTGAGGGCGGATTTGAACTCAGGAAGGGGAGTCTTTCTGTTACCAGGCCAGATGCTCTATTCACTATGCCATAATACCTGACATGTTGATTGATTGAATAGGAGGTTGCTTGCAATTTTTTTGAGATTCCTTTTTAAAGGAAATCATCTAGTTCAAACCACTTGTTAATTCTTCAATTTATGTTATGACAACACAGAAAATAAAGGACTTGTCCAAAGTTGTCAGTGAACAGCAGAGTTGAGTCCAGAACCAGGTTACCCGATGCCTAATCCACTTCTCTTAATATTGCCACAAGCTATTCCTTTTCTTTGACTTCCTGAAAAAGTATGCATTCCTGTATTGGACCTGAGAAGCCAGAACCAAAACCTATTTCAGCTGGTACAGTGATAATGGAGAGTCGGGGACCAATGATAATCAGTGGCTTAATATATTAAATATATTATCATTAAAATTAGAACTGCCAGGAACCTTGGAGGTCATCAGATCTAAGCTCATTTCATAGACAAATAATTGAGCCACAGAGGGGTTAAGGGAAGTGTTCAGAGTCAGAGGTAGGATTTGAACTCGGGGTTTTCCTGATTCCAATTCCAAAACTCACACTTTATTACATTATGCTCACTGTAATCCATTTAGGCAAAATATTTGTTAAACATAATGGGTTGTTTTGGGGGAAAGCACTTTGTAAATCCTAAAGTACCATATATAAGCTAGCAATAACCTTGCTAAATGTTGGAATTTTCCAAATATTGCAATAACCCAGCAGAAGAAATATATCTTTTTTAGAAGTAGGAGGGGAGAGAAATTACTCTTCAGTTGACTTTTCCTATCTTTTCTGAGAGACCTGTGAGTTTTGCCTTATTTGGCAGGGGGGCTTCCTGGATAAGAAGATTCTTTATTTGTCCTATCAGCATCTTTTGAGCATCTACAGAAGTTATAATAGTATACTGGGAGCTCAGGAAAAATGAGGCTGTCTGTTTCCCAAGGCAATGTAATTTGCAGAAGGATTGCAGACTAGTTAAATATATATATGTAACTTGAAAGGGAAGAGAAAATCCACATCTCTTAACTCATCATTTGGATGTTTAAGACTTTCCTATTTATAATAGCATGTTATGTGTGGCAGGACCACTTACAACCACTACTGCAATATTGGCTTTCTAAACCTTCTCAAAGATTGACTCAAGAATACACCTTACCCCTATCTTGTCTGTCACCATTCAATGGAGAGTGAAATGCTGGTCTCAAAGTATATTTTGTAAAGTCAAGCACTCACTTAATAGAAGAGATAGGTAAATGTGACATGGTGAATGTGGTAAGCTGAGAGCTTAGAGGATGAAGTTTTATCCACCAAAAGAGAGTTCTTCAAACAAGAGTTAAGAAGAACTAGCCCTTTTTTGTCAGCAAGAAATGTGTGCTGAAGTTGGGATATAAGATAATACACTGCTCCTAACTCTAGATATAGTTGAATGGTGGTGATCCCACCAGGACTGAAACATTCCCAGAAAATGAAAATTAGAAAAATCCAAATAAACAAAGCCAACCAGATCAGTGGCAATTGTGTAGCTAAGTGTACCAGCTGGGGTTGGAGGAGGTAAGTATCATGGGATAAATAGACTACTCCTTTTCCTTTAGCTCCATTCCTTCTTAAGTCTTCCCTAAAGTGGGGAATTAGGTATGATTTTCCTTTAGTTAATGCTTTTATTCTGCCTCTTACTCAGGGATGAAGTAGACTACTCAACTTCCTTCTGCCAAGCAATCAGTAATAGAACATCTCAATTTAGCTCTAACGCAGGGGCAAAAGTAGGATCCAACTTTATTGCATCTTGGGAAGTTTGTCCACTATTAATAAAGCAATGATCCCCTCTTATTTTTATGAAATCCTGAGCCAAGAGAAATTCTGATATTGTGAACCAGTGTTTGAATCTGACCTTTTAAAAAAATTCTGTAGACTCTAAGCCATTTACTGATATTCTCTCTCTTTTATGGCTCCATGGATCATAAATAAGGACACTTAGCAATCAAAGGTAGTTATGATTGTTTGGATTTTTATCTAGCTGGCAAATTCAAATTATTTCAACATAAATCAAAAAAGTAACTAGATATCAGAGATTAGTTTTGGAGTAAATCTCTGCCACTTTGGTCAGAGGAAGAGGAAGAGAGGTTTTTTAAAACATCACTATGAGGGGCAGCTAGGTGGCTCAGTGAAGAGGGAGCCAAGCAAGATGAGAGATCCTGGCTTCAAATATAGCCTCAGATAGTTCCTAGCTATGTGATCCTGGGCAAGTCACTTAACCTCAATGGCTAGCCCTTATAACTCTACTGCCTTGGAATTGATGCTGTTATGAGGAAAGGTTACTTGTTATTCCCATTTACCTATTTCAATATTGAGTATTGATTCTAAGAGAGAAGGTAAGGATTTTAAAAAATCACTATCTTTCTCCTAGAGTGAAACAAAAAAGAAACAACAAAAAAGTCTCTTAAGGACCTGGCAGGTGGAGGCAATGGTCTATGGAGTGAAGTTACCTTAAATGCTCCATCTCTAGTCCCTTTATGTCACTTCTATTCAATTCTTGATTCCTCTACTCTGTTACTAGTATAGGCATTTATCATCTTTTGATCAAATAGATCATTCCAAATTCTTAGTTCACATTTTTGTAGTCATATGCTATTCAAAACAAACTTTCATTAGTCTCAGTCCTTTCCAGAACAGTAAGAAATAATACTGTCTGTCTGGACCCTATATCCCAGAAGCTCATGCTGCTAAGCTCTTTCTGCCCAAAGAATACACCTCCAAAAGCCCACTACATTTATGTTGGTAGGCATTTAATTGATAACATTTGTTCTTGCATCGTTAACTTCCTGATTTACTAACCTCCACCCTCAAATCTAGTAAATCTTCTCTTTTACCAAAGAAAAATCAATTCAGCAAAACTGATTGACATATCACATCAAATATACCTGCCAGCGTAAATAGCATTCCATACCCATAGTTCCTCATTTTATCAGAAAAGAAAGAAGTGAATTTGCTTATCTATTTTCTGGGCCTAATATTGGTTATAAAAATTACCCTGCATTAGGTTTTATAATACTTTTATTTATAATTTTGTAGTTAATTTGAACAGTGCCTTCTTGATTTTATTTTATAATTCATTAGTCCATATGAGTCTTCCACGGATTCTCTGAATTCCTCATATTGATCAGTTCTTACAACGTAACGGCATTCTTTAACATTTATATATCACAATTTGGCAGTCATTGTATGGGTTCCCAAGGAATAAGCACCCATTTTTGTTTCCAGTTCTTTGCAACTACTAAAAATGTGGCTTTGAAGGATGGAAAGTTCATAGTGAAGGAGCCATGGGAAGTCAAGCATGCTGATACATTCTTAATTAACACATTTATGAAGTGCCTGATGAACTCAGAACAAGTTAGCGGAGGGAAGAAGTAGAAGGGATATTTTTTTCACCTAGCTTCCTGATACCCTTTCTCCATCAATTATGAATTCTGAAATCATGGTCTTTGAAATTTGGAGATTTTGCCTCTTCCTTTGATGTGCAACCCATCATCTCCTCCTTATTCTCCTCTAGATTTAGGCTTTGAAGTCAGTATCAACAATTTCTGGATAAATAAATAACTGGAGAAGAAGAGATTGACCTTATAGATGGAGTTGGAGTGAGAGGAGGAAAGACTCTTCTATCATTAACAAACTCCAAACTCCTTGTCTTCCCTGTTCTCATTCCTGGCCCCTAAACCAATAACCTCTCTCCAGGTTACCCAGAGAAGTTTATAGTGATGTAATAATGGAAGACATTATAAGAAAGATGACAGGTTTTCATTGCTAGAGAAGAGAAATAACAAAAAGCCATTTGAATCCTCTAATAGGATTTTAAGTTTTAGACCTGAAGGTAATCTTGAAAACCATCTAATACAACCCCTCATTTTATAGACAAAGAAAATGAAGCCCCAAAGAATTAAATTATTTGCCCATAGTCACAAATCAGTAGATATTAGAGACAAAATTAGAATTCAGTGCTTCTGACTTCAGAGACAATGATTTTCTCCATGGTACTAAGCCTCCTCAACCTTCTAAACATGTGAATAGATTTATAGAATGTTGGAGCTAAAAGGAACCTCAGAAATCATCTAGCTAATTCCCTTCATTTTATAGAGAAGTAAACGGAGGCTCTAAGAAGTTAAATGATTTGACAAAAGTAGCTGATAAAACTCATGAATGAAGTCCTAAAGGAGTATATTCATTCCTAAAGGAAGAATAAGATCAGGAAAGGATCCTTCTTACCTTGAATAGAGAATGAAAGTTTTAAAGGTGGGAATTATATGTAATCTGTCCTCTTGCGTCACTGTCTTATCGTGGTGGAAGGGCTTGCATAGTTCAATAAAATGCTATGCCATTCAGAGTCTCACAGGTCAGACAGGTTATAGTAGAGAGTTCTGACAAAAGGTAGTCCACTAGAAAAGGAAATAGCAAACCACTCCACACTATCTTTGCCAAGAAGGCTCCAGGGACAGTAGGATCTATGGGGTGCATGGAGTGTGAAGAGTTGGACATGACTAAACAATAACATGTGTAATCCCTGTGTTAAAGATGGTGATGGGGAAAGGGATTGGGGAGGATGGAGTAAGGACAAAATTCAGGGCTTTTTCATCAGTCAATTTCTAGAGAGTATGGAAGAAGTTGCCCTAATCCTGACAGATTTTATGATGTTTATAGAATTTTATTGATGGGTCAGCCAAATCTGAATTTTAAAAGGGGGTCCCAGACAGCAAAAGAAACAAAGAAACAAACATTCATGACTTCTCTTCTTTGAAGCTATATTGGTATTGACTAGTGGGTGGAAGGGTGAGGATTATATGAGAATCTAAGATTATTAGAGCTAGCAAGGTTTTAGTAATCATCCAGACCAGATTGTTTGTTTTATGGACCTAAGGGTATGCTAGAGCCAATTCAAAGTTATTTGCCAGGAAGATCTGATTGTTAAAATTTTCAGATGTGGTCATTTACATCTCAGAAATTGGTAAATGCTACAAATCAGAGTTAGATTTATTATTTCATTAACTTGTTTAGATATAAGAAAGTGATGAAGAAAAATTTAATAATGCAAATTAAACTTAAAAGTGTATCTGACAAAAAAAACCTATGTTCATTTGGGAATTTTTTTGGGGAAGGGCTCCATTGATAAACTTCTTGGAGCCCTTTGACAGCTTAGTGAACCCTATGAACCCCTTCTCAGAATAAATATTTTTAAGCAATTAAGTGAAATACTAAATTTCTGATTAAAATTAGTGAAAATAGAGTTGTATTTTCCCCGCATATCAGTTCCTATAAATCTGAAATCTAATAGTGAATCTGAGGTTAAGAACCTATGGTCTATTCCAATTCCTTCATTTTACAGACCAGAAAATTGAGACTGAGAGTGGCTTCCTCAAAGTGTCTAATATGCAGTCTGTGAGAGATAGAATCCACTTGAACACCAGGATGTAGTCAATTTAAGATTTTCTACAAATTTTATTGATTTCTTTTAGAAACCTAGAACCCACTTCCAGCATCTCCTATAGTCCTAATATAAACTAAGCACTTACTGCTAGCAAGGTGTAATTGCCCTTATTTGCCAAGCTAGCAGGCCCACCTCAATTAACTAATATAATTGAAGGGTAATTTAACCACTTATGTGTAAAGTGGGTTGTTTAGGTACCCTGACTATAATTTGACCCCTTAAGCTTTTTTTTTGTCCTTTCTTCTCAGAGTGTTTAGAACTTATCTGAATGTATATGTGCATAGTAGATGGGATTATATATATATATAAATATATATATATACATATATATATGTGTGTGTGTGTGTGTGTGTGCATAGTAGAAATAAACATGACTGTAGCCACATGTGCTCTTTAATTGGTGAATAAGTGACCTGCAGAGGGAGGGAAGGTGACTTTTCCCATAAAGGAGAAGAACTAGACTAGCCAGGAAGAGCTACAGTCATGCACTGTCAGGTCAGAATGATCAACAGTGTGAGGTGCCAGTGCCTGGCCCCGCCAAGGGTACCAGAGTTGCCTGAGGCATGTAGAACAATTAGCGCACCTGCTGCGAGAGGCTGGAACAACTGCCACGAGTGACTGAGCTAATTGCCTCTTCTACTATATTGACTGACAGATTTATGAAGAGGAATTGATTATTTCTTCTTCCATAGCCCAGAAATGGCATCTGAGTGGGGAAACTGGACTCCAGCCTCGCTGATGAGTTAGAGGAAATCCACAACCTCAGAAAGGTTTTATGTCTATGGTAGTTCGTGCTACTTGTGTCTGCCAGTCCTCGACATTCCCGGGTGTTTCCCAATCTGCTTAAACTCTTTGGTTTTCATTGTAGCGTGGAGTCTAAGTGATTTGTGAAGAGGAGGATCTGAAAGGATATGGAGTACGGTAAAATAAGCCAGTTTAAAGGAACCTGAGTCCTGGTTCTGAGTCAAGACTGAAGAGTTCTGAGGAGGCTGTATAGCCTCTCGTAGACTCTGTCATATGTCTTCCTCTCTTGTGACATTTCCATGCCACAGGAGGGGACAGTAGATAGTCACTGTCTCTTCATAAATCTGTCTTTCAATATAGTGGGAGAGAAGGATTAAATCAGTCACTGATGGCATTGTTTCAAGAAATGGGGAAAAGGCTTTGGGGTACACTGATTCTTCTGCATGCTTTGACTTTCAAACTGTGCTGATTGCTTTGGTCTGGAAATAGGAACTTGTATAATAGAAAGAAATATGGCAGCTAGATGGTGCAGTGGGTAGAGTACTATTCCAGGAATCAAGAATATAAGAAGTTCAAAACTGACTTCAGACACTTATTTTCTATGTCCCCGGGCAAATCACTTAATCTCTATCTTCTTCAGTTTCTTCAACTATAAAATAATAATAATAATAATAATAATAATAATAATAATAATAATAGATGACATTTATATACAGGTTGCTATGTGCTTTATGATCTTATTGGATCCTCACAAGAACCTTGAGAGGTAAGTGCTATTGTTATCCCCAGTTTACAGATGAGGAAAGGTTGATAAATAGGAATAACAATTGTGCTTATTTCTCAGGCTTATTATAAGGATCATGAAATAATATTTCTCAAGTTCTTTACAAATTTAAAGATGCTATGTAGATGCTAGTTATTGCCATTATTAGTAGAAAGAATATTGGCATTAGAGCCAAAAGATCTATGCTAAAATCCTACCTCTGAAAAATACTACTTTTGTGGTCTTGGTCAAGACTTCTCTTGCTTGGTTCTGGGTTAAGATGGTGGTAGAGTAAAAAGCAGCTACTTAACCTCTCCTAACCCACACATATAAGACTCCTCAAGAGGACATAAAAACAAACCCAGACAAATGAAGGGCCCCACAACAGGGCACAGCATTGAAGATATGTGGGATTGGGGCATTTCCATGCTATAAGGGGGTGAAATAGCTCTCACTAAAACACGAGCTTAGCAACCACTTTCCCCACACACACACACACACACCACCTACAGTGCCAGATCCAGCACACGAGAGTTAGAGCAAGTTTTGGGCATTCATTAAGTTCTTGGCATCTACCTGGGATCACCAGGGCCTGCTCCTGAGAGCAGCAAGACTTAAGACCCCAAGAGGCTAAAAAACCAGACTTTGAACACAGACCATGAGTGCAGGTGCAGACCTTGGGTGGGGACCCAGTGCAGAGGGGTGCATGACTGTGGAAGCAGTGCCCTGAGACTGTTAAAGGAGCTTCAGGCAGAGAAGCAAGCAAGGGGACCACCAGGAGGCTTGACCCTGAGAACAACTTCAGGAGCCTAAAGAGCACAGACAGACCCTGGGTATGAGGATAAAGCTGAGAGGGCACAGGGCCCTGTGACTCGGGCCAAAACTGCTCCACAGCTCCATAAGCAGAGAGCCTGTCTGCCTCACCCAGACATCTGACTGAGAAAGAAATAATAATGATGACAAACCAGTCACAAGAACCCCCAAAGAGAAAGATCAAGAAGAAATCTTTAACACTCGACAACTTTTAGACAGAAAAAATCCAGACAACAGAGCAAACAGCAGAGGAGAAGAAGCAAGTAATCATATCGAAACCTTCCCAAAAAAATGAAAATTGGTCACAAGCTCTTAAAGAGTTCAAATCTGAGATCATGAGAAAGATGGAAGAGATTTGGCGAGAGAAGTGGGAAATAGCTCAAAAGGAAATTAACAGTTTAAAAGACAGAAACTTCCAATTGGAAACCAAAATTAAACAGCTGGAAAACAGTATAGACCAAACCAAAAAGGAAAATCATTAGATTATAACAGAAAACCAATCTCTAAAGACCAGAATTGGACAAGTAGAAGCCAATGATCTCTCAAGACAGCAAGAACAAATAAAACAAAGTCAAAAGACTGATAAAATAGAAGGAAACATGAAATATCTCACTGAGAAATTGACAGATCAAGAAAAAAGGTCTAGAAGAGACAAATTGAGAATCATTGGTCTTCCTAAAAAAAGCAGAAATTAATAGAAATTTGGACTCCATGCTAAAAGAAATTATTCAGCAAAACTGCCCTGAAGGTCTACAAGAGTGCAATATAGACATTGAAAGGATCCATAGATCACCCTCTACACTAGACCCTGAAAAGACAACCCCAGGAATATAGCCAAATTCAAGAGCTTCCAAGAAAAAAGAAAAATTTTACAAGAAGCCAGAAAGAAACAATTCATATATCAAGGGGCACCAATCAGTATCACACAAGATCTGCAGCCTCCACACTAAGAGACCTCAAGGATTGGAATATGATATTCAGAAAGGCAAGGGAACTGGGTCTGCAACCAAGGATCACTTACCCATCAAAACTGACTATATAATTCCAGGGGAAAGTATGGACATTCAACAAGATATAAGATTTTCAAGTATTTGCACATAAAAGACCAGGACTAAATGGAAAGTTCTATATCTAACCACAAAAACCAAGAGAAACATGAAAAGGTAAATAAGAAACAGAAGGGAAAGAAAGAAAACTCTTATTTTTAAATTTGCCTCCTTAAGGGCTTCAATAAGATCAAATTATTTGTATTTCTGTGTGGACAAACGTTATATGTAATTTTCAAAACCTATATTCACTATTATAGAGGAAGAACTGCAGGACTGGTAATACAGAAGAAAAACAACTGCTTAAACACATGCATTGATGCAGACATGGTTGAGGATGTAGACCCAAAATGATCACCACCAATGCAACTATCAATAATATGTAAATAAGTCTTGTTTGATCACACATGTTAAAACCAGTGGAAATGTGCATTGGATATGGTGGGGGGGGTGAAGCGGAAAGTAAAAACAAGAATCATGGAATCATGGAAAAGTTTTCTAAAAAAATACAATATTTAAGTCTAAAAAAAGAATTAAAAAAAAAAGACTTCTCTTGGTCTTCTCTTCCTTATCAATAAATTGAGAGGTTATGCTAGATTCCTTCTAAGGCATATTTGAGCTCAAGATTTATGATGCTATGATAACTCAGCTTCTAGATGCTCAGGTGCATCACAGGCATAGGAAAAATAATTGGCCCTCCACTTTTGTTTCCAGGCAGGGGACTGTATGTTGAGTGCAATAATCCTTTTGCCCCTCTCTGTATTTTTCCCAGAGTGTTTTTTTTTCAAAAACTCCACCATTGTGGGTTTTTCCATTGAGACATAACTCCAATCACTAAGAATTACTAAAGAAGTTTTTTTTTATTATTTTAAAAACCCTTACCTTCTGGCTTAGTATCAATTCTAAGTCTTCTGACTTAGAACAGTAAGGACTAGGCAATTGCATTTAAGAGACATGCCCAAGATCACACAGCTAGGAAGTGTCTGATGACATATTTGAACCCAGTTCCTCTAGACTGCAGGCCTGGTGCTCTATCCACTATGCTACCTACTCACTAAGAATTCTGTGGCAAAGAGAGGAGAAAGGGCAAACAAATACATACAGAAGTGAGGGGTCCTGGAAAGGTTTCCCAAAGTCCCTTCTTTATAAATGCCATATAATCAAATTTATATATTTATGGATTCCTAATCATATGGGCCACTACTGAAAGGCTTGTATGCCACTGTCCCAGGAGAACAGGTGAGGTCCAGACTTTGTGAGGTAGAAGGTTTTCTGGGGCTACAGATGTGTCAAAGGAGAGGGACAGGAGACAGTTGGGTAGCTCAGTTGATTGAGAGCCAGGCCCTAGGTTTAAATCTGACTTCAGATATTTCCTAGCTGGGTGACCCTGGGCAAGTCACTTAACCCCCATTGCCTAGCCATTATTGCTCTTCTGCCTTGGAACCAATATACAGTATTAATTCCAAGAAGGAAGGTAGGGAAGAAAAAAAATAAGAGAGAGAGAGAGAGAGAGAGAGAGAGAGAGAGAGAGAGAGAGAGAGAGAGAGAGAGCACTTAACCTCACTGTACTGTTTATTATAGGTTTTTTGCGTTGGGGTTTTTCAGGATGTCAATCAAACAAGGGAAACAGTAAAAGTATTAACATAATATTAGCGTCCAATAACAAAGATAAAGGAACAAGTAGCAACACAATTTTATAGCCAGGTGTTCAGGAAGCATATTTTGCAAATCTATCCTGTCTAGTGAAAAAAACTTCTCTCTTCCAGATCCCTGGTCCAGATCTATTCAGAGTTTGACTACTTTTTCAGATGTTAAGTGTAAGTTGTCTGCTAGCTTTCAGACTGCAGATAATAATAGAGGCTTAATTTTTAAGTTCGACAAAATTTAAGCCAAATCCAATTTAAGGATTCAGAAATCAATCATGAAGTATTAGAAATATATCCATAAGTCTGGTCCATGAACACTTTCCTCATTAGAGTCAACTTTTGAATACATCTTTAATATCTTTATGATTCATTATAATTGAAACCCTTCACCCCTCCTCCATCCCCCTCCCAGAGCCAATGAGCAATTCCACTGGGTTTTACATGTATAATTTTCAAAACTTATTTCCATATTATTGATATTTACACTAGGGTGATTGCTTAGAGTCTGTATCCCCAGTCATCTCCCCATCGAACCATGTGATCAAGGAAATGTTTTTCTTCTGTGTTTCTGCTCCCACAGTTCTTTCTTTGGATGTGGACAGTGTTCTTTCTAAAATGAGATAATCTTGGTAATAAGTGCTAGCTATTGTTCTTATTATGGTTGTTGTTGTTATTGAAGCCAAGCATGTTTAGGCAATCTTTTTCAAAAGTGGGGAGCTTTGGTAAAATCCAAGATTTGCCATGTTCATGACTGAATGCTTAGATCTTTAGGTGTACCTGTGATCTTATCACAACACTTCTCTTTTCCTGTCTGGTGAGATTCTTGCTTATGGCTTTCCAGAAATCCTCCAGAGGGCAGACATCTAATGCAATGGAGGTTTTTCTAGTTGTTTTTTTTTCTGTTGTTGTTTGGTTTTTAAAATTGTATTATCTTGTATTATAGTATGTAGGGACACTCTGTGTCTCTTCCTCCTCTCCATAGAAATATATTATGAATATATACAGATTAAATATACACATGTGTATATAGATACAAATAGTTTGTAATATGTATGTGTGTATATATGCACATATAGATATACAAACATACACATATGCCACTCTATCCACATAAGGCACATAAAGAATAGGAGGACAGAATGAATCTTGTATCATTTAGGGGATTTTATCTAATTTTAACAGATATGTAGGGGGCCTCTTATTTGAGGGGAGCCTTTCACTTTTTGCATTTTGTTCTACTGATTCAAACTTTAAAATATCAGTGATGAATAGACACACACCATAGTGCTTATGAAATATCAATGATGAATAGACACATCATAGAACTTATGATCTCTGGGGAAGAAAAACAATCTCAGAATGTCTGCCTGTTTCCTTCTCATGTTTTCATCAAGGATCTCTTTGATGTTTGCCTAAACCTTCTTATAAAGATTTCATAGAGATGAGAAAGCAAGCACTCAATTTCGTTTGACTAACATTTATTTAGTGCCTGCTATGTTCCAGACACCACGAAAGTGCCGTGTATACAAAAACAGAACCCAAACAGCCCCAGCCCTATGATGAGGGGTTACAACAAACACACAGATGAGTAAATATATATTTATTTGAGGAGGTAGAGAGAGAAGAAATGAGGTTGACACTGAGATGAGAATGGAGAAGTGGACAGAGAATGAGGGAAGTATTCATAAACTAAAGGTCCCATGGGCTGGTAGTCCAGTAGTAGTAACACAGTGGTGGTCAAAGTAGTTCATATTCTGCCCCAGGTTACGTATCTGTTGTGTGACCCTAGGTGAGTCACTTAAAAGTGTCTGGATCTGGGGCAGCTGGGTAGCTCAGTGGATTGAGAGCCAGGCCTAGAGACGGGAGGTCCTAGGTTCAAATCCGGCCTCAGACACTTCCCAGTTGTGTGACCCTGGGCAAGTCACTTGACCCCCATTGCCTACCCTTATCACTCTTCCACCTATAAGTCAATACACAGAAGTTAAGGATTTAAAAAATAAAAAAAATAAAAATAAAAATAAAAAATAAATAAAAGTGTCTGGATCTTTTCTCATTTATAAAGTGGGCCCAACTACTTTGCACCTACCTCACAGAATTATTGTGTGAAACAACTGATATAATGTATCTTAAGTTCCTTTCCATTATTGTCTTTACTGTTGCCTTCTCCTTAGTTAACTTGTTTTTTGTAGAAGTAAGATTTTTCATTACTTTAGGACCTTTCCTTATTTGAGACACACTGAAAATCAATCCCTGAGAACCTTTAATATTGTGTTATCTACAGCAGAAGCTTTTCTTAAAATCTTAAAAATCAAGTGTCCTCAAAATTAAAAAATGCTTAGCTTCCTTTAAAAACTCAGTGTTTAAATATGATTTCTTATATGAAGCCTTTCCTGATGTCATCCACTCTGCCAAAGGCTGCCACCCTCTCCAAGAAGTTGCTTTTGTAACTGTTATTTACTTATCTCTATTCATGTTGCTTCTCCCTGGAGAATGTACATCATGATCACTTTGCAGGATTCATTATTCAAGCCAACCCTGATCTTAGTTTCAATGTGTTTACTTTGTGAAGTGGTTATTGTGTCTCTTAAATAGCAAGTCAAGTTAGAATCTCAGATTGTTCAAGTTGGAAGGGAGCTTAAATGGTTTGTGCTAAATCACCCAAGAAGTAGCTACTAGAATATAGATCTCTTGATTCCCAGGGCAGTGTTCTTTCCACTATTAAAAAAAAAGTTTCAAGAATCACCTTTGGAAAGATGATGTTTGAATTCTAGCCTTTGTCATGGACTCAACATGTGACCTTGAGAAAATAGCTAATATTTTCCCTTCGGTTTTTTCCCCACTTGCAAAACGGAAATGTCTTCTTCTTGTTACAATACCGTAACTGTGGTAAATTAATGAATCCAAATCTAGGAGATGCTTTTTGACTAATTGGGAAGATTCATTCTGCAAATTCATATTCGTCTTGTATAGACAGGTTAATTTGTAAAACTCAGCTAGCACAAGGGAATAAGATCTTTCAGTTACTATGGAAAACACTGAATTTTTTTGTTCTGCTTATTATTTTCAATATCACTTTAACTTAACAAAAACTTGCCTTCCTATAACTTAATCCAGCTGTGGCTTTATAGTAAAGATGCTTTAAGTGGTAGATTCAAAGAGCAGTTAAACAAACAAAAATTCCCCTCCTATATGCAAGAAATTAGTTTGTGCCCTGTAGGGCTGAAAAGAAACATGATTCTTATATCTTCAAGGAGTTAACAGTCTATTAAGTAGGTCAAATCAGAAACATTTAAAAAAGTTAAATGACAGTTTAAGATATAATTCATTCATGAAGATTTCCTCACAGACTGTCTAGCCAGAGAAATAATTAAGGTGGGGCTACCAGAGCTTGACCCTGGGGCCAAAATTTATAGAGTACTATACTGCCAATCCTTTTGCTATTTCACGAAAATGGAAACAATTGAGTTTAGGAACCAATAATTAGCTAAAAATATGCTATTTGATCTTCATTTTTTAAAGAGAATTAATGACATCATAGGATGAAGTATTGACTTGCTAGTGAATTGTATTTAAGTGAGGCAGAACTGTATAAAGTCATTAACCTCACTCTCTCTTCCAGAGTCATGGAAGTCCAATGGCAAGAAAAAAGTCAAAACAACTGATGATGACCAGGGATGCAGTTGATGACTTTGGTATCTTTGATATGCTCCACAGAATCTGCCTCAGCCACTTTGGCTTCTGACTCATGGCTGTTGGAACAAATTGTTTTCATCTGCCCATTCCACCAGGGACGTCTTTACATTCCCCTACACAGGTTTGAGGCTTGTCAGTTATCCTCAACCTGGTTTAGCCCATCTGCCAAGGTGGTTTTACCTGGGTGAGGCTGCTTTGCGTGCTACAACTTCTTGGAACCAATGGTGAGAGTTAGGTGAAAGGTGAACACCAAAGGTTTGGTGAGAAACCCTGAAAAGGGCTTGGCAAGCCCTCACCCCAGAGGTGCTAGTCCTCCTTGAACACACTGTATACCCCACCCAATAATTAGCCAAAATAAGAAGCCAGTAGGGGAACTTTTCCCTCAGTGTTGTTCTCCTATTTGAAGTGCTCTCCTTAAAAGTAGCATTGTAAGACTTTTGACCATCTTTAAAACAAACAAATTGATTTTAGGCATGCTTTGTATTGCTTCAACCAAAATTATTAACTGTAAACCATAGACCAGAATTCTTTCCCATTGCTCTTTTACTTTTGTCTCTTGTCTAGTAGTTGTTTTTTTTTAAATATTAGAACATCATGGTGGTATATTGGCAAGAATGCGTGTTTTAGAGTCAAAGGACCTCATGAATTCCACCTCTGCTACTTATTATATTATGTCTTTGGGACATTGGACAAATCACTTTATCTGGATTTCAGTTTCTTCATTTGAAAAATGAGGGCACAATGGGGCATTGGCCAATAAACCTAGTCTTTATAGATCTGTGTATAGTGCATCAGTGAGTTTAGCTGATGCAGTTCCTCATGTGGAAGTGTTTGGAGAAACTGCTTCTGGGAGAGTAGTGATAATGTGTGAGAAATACCTTGGAGAGTCTTTGGAGCATATGTCAACATTCTGTTACTAGTCCTGGTTGACTAACCAGAAAATGACAGTCTTTTTGATTGGTTGCTATTGTTGAAACTAGAAATGGAGGAAGCTTAAGGAGACTTTAATTAGCCTTGAACCCTCTGGATGAACCTCTGCACTTGGTTTGTCTTTTTTTTTTTTTTGCCACTGAGATAATGCTATAAGGGGAGAAGCTTTGGGCCTTTTCTCTCTTGAAACAACATATGCTGTTGGTGATGGAATACTTCTATGCTCAAAGGAATAATAAACTGGAGGAATTCCATGTGAACTGGAATGACCTCCAGTAATTGATGCAGAGTGAAAGGAGCAGAACCAGGAGAACATTATACATAGAGATTGATACACTGTGGTAAAATCAAAAGTAATGGATTTCTGTACTAACAGCAATGCAATGATCCAGGACAATTCTGAGAGACTTATGGAAAAGAACGCTACCCACATTCAGAGGAAGAACTTCAAGAGTGGAAACACAGAAGAAAAACAACTGCTTAAACACATGGGTTGATGCAGACATGATTTGGGATGTAGACTCTAAACAGCCACCCCAGTGCAACTATCAATAATATAGAAATAAGTCTTGATTGACGACACATGTAAAAACCAGTGGAAATGTGCATTGGCTGGGGTGGGGGGAAGGGAAGAAAGAGTTGGGGGAAGGGGATAGTAAGAACATGAATCATGTAACCATGGAAAAATTTTATAAAAAATGAAAATTAAAAACAAATATGCCCTGAAATTTAGTATTCAGTTCTTTTTCTACCTTAGTATTTATTCTTTTAGTTTAGGTAAAGAACATTAATTTGGAGGCTATGACCTCATGTGTTAGGAGAATAAGCCCTTTGTGCTCCCTGGCATCCAAGAATCCAGGAATCCAGGAGTCAGATCTACTCTGATTTTCGAAGCCAACCAGGTATCAATGCCCAGGAGACAAACCATTAGCATTCAAGACCCAGACTAGCAATATCTGTGATTAGGACTAGTCCAATATTTCTGTTCCCTGTGGACATGAACTTGGTAATACCAATATGATGTAGAAATAGGGACAAGTCTAAGCCTACCCTCCCCAAAGACCAAGGGAACAGTGTTCTTCTTGAGATTTTAGTGTGTAGAAGAAATGTCTATACTCTTGTTCTTGCTATATGGTTCAAAGAAAATATCTCTGTGAAAGCTAATCAATGTTAATTGTGTAAATAGAAGTAGGATGCTGGTCACATACTTGGTAGCTAAAAATATGTGTGTGGAGGAAAAATAACTGGAATAGGAATTTGAACTGTGTTAAAGAAGAGCTGTCCCAAACCCTAAAAACCTAACCAGGCTCTAGGATAGTTAACTGGAGCATATTTACTATTATGGGATTGAACAAAATTATTTCCAAGTTCCCTTCCATATCTACGATAGGGGAAAATGTGTGCATCTGGAACCAGGGAGGGAAGGTATCTGTGGGTGGAAAGAAGAAAGATAGAAAGTTTGGGGAAGCAGGTGGAAAGTAATGAGAATAAAAGGTAAAGTCAGATCAGGGATATCACCTCTGTCTTGTCACCAGAGAAAGCACAGAGAGTAAAAAGGATGCTTTGAGGTCCAAGGGAAAGAAGATAATTGAGTTTATTGCACATGATCTCAATTTTCTTGGTTAAGTAACTGAGAGCAGGGATTGGGGTGGATTCTGTGTTGAAGGAGGTTGAAGAAATTTGAAGTAGCCACTGGGAAAATGTGCCAGGAAATTAACAAGAGATGAATAAAAGGACTGCAGAGCAGAAGCAAGGACCCAATTGAAGTTAGACAGCATTAATTTATAGCAAGTCAGGTGTTGATGGCAATGACACATCTAATTAGCGATATCTTTTAGAGTAAGATGTGAGATTAGCTGATGGGGAGACAAGTAGACCTGGGTGTCATACTCATCTTGATGATGAATGAAGCCATAAGAATGGATGGGGTGATAGGGAGATCAGGTAAGAGATCAAAGAGAGCCCAGTATCTTCAGGAAGAATGGGGGGGAAAGTAATATTTAAGTCTTAACAGATTTTAGACATTTGTCATTGAAAGGCATTTTGAGGGAGTTAGGAGGAAAAAAAGATTAGAAAGAATGAAAATAATGAGTCCATATGCATGAAAGAATGAGTGAGTCCTTACAAGTTGTAGCACATTACCCAGCTGGCTTAAGAAGAATGAGACACTGTTGGAAGTCTTGCTATTTTACTTATAACTCATAAGCAGTAAAGAACCTTGGGCACCTAGGTGGCATAGTGGATAGAGCACTGGTGTTGGAATTAGGAAAACTCTTGATTATGAATTCAAACCTGGTCTCACACACTAGCTATGTGACCCTGGGCAAGTCACTTAATTCTCTTTCCTCAGTTTTCTCATCTGTAAAATGACCTGGAGAAGAACATGGCAAACCACTTCAGTATCTTTGTGAAGAATTAGAGTTGGACACAACTGAGATCTTGTAGAAATTGCAAGGCAGCACAATGACCTCTATTCTTCCTCAACTGGAGCCAGGAGACATCATCTTTGAGTCAGATCAGATAGATGAAATCCTATAAACTGCATTAGAGACCAACTACATCCAGGAGTGACTGATCAAGTGATGCCTCCTTCACCATCTACTGGAAGGAATAACTCACCTTTCTCACCATGTTGGCTGTCTTCTCTCCTTAAGTGTACAGAATACAGTGAATAAACAATGGCTGTCAAAAAAAAGATGAAGAAGATATAGAAAGAGCTCTTAGAGAACCAGGCTTAGAGATGGGAGGTCCTGGGTTCAAATGTGGCCTCAGACTAGCTATGTGACCCTGGTCAAGTCACACCTCCACCCCCAGTTACCTAGACACTACAACCCTTCTCTCTTGGAACCAATCCAAGAGAGAAGGTAAAGGTTTTGTTGTTGTTTTAAAGAAAAAGTCCTGTATCTGAAGTCAAAGGATATGGGTTTAAATTCTAACTTTGCTGCTTACTCTTTTGTGGCCTTAGACAAGTCACTTTCCTTTTCCAGGTTGCACTTTCTCAATATATAAAATGAGAGGGCAAGACTAGTTCTAATCCCAGATTGCAGTTCCTTTTGAAAAGGATACTTGGGGAATGTTCAAAAGTGGCTGGCTGAGGAGAGAGCTAGTGATGTACATGGGAAAAGAATACTGATTGAGGTGTCAGAAAAATATGAGTTCAAATCCTGCCTCTGTCACTTATTATTTGTGTAACTTTGCATAAGCCATTTGACATTTCTGAGCCTATTTCTTCTGTAAAATAAAGAGGGTTAGACTACATTTCTCTTTCAGCTCACTCTCTATGGTTCTAACAGAGAAAAGAATAGAAAACAGTGTTAGTGTTTTCTAGGATTGCTGTAAATCTTCAGGCAGCCAGATGGTGCTGAGGATAAAAGTACCTGGCCTGGAGTCAGAAATACGTGAGTTCAGATCTGGCCTCTGACATTTACCAGCAGTGTGATCCTAGGTAATCATTTAACCTTGTTTGTCTTAGTTTCTTTATCTGTAAAATGAACTGGAGAAGGAAATTATAAACCATTCCATTATTGTTGCTAAGAAAACTGCAAATGGGTTCACAAAGAACTGGTCATGACTGAATAACAACAATCATTTTTCAAATAAGTACTCATTTTGTGGCAACAAATTAATTTTAGTAAAGAGGCCATGTTCTAGAAGAGAAACTTACATTTTGTGAATGTTATGCATTAAGATAATTTTAAAATGTTATGCATTAAAATGTTAATTATTTTATTGTTTAGAATGTTATACATTAAAATAATTTTTAAAAGACTGATCTTGAAATTTGAACCTTCCTCCTACCCTTCATTCATAGCTCTGAAGTTTAGAATCTTGGTCCTGCCATTTACTATGTGACCTAGGGGAAATAATTTAGCCTGTCTAAATCTCAGCTCAAAAGAGATAATAATCTTTGCAGATGGAGAGTGGTAGAGTAGGTAGAGAGCTAGGCACATCTGCCACATCCTGGTAGTGTAGTACTTAACTTATAAAGTATTCTAGGCAACTCCCTAAGAAAAAGTACTGAATGATTTCCAGGTGCATTGGTAGCTCCTCACCAAGAATTCCAATGAACCAAAGTCTGATTAAAAACAGAAAACACACTCATACTACCTACCTCTCAAAGGGCTGTTGGAAAGTTTAAACCATAACAATAAAGTTTAATCATATTCAAAGCACCATACAAATGAAACTATTATTATTTTTTCCATATTATACCATTTTATTTTGTTTCTTTGAATTACAATATTGTGATTTTGGATACTAAAAAGGAAATGACTTGCTTTTTTAAAAAAAATTTTTAGTGTTTCCTCCTTTCTCTTTTTTGGAGGCTGCTAGCATTTTAATCAATGATGATGTTGAGTCCTTAAGTAAGAACAATAATAACTTATAAGCATCTCAAGTTTTATAAAGTGTTTTTATTTATAACACTTCCGAATATATTTCTCCATAGAGCCATAATTCCCCCAATATTATACTACTCCATAATTTGTAGCCACATAACATAATTGAAAGGATAACTGTGTTTAAAAGATTGGTCTAAATCACTAATGACAAGAGAAATGAAAATTAAAACAACTAAGGTTTTGTCTCACACACATCAAATTGGCAAAGATGATAACAGTGAGAAATAATCACTTGTGAAAGGGCTGTGGATACTCAGGCACAATAATACACCGTTGTTTGTCAAAATGTGAATTGATCCAAATGATCTGGAAAGCAATTTGAAATTATGCAATACCAAAAAAGAAATCCCCAAACTACTGAAATACTTTTAATTTCACTACTGGGTCATTTCCCCAGCCAAAGGGAGAAAGGCTTCCATATATTCTGAAATACCCATAACAGCACTTTTTGTGGTAGCAAAACTGAGAACAAAGTGGGTGTTTATCAATTAGGGAATGACTGAGCAAGTTGTGATATATAAATACTAAAAGAATTGACGAATGTGAGAAAATCAGAGAATTATGGAAGACTTGCTAGCAGGATGAATTGATGTGGAAGGAAGTAAAACATGTAAGAGAATAATATATATAGCAGTCACATTAATGTATATATTTTTTAAAACCCAGAAGACTCAAATTAATTGTATCGTCCAATCTTTGTCCTTGAGAACAGAAGATGAAATATATATATATGTATATATATATATACATGTGTATATATATATATATACATATATATATATATATAATCTCTTAGATAGACTCTAAGTGTGAAATGTTATATGCCATCAACTGTCATTTACTTTGTACCAGATGTGTTAGGGATACAAAGAAAAGCAATGCACCATGTAATGTATTAGCTTTTCTTGATCAGTTTTGCTTAAGTTGTCTTTCTTCATTTGGATATTTTCAGGTCCCTTAAACTATGAATGACATGATTCATTTCCTGGCCTGGTTGGTGGTTTCCATGACTCTCCTTTTTAAAAAAAAAATTTTTTTTAAACCCTTACCTTTTGTCTTAGAATCAATACTAAGTATGGGTTCCAAGGCAGACAGAGCAGTAAGAGCTGGGCAATTGTGGTTAAGTGACTTGTAAAGGATCACATAGTNCTCTCTCTCTCTCTCTCTCTCTCTCTCTCTCTCTCTCTCTCTCTCCTCTCCTTTCCTCTCCTCTCCTCTCCTCTCCTCTCCTCTCCTCTCTTCTTTCCCTCTCTTTCGACACTTAGAATTAATACTATGTATTGGTTCCAAGGCAGAAGAGTGGTAAGGACTTGGCAATGGGGGTTAAATGACTTTCCCAGAGTCACTCAGCTAGGAAGTGTCTGAGGCCAGACTTGAATGCAGGACCTCTCATCTCTAGGTCTGGCTCTCAAGCCACTGAGTCACTTAGCTGCCTCATCCATGCATTTTTCAATGGCTATCCCCCATAATGGGAATGCTTTGTTCTTATGCCACTTCCTTCTAGACTCAGCTAATATCAGTACTGTATGTTGGGTCCAATGCAGAAGAGCCACTAGCTAGAATTAAAATTTGGCACCTTGATGGCATAGTGGAGAGAGTATGGAGTGGAATCAGAAAGGTCTTGTTTAGATCTTGCCTCAACTGCATATTAGCTGTAACACCTAAAGCAAGATATTTAATCTCTCGCATTCTCCATTTTCTAATCTGATCAGGGGATGCTCATAATGCCTGCCTCCTAGTGTTATGAGCATCAAGTGAGTTAACATATGTAAATTTCTTTGTACACCTTAAGACGTTCTATGAATGCCAATTATTGTTATTAGGAGAAATTAGGTAGTCATAGATATGTTATTGTGCTTCAGTTGTGTCTGGCTCTTCATGATTCCATTATGGGATTTTTCTAGGCACAGATATTAGAATAGTTTTCCATTTCCTTAGACAGTTCATTTTTACAGATTAGGAAACCGAGGCAAACAGGGTAACTTACCCAGGATCACACAGTAAGTATTTGAGATTGGATTTGAACCCATGACTTCTTGCTCTCTCCACTAGATCACCTAACTGCCTTATTATATGTAAAGCATTTTATAAATGTCAACTCATAGTCTTTAAATGATGATTTCCTAGTAACTTCCTATTTTTTTGGTGAAGAAACTGAGGCATTAAGATATTGAAGTCATTTACCTCAGGGCACATAAATAAGCACTTAAATAAAAATAGCTAGCATTTATATTGTATCTACTATGTATTAGGTGCTTTATAAATCCTAAGTGCTCTTATTATCTCTATTTTACAATTGGGGAAACTGAGGCAAACAGCCGTTAAATTGGGGCAGTCAACTCAGTTGATAGAGAGCCAAGCATAGAGATGGGATGTGCTGGGTTTAATTCTAGCCCCAAACACTTCCTAACTGTGATCAGTCAAGTCACTTAATCTCAGTTGCCTAGCCCTCACTATTCTTCTGCTTTGGAACCTATATTAAATATTGATTCTAAGAGAGAGGTAAGGGTTTTTGAAAAACAAAACAGACATGAAATGATTTGCCCAGGAGTTTATATACCTAGTAAGTATCTGAGGCTGGATTTGAACTCAAATCTTCTACATTTCAGGACCACTACTCTGGCCATTGCTCCACCTTCTCCAAATCTATAAATGCTATTCCTGTTCTTTGGACATGTCCAACTCTTTGTGAACTCATTTGAGGTTTTCTTAGCAAAGATATTGGAGTACTTTGCCATTTCCTTCTGCAGCCCATTTCCCAGAAAAGCAAACTGAGGCAAACAGGGTTAAGTGACTTGCCCAGGGTCACATAGCTAGCAAGGTCTGAGGTCAGATTTGAATTCAGAAAAATGAGTCTTCCTTACTCTCAGTCTGGCACTCGATCTAGTGTGCCTCCAGCTGCCCTTAGTCACAAGTAACATGGTATGATGGAAAGAATGCTGCCTCTGGAATCAAAGAATCAGGTTCAAAACCTGCCTCTATCATTTACTATCCTTGTGATGTTTGGCAAGTCACTTAATCCCTTGGACCTCAATTTCCTTATCGGTAAAATGAATGTACTAGAATGAATTCTTACAGAATTAGGCCTATCTATGATCAAGTCTCCTCTTTTTTAAAACCCTTTAAAGTCAAACAGAGAGCCTTCCTTCCAGTTGCTGCAGTGAGTGGCCCTAATATAAAGGTATAGTTTGATAAAGGAACCCTGGAATATGATTATAGTGTAAAAATTAGAAGGCATCAATAAAATGCAAATCAAAAGATGAGCCTATGCATCAATGATTTTCATTTGGGGTTCATTAAAAGGACTGCATAGCTTCTCAAATGCAATCCAGGCCTTTCCTTCCTATTCAGTTCCGGACCTCACTCACTGGCCATCTGAGGCATCTATCTCAGATAATTGTACTGATGGACTACATTTATAGGTTACCTATCTAACAGTAAATTTTAGTCTGGCCAAAAAGGACTCCATTGTGTAAGAGAACTCCAAAGGATATCATTAGTCTGGATTTTATATCTAGTTTGCAAATCTGTCCTTATCTCCATTGGGAAGGAAGAAAAAACACAAAACAAGACCAAAAAAAATAAGCATACCTTTGTTTCTTTACCTTTCTTTGATCTTCCTGGCAAGTGTACTAACAAGGGAATTTTTTCTCTGTGATCCGAATAATACTTTATAAGTGAGAATACTAATGCTAGGGGCTAGCACTTTCAATCACTGGTGGAATGGGCCATTTAGAGCAGCAACAAACCCATGGTAGACAGTGTATTCATTTGTATGGTTATACAGTCCATAAGTAGTTCTTTAATAAGTTTTCCAAATGGTCACAGATTTCATTTTGGAGTGACATTCTCACTCTGTAATCTAAGAAAATGCTTCAGGGGTATAATTTCATTTTATTTTATTTCTATCCTCATTTTATTCATCACTCCCCTTCTGGAGAAATTAAATCAGCTTGCTCCTTAGTGATGCTGTGGAATACTTTGCAAGATCTATTGGAAAGATCAGAAGGGACCTTAGAGGTCATCTGGTCCATTTTCCCCACCCAAAGCAAGAGTCTCTTCTATATCAATAGTTACAGTCAAATGCCACAGAACGCCATCCAGTGTCTGCATAAGTACTCCTAATGATGGAGAATACACTACCTCATTAGATAGCCTATGATGGAACCAAGGTCCCCTCTGTTTCCCAGTAACAGGAATTCCTTCTCTCTCACAGGTTAATAAAGCTATTCCAGGGAACTGACTGGCCCCTGCCTCCTTTACATAGTTTCCTATTCATCTAAGGGGATAAAAAACTGCCCCTCTCCATTCCACATGGAGTTAGAGCCCTCTGACATGGTGACATGTCTAAAGACCCCAAAAGTCACCATATCTCACCATGGTACCAGATGTGTCTCCATACAGAAATAAGGACAACTATGTCTATAGTCGCCCGCTGCCAATGTGTCTTTAATATATATCCCAATGGATTATGGAAAAGTCAACCTCCTTTCACTGGTTAAAAATTGACTGGTCAAGGGGGCAGCTGGGTAGCTCAGTGGATTGAGAGCCAGGCCTAAAGATGGGAGGTCCTAGGTTCAAATCTGGCCTCAGCCACTTCTTAGCTGTGTGACCCTGGGCAAGTCACTTGACCCCCATTGCCTACCCTTACCACTGTTCTGCGTTGGAGCCAATACACAGTATTGACTCCAAGATGGAAGGTAAGGGCTTAAAAAAAAATTAGCTGGTCACAGGACAATTCTGAGGGATTTATGGAAAAGAATGCTACCCACATTCAGAGGAAGAACTGCAGGAGTGGAAACACAGAAGTAAAACAACCGCTTGAACACATGGGTTGATTTGGACATAGTTGGGGATGTAGACACTAAATGACCACACCAATGCAACTATCAATAACATGTAAATAAGGCTTGATTGATCACACATGTTAAAAAGAGTGGAAATGTGTGTTGGATATGGGGGGGTGAAGGGGAAAGTAAAAACAAGAATCATGTAACCATGGATAATTTTTCTAAAAAAATAAAATATTTAAATCTAAAAAATAAAATTAACTGGTCAATCATCTTCGAGTGCCTTTTTTCAACTCATCATAGACCCTGAACTAACAACCCACCCCTATCACACCCTGTTCCATTTAAAAAACATTTCTATTTTTGTTATATTAAAATTCCCAGGTATCCTCCTCCCTGCACTAGAGAAGGCATCATTTGACAAAAAGCTAGAAATATATATATGTCTTGCTTGTTTCTATCTATCAGCTCTTTCTCTGGAGGTGGATATACACAAGCTATTCTTCAGATAGTGTTTCTGCTGCTGTATATAATGGTCTCTTGGTTCTGCTTGTTTCACTCTTCATAATTTTATGTAGGTCTTTCCATGTTTTTCTAATTTGCTCATTGTTTCTTAGAGTGCATTAGCTTTCCATCACAATCATATGCCACAACTTTTTTAGCCATTCCCCAATTAATGGATATCCCCTCAATTGCAAGTTCTTTGCTACTACAAAGAGAACTGCTCTAAATATTTTAGAACATATAGGTGTTTTTCCTTTTTCCCTAATCACCTTAGAAAATAAACCTGATAATGGTATTACTAGGTCAAAAGATATACACAGTTACATATACAAAAAGTATATAATTCTTCCGGCATAATTCCAGATTTCTCTCCAAAATGATTGTTAACAGTTCCCAGTTCTATCAAGTGTATTTATTATTTCCCCTTATTTTCCCACATCCTCTCCAACATTTGTCATGTCAGAATAGATAGAGAACTTTGTCAAATTTATAAGAATATGAGACATTCCTTAATTGATATATAGTCAAAAGATAAGAACAATTTTTAGATGAAGAAATCAAAGCTATGTACAACTATATGAAAAATGCTCTTGATCATTATTGATTAGAGAAATGCAAATAAAACAACTCTGAGAGATCATCTCACATCTATCAGCTTGTCTACAAGAATTTTTTAAAAAGTCCATTCCATTTTAAAATGGCTAATTATCAGAGTATTTTTCCATCTACTGAGCCCAAACTCTGCCTCTTTACAAATTCTTACAGACTTTCTATCTATTTAATAATCTGTTCTTTAATTTTCCAGGAGTCTTCATCAAGGTCTCCAAAATCTTGTTTCTAGAAACTACCTTTTCCTCCTTTTTAAAAAAATGGGACATTTGTCTCCCAACTGTCTGCTGGCACTGATTCTACCCAACTCCTTAAAAAATGACCTATGTTGTTTCTCAGTGATCAAATTGGTCTATGTAATTCATCTAGGCCAGAAGACTTGAACTCATTTAAAGCTACTAGGTGCTCTCTTCCTATCTCCTCACCTATCTTAGGCTTCAATTTCCACTTAGCCTTGTTTGTTCTCACTTTTCTAGTCTGAAGATCATTCTCCTTGATAGAGAAGACAGAAACAAAACAGGAGTTGATTACTTCTGCTTTCTCTCTGTTGTTATCATTACACAATCTTCCCTAAGCAGTGAGTCTATCCTTTTCTTGTCATCATTAATACTTTGAACAGACCTTGAAAAGTTCTGTTTAATGTCCTTAGCATTTTTTGGCTAATAAAAGAAAAAAACATTAATATCATTTTTGAACTGGGGTCATCTAAGTTTCATCAACATGAGGTCTTCAAGGGAATGGAGCTTTTGGGGGTTTTATATTCCCAGCGTGTAGCACATTGCCTGTTGCAATAGTTGCTTAATAAATACTTATATTTAATTTTTTGATTCACTGGAGGACGATTTTTGCCTTTGTATCTCTACCTAGCCTAGTGCTTGTATAAAGTAGGTGCTTAATAAATGATCATTGAATTAAATTGGATCTAGCCCAACTCATTCATTTTACAGCCAAAGAAATTCAGTCCTAGGAAAGTGAGATTTCCACAATTTCACAGTTCAGCATATGAATAACTAAACTGTGAATAATATGGTTCAGGGGAAAGAATATTGGACCTAGAGTCAAATCTTAGTTTGCCAGTTACAATAATATTATTTTGAGTAAATAACTTCCCCTTTCTAATCCTCAGTTTACTGATATGGACATTAAAAGGAATAAATTAACTTTCCCTTTATGATCTGTATGTTCTGTATTAGTATAGGACCAATGACCACTTCAATTCTGGATCGAATTTTTCCATTACATATTTCCATTTTATTTATATTATCAGTGATGGAACCATTGCAACCAAACCCAAACCAAATATATCTGCAGTATGTAGGGGAATGATACAGGAGTTCCTTGTGCAATCTGATTAGCTAATGAAAAGATGAGCCTTTGTTTGGAACTTTGATTTAGACTAAACAATCATCTACTAAGCACCTATTATGTGCCAGGCACTGTGCTGTGCATGCAACAAATATCTCCTTTTATCCTTATAACAAAAAAGGTAGGGCTATTATTATCCCTATTTTGCAGATGAGGAAGTCACACAACTTACTAATGTGTGAGCCTAAATTTGAACTCATCTTCCTGAAGGCAAGTCAAGGAAAGACTCTCTATCCCCTGCACTGTCTAGCTTGGTGATGGCAAACCTATGACACACATGTCAGCACTGACACACATAGCCATTTTTGATGACATGCAGCCACATAAAGAGATGTATGGGACCGCATGCGGAGGATAAAATATTTGCTGTAGTGTAGTGTAGATGCTCTGTGCACTATTGATGACAAGTCTACCTGTATTAATTTACCTGTTTTGGTTTATTAAATAGTTATATATTACAATTATACATTTGTTATTTAAACTATAAATATTGTTAATTTATGTTTTTTTTCTCAAAGTAACACATCACCTGAGCTGGGCTCATTTTTTTGGCGAATTTTGACACACCAACCTCAAAAGGTTGCCCATCACTGGTCTAGCTGCTTCCTTGTTTTATTTATTCATTTATTCATTCATTTGTTTGTTTAGTCAATCAATCAATTAATTATTTTACATATGCTATTTTAAGAAATTTTTATTTTAAAATATTTTTCCATGTTTCCATGCTTCATTTTCTTTCCCTCCCTTCTTCCCTCTGCCCTCCCAGAGCTGACAAGCAATTCTACTGAGTTGTACAAATGTTCTTATTTCCATATTATTCATTTTTGCTATAGAGTGATTTTTTAAAGCCTAAACCCCAAATCATATACCCATATATACATGTGATAAGTGATGTCTTACGTTATGCTTTTGCATTTCTACTCCCATAGTTCTTTCTTTCAATGTGGATAGCATTCTTTCCCATAAGTCCTTCAGGAGTGTCCTGGCTTGTTGCATTGCTACTAGTAGCAAAGTCTGTTTCACAATATTTTACTTTCTGTGTACAATGTTCTTCTGGTTCTGCTCATTTCACTCTGCATTAGTTCATTGAGATTCTCCCAGTTGATATAGTAATCCTCTAGATCATCAATCCTTACACACAGTAGTATTCCATCACCATCATATACCACAATTTGTTCAGCCATTCCCCAATCGAGGAATGACTCTTCATTTTCCAGTTTTTTGGCATCACAAAGAGTGCGGCTATGAATATTGTTGCACAAGTATTTTTCATTATTATTTTTGGGGGTACAAACTCAGAAGTGGTATTGCTGGATCTAAGGGCATACATTCCTTTAAAGTTCTTTGCATATAATTACATACTGCCTTCCAGAATGGCTGCATTAATTCACAACTCCACCGGCAATGTATTCCGATTTTGCCATAGTCCCTCCAACATTTATTATTTTCCTTTCCTGTATTATTGACCAATCTGTTAGTTGTGAGGTGGTACCTCATCATTGTTTTGGTTCTCATTTCTCTATGAGAGATTTAAAACACTTTTTCATGTTTTTATTGATAGTTTTGATTTTTTTTATCTGAAAACTACCTATTCAACTCCCTTGACCATTTGTCAATTGGGGAATGGCTTGATTTTTTGTACAGTTGACTTAGATCTTTATAAATTAGAGAAATGAGACCTTTGTCAGACATTTTTGTTATAAAAATTTTCCCTCAATTTGTTACTTCCCTTCTAATTTTGGTTGTTGGTCTTGTTTGTATAGAAACTTTTTAATTTAATATAATCAAAATTATTCATTTTATATTTTGTAGTACATTCTATCTCCTGCTTGGTCTTAAATTCCTTCCTTTCCCAAAGATCTGACAGGTTTACTATACTATGTTCACCTAATTTGTTTATGATTTCCCTTTTTAAATTTAAGTTATTTATCTACTCTAAGTTAATCTTGGTATAGGGTGTAAGATGTTGATCTAAGTCTAATTTCTCCCATACTGTTTTCCAATTCTCCCAGCAATTTTTTTGTCAAATAATGGGTTCTTGTCCCAAAAGCTGGGATTCTAGCTGTTTCTTTGATTGGATCTCCCTAGAATCATTCATAGGACCACAGATATAAAGCTAGAAGAGACCTCACAAGGAATCTAGTCCAACTCCCTCAGTTTATTTTATTTTTTATTTTTATTTTTTAGATCCTAAGGAAGTTTTTTGATTTGCTTAAGTCATAAAAGAAGTACCAGAGATCAGATCTGAACCCAGGTCCTCTGGTCCCAAAACCAGAAAGTATAATTTTTGCCTTTATTAATTTGTTCCATATTATATCAATATAATTTTTAATAATTGCTTTCTGACATTTTGCTATCCATGTTCTCTCCTTACCTCCCAACACCCCAAAAAAGAAGGCAGGTAATATAATATAGATTATACATATGCTATTATATAATATACATTTCCATGTTCATCATGTTGTGAAACAAAACACATATCACTTACATTAGAGGAAAAAATCAGGAAGGAAATAAAGTGAGGAATGGTATACTTCAATCTGCATTCAGACTCCATCAGTCCCTTCTGTGGTGGTAGTCTTTTTTTTTGCCATAATTTCTTTGGAGTTGGCCCGAATCCTTGCATTTTTGCTCATAATAGTTGAGCCATTCACAGTTTATTGTCATACTTTATTGCTGTTACTATGTACAATGTTCTCCTGGTTCTGCTTACTTCACTTTGCATCACTTCATATAAATCTTTCCAGAGTTTTTTTTTGTGATTATCCTCTTCATCATTTCTTATGATACAATATATTCCATTAAATCATATACCATAATTTGTTCATCTATTCCCCAAGTGATGGACATCCTTTCACCAGTTCCCACTACAGAAGGAGGTGCTAGAAATATTTTTGTACGAGTAGGTCTTTTTGCCCTTTCTTTTATCTCTTTAGGATACAGACACAGTAGTGATATTGCTGGGTCAAAAGGTATGCTCAGTTTTTTGGCCCTTGGGGTATGGTTCCAAATTGCTCTCTAGAACGGTCACATCAGTTCTCAGCTCCACCAAGAGGTATCACAGAACCAGTGAACTTTTGACCAGGACCT
Organism: Gracilinanus agilis; assembly: GCF_016433145.1. NCBI lineage: Eukaryota > Metazoa > Chordata > Mammalia > Didelphimorphia > Didelphidae > Gracilinanus > Gracilinanus agilis. Next base: position 206,920,200 of record NC_058130.1, read on the forward strand.
GCTGCCTCTCTGCATGAACATGCCCATTTGACCCTTTCCCTGATCAGTATAGATTAGTGAATCATAGAATCATGGCTCTAGAACTAGAAGGGGCCTCAGAGACCATCTAGTCCAGTGGTTCCCAAACTTTTTTGACCTACCACCCCCTTTCCAGAAAAAATATTACTTAGCACCCCCTGTCACATACTATCACTGTCCCAAATGCACCTGTGGCCATCACCGCACCCCTGGATCTCTGCAGCACCCACCAGGGGGCAGTGGCATCCACTTTGGGAAAAAGTGGTGCTGCAGCCATCCAGGGGGGTGGTGATGGCCACAGGTGTATTTGGGGGTGGTGAATAACTGTAAAGGGGCAGTGATAGTATGTGACAGGGGGCTCAAAGTAATATTTTTTTCTGGAAAGGGGATGGTAGGCCAAAAAAGTTTGGGAACCACTGATCTAGTCCATCTCTCTCATTTTACTGATGTGGAAAATGAAGCCTGGGGAGTTTAAGTTTCTTACCCAAAGTTCATACAAGTAGTAATTATCAGAGGTAAAATTTAAACCCAGATCTCTGACTAGAGCCAGTGACCATGATATTGTATCTCATTGCTTCTCATGAACTCTTTGGCATATTTTGATGGGGAAACTATTGGGGATTAAGTCAGCCATTTCTTTGGGATAGAGTTATAAAAAGGGGTTATTGTTTCATTTTTTGTTGTGTCTGACTCTTCATAACTCCACTTTGGGGTTTTCTTAGCAGAGATACTGAAGTGGTTTGTCATTTCCTTCTCCAGCTCATATTACAGATGAAGAAACTGAGTTAAAAAGGGTTAAAGTGACTTTCCTGGGGTCACATAGCTAATAAGTGTCTAGGGCTGTATTTGAACTCAGAAAGCTGAGCTTGACTCTACCTACTGCACAAGTTGGCTCTTGTCTTCAAGACTGGGACATGATTGAAAAGAAATCTGGACCCTAAGAATTTTCCTGATGGGAGCTGATAATGGCTTTCTGTGGAACAGAAAGATACATGATAGTTGCATATGCCTTCATTTGTTCAACTAGAGAAGAGGAGCAGCACAATACAATGAAAATCTTTCATTTGAATATAGAGTTAAAGAATCTGAGTTCAAATCCTAGTTCTGAGATCTACTACCTATGTGATCATATGGTTTTTGCATATATTCTCTGGGCTTTGTTTCCTCTGCTTTATGTCACACATCAGTGGTTGCCCCCAAAATGAACTCAGTCCAGGTAAATCTTGAGTTTGGGGTACTATGTTCTGGGATATAAATATTTTGTGTACATAGCCTTCAATCCACATTTGGGTTGTACAAAAGCTGAAAAATCAGACAACGATAAGAATTCCAGTAGAAGTGGTGTGAGTTAGAAACTGAGAAGGCTAGGATTCAACCCAAGCATCTCTAAATTCTATTAGGGCTCAATTTGAACCTCAGTTGACCTATTTTTTCCTGACTCAAATCCTGTCTAAATTCTTACCTCTATGATTAAAAATAACTCATTTTCTCTTCAAATTTCCTTTCCTTCTGTTCTCAACATCAAGTAGATTTTCTGCAGCTGATGCATGACTTATAAAACACAAAGGAGGTGTTGAGGGCAATAAAAACAACTCAGGAAATTCTCCCAGGGGAGTTCTCAGTGTAGAGCTAGATAAATAAGGAACTAAAATCTATCTGGTACATCCCCATTTTGTGTTGGGCCTATTTAAAAATATGATGCCAAAATGAATCTACTGACCCACCAGCAGAAGGATATAGGCTTGGAATTTTTTTTCAGTAGTGAAGAGTGTATTTACATTGATTATTATGTGTTCTTTAGTCTGGTCTCCTAGAGACCAATGGCAAGAATGTCTCTCTATGCCTTAGTGAAACGAGAGTATATTCTGTGACTTCAGTTCTTTTATCCATGAAGTGGGGATAATATTATCTGCATTCACGGTGCTATTGTCAAGATAGAATGAGATAACATACATAAAGTATATTGTAAACCTTAAAGCACAATAAAATGTCTGTTATTATCTTTGTTATTTTGCTTAGTGGTCACAACAATGACATGCCTCCCTGGAGAATGAGTGTGTGACCCTGGCTTGATTAAGTACCATGCTCTAAGAGGCTAAAAAAAAATGCTATAAAATAAAATCTAATTAAATAAGTCCCACAGTGAACAAAAACTGACAATAATAATGTCCAGGTTGACATAAGGAGGTGACTTCCATATCCCTAAAATGATTATAGAGCTTCTGTTTGAACTAAAAAAAAAATTCTCTATTATAGATGTTTTCTTAAGTCCCTTACCTTTAGCTGATATCTCATTAATGAAAAGTATGTAGCCTTTAGTTTTGGTACCTAATTGTGATTTTAAAATATCTATGCAATTTTACAAATTCCTTATATAAGTTGACTATTTTTTCTCTAGAATTTTGTGTTGGGGATTTATGTTGTAGGGATACCCTTTATGAATTAAGTGTCTCTTTCCATAATATCCCCAGACCAGTCTCCCATTCTGGTGAGTTTCCCTTATCACTCCTCCTTGTCCCACCCCATCCCACCACCAACTGTTAGCTGCCAGGGAGGAACTCCTCAGCTCCATTTAGCTAAGTAATATCCATTAACTTTTACAAAAGAGCATTTACTCTGGGTTTATAGAAAAAGCCAGAAGACTAGACACTGACTTCATAAACTTCTCCAAATGAGGGATTTGGGGGAAGAGAGACAGCTATTTTATCTTGTCTCCAGGGTCTGGGACACCAAGAAATTTAATGAACTAAAAAGTTGATGAACTAACATGAATGAAGGCTAATCTTAACTCTTAACACACATATTAAACACTTTTGCCACTACTGCCTAACAAGCTCATACAGCACAAGGAGACCCATGGTCTTCTGCCTTAGAATCCAGAAGATGTATCAGTTGCACGGCAGAAGAGTGGTAAGGACTAGGCAATGGGCATTAAGTGACACAGCAACGAAGTATCTGAGGTCAAATTTGAACACAAGACCTCCCATCTCTAGACTTGGCTCTCAATATTACAACCTCCAAGCTGCCCTCTGACCCATGGTCTTATGAAGGAACTCAATTCTACACCATTTCCCCACTACTCTCTCAGCAAGAGCAAATGCAGAATCTTGCTCATAACACTGAGTTTTAACATAGCCCAGTCAGAGAGCTGAAGAACAGAAGGAACTGAGACAGAACAGAAGTAGGGCTGTGTGGCACCCATCTACAACTGAGGGAATGAGCCTAGCATCCATTTGATGTTAGTTCTGTCCTCCAAAAAGTCACTTAGTGGGGCAGCTGGGTAGCTCAGTGGATTAAGAGTCAGGCCTAGAGACGGGAGGTTCTAGGTTCAAATCCGGCCTCAGACACTTCCCAGCTGTGTGACCCTGGGCAAGTCACTTGATCCCCATTGCCCACCCTTACCACTCTTCCACCTAGGAGCCAATACACAGAAGTTAAAGGTTTAAAAAAAAAGTCACTTAGAATAGAGACTGAAAATTGGTGAAATGTGTATTCCCCAGAATAGGAGGAGATTGAGATGATTTTGAGATCCAGCCTCCAGAGAAACAGCCATCCAAAGAGACTGAGTGGGAAATTGAACAAGGAAATGTAAAGTAAAAAGATTGGAATTGCTAAAGTTCTCAAAAGGAAGGAAATCCAGTAAGAGATCTTGGGGACAAGCACATGAACCAACCAGGAAGATACTAATAATGTAAAGGAATGTGGGCTTCTTATCAGCTAAAAGAATCTAGACACCCATGGATAAAATTTCAAGGTAAAGGAAAGTGATTCATTATTTGACAAGGCAGGGAATCCTGTGGGTTTTAAAAAGAGCTTGGAAACATAGCACAGTGTTTCTTAATGGTTTAAAGGAGAAATTTGTGACCTGTGCAGCAGAAATAATAGGACGAATAGAAAAATCTGAATCCAATTTAAGAAGTCTCACCAAATAAACAAAAGAGATCAATTGATTGGGAATAAGAACGCATAGAAATGAAGGACAAGATGGAAGAAAATCAAAAAGAATGTTAAGAGAATTCACTATCTCCAAAGTAGAACATTAATCTCAAAGTCAGGATGCATAGAGACAACTTATGGATCAGAGATTTCCCAGAAGGAAAGGACAAGCCAAAAAAAACCTGAACAGTATAATATAATAAATAATAAAAGAAATGGCACTTCTTAGTATCTACCATCTCTGCCATAACCACGACTCAATACTGTTTTTTCCTTCCTCTCTTTTTCCTGATTGCCCCATAGTCACTGATTCTTGCTCAGCTCTGATGTCCCTGTTCCATTCCTTTCTCTTTCCCAAAAGCTAGAATGATCTGGATTCTAGATTAATTTTCAATTTTACATGACCAAGTTTTCTCACGCAATCCAGCCACTCTTCCTGTCACTGTCACTCCAGATCACCTAAGGACTTTTTATCCTTAATCTAAAATTGGTTGATTGATTAAAAAATAATTGGTTGAGGCATGTTCCTACCTAATAAATATTTGTGTCACAGTTTGGCACCTTATCACTTACTTTAAGTAGGGGTGGTGTAATCACTACACTCCTATCCTTTTTCAAGCATTCTTTTGTATAGGTTGAGTAGAGCAAGTCAAACCTCCTCACTTAAAGGAAAAAAAGATGAGGTAGCTAGCCATCTGCATACTTTTATTTTCCTTCCTTTTTTAATACTCTTGGTCCCTTTCTCTTTTTTTCTTCTCTCTCTTTCCTGAAAAGGTTAGGGAATTGTAACACAGAGAAGTATTTTTCCTGGGAGTGACAAAATCTGCCTTTGGAATACCTCTTTATTGTTAATGCTGGCATTTAGAAAAACAATGGATTGAATGGTAAATTTGGAGTCAAGAAGTCCTGAATTCAAATCTTATCTCTGAATATGATTAGCTGTATGACCCTAGGCAATTCACTTTTTCTTTTTTCAGCTTCAGTTTCCTCAACTATAAAATGGGGATAATAATAACACCTGATAGGGTTGCATTGAGGATCAAAAGAGAAAATAAAAATAAAATGCTTTTTGAGTCTTATAGTACTGTATAAACTATTATTAATTAGAGAATAAATTCCCTATAAGAATTTGTTTCTCCAGATTTAAAGTAAAAATAAGTTTGGAGAGAACAGTGTGGCTACTATGGTGCTTGAAGAGTCTATAATCATAAGTGACCTTTTCAGCAAATCCAAGGCTATTGTCAGGAATTGTAAAGACCTGTGAAGATGAGGGAGAAGGGAGTAAGAATCAATGGAAATATAGTCTGAATATCAAAACAGAGCTCAGGGATTGTCCATCCATTCTCTCTCCCTAATAAGAAGGTAGGAGCATGTGGGAATTGACAAACTTATCAAACTTGTCTACTCATGTCACTCATAGGTTTCAAGATATTGAAGTTAATGGGCAATATTTTCTCAATTTTAGTTTTTAGAAGGTCAGAGGCAAGCACAAAGAATGAAAGACTGATGTGAAGAAAGCAAGATTTTCCAAGGATAAGGTCAAGTGCTGTCGATCCTGCTACTCTCCGAAGTCTTCTCCTTCTTTTTTTTTCTTCTCTCTGTCCCTTTCTCTTGTTTTCCCTTCTCTCGCCTTCCTGAAAAGGTTGGGATGCTGCAACCCAGAGATGTATTTTTACCTGTAATGACAAAATCTGCCTTTGGAGGATTTTGTCCTCTTTCATGACTAGCTATTTGGTCTGTTCAGCTCACTAGTCTCATCAATCAGGAATAAAAACAACCCAAATATACTATAGGAATAGAAAGTTTAGATAAATATTCCTAGTGCATCATCATCATCGTCATCATCATCATCATCATCATCATGTGAATCTTTTGATCCAAACCTACCCTTATTCATATGAAGATCTTATCACTGTAACATTTTATTTAGAAGAAAACTACAGAGCATAATGGAAAAAATGAGGCAGAAAGAATATGGTTGAAATTGTGCCTCCAACATACCGACTCTATGAATAAGGACAAGTTATTTAACCTCTCAGTGCCCTCAGGCAATTCTCTCTAAGTTATACCCAATAAATTACAAGTGAGGTGTTGGCCTATATTGATTGAGGGAGTTTCCATACCATGAATTTCCCCACATGACTAAAATCACAGGGAGAGGAACAATTAAGCTACATGTTATAGCGCTAAAGGGTGTGGACTCTAGTCAGGAAAGCCAGAGTTGACACCTCTGCTCCCTTTTTTGCTATTTGCATGACCATGGAGAAATCCTCATTTTAAAGAGGAAGAAACTGAGACTTTCAGCTAGATCCCATGACTTGTCCATAGGTCAAGTGTCAGAGCTAGAACTCAAGTCTTCTGATTTCTAAATCTAGTGTTCTTTCCAGGATGCTATAATTGCTTAGTGTATGAATGACATATGAAAGAGGGTCAATAGAAGGAGTCCTCTTGCCACAGAAGCATTAACCATTAGCCGTATTATTTACTGTTGGAAATGGAATGGAACTAATGATAAGGAAATGCTGGTATTTCAACCTCTGTTGGTCAAACCTTTAGCCTCTTTCAGATTTCTAGGTAGATGCTATCTTCCTCTCCACCCCCCGCCCTCCCCACTCCCTCCACCCCTTCCCCTCACTCTTCTGCCCCTCCCCTGCTGTCTTTCTTCCCCTCTCCTTCTCCTTCTCCTTCCCTCCCTCCCTCCCTCCCTCTCTCTCTCTCTCTCTGTATTCCCTCTCTCTCTTCCTTCCTCCTTACCTCTGTCCCTCTCTCTCTCTCTCTTTATTTTAACAACCTCTCTTAAAATCTTTCTCACAAAGTATTTTCAGCTCACTCTTTGGGGGGATAGGAGGGATATTTTTCTTTAGGGTGAAACTCTAGTTTTATAATGAAAATCAGTAGAAAAATAGTATCCTTTTTATAGACGGATGCTTATATATGCGCACTGCAGGTGACTGATAGGACATAATCCCCTGGACCCTTAATGTGAGCACAGTTATCAAAATAAAAAATAACAAACCTGGCTGTAACATCAGTAAGAGTCCCTGTGCTTCTGTGATAAAATTCCAGTTAAATACTGGTTCATTGGCAATGCTGAGTGTGAGAAGAATATGGAAGGAATGCCCTTCCTTGTGATACAGGAGAGGAAAGGCAGCCACAGGGAGTGAGAGTGGCTATTTAAGAAAGAAGGAGCAGTTTTCATAGAAAAGAGTTGACAGTCCTATTAAGACATGAATATGAACCTACCTCTAACACTGCTCCCAGTATGGTGTTGACCAAATCATTTAACTTCTCTGGACCTTTGGTATCCTCATCTGTAAAATGATGGGACCAGGCTAGAAGACCTCTGAGTGCCCTTTCATCTCTGAGTCTAGAATCCTAGGATGCTATTTTTCATGCTTTGCAAACAAGGATCAAAGAGATCAATTAAGTGACTGTCCATGTGTGACTTCTCACACACATGGATAGCTTTATACACATTATAATCGCATTAGGTAGATACTATTATTATCCCCATTGTATAGATGAAGAAATTGAGGATGAGAGCAGTTATTATATAAATTTCCCTTGGTCACACAGCTAGTCAGTATCTGAGGTGGGTGCCACAGTGGATAGAGTATGATTTCTGGAGTCAGGAAGATCTGAGTTCAAATCTAGCCTCAAACACTATCTGTGTGACCCTGGGCAAGTTACTTGACTCTATTTTCCTAATTTTCTTCATCTTTCAAATGAGCTAGAGAAGGAAACAGCAAAACACTCCAGTATCTTTTCCAAGAAAACCTCAAATAGGATTGGACAGAGTTGGACATGACTGAAATAACTGAACATGAACAAAAATTCTTAACTCCAAGTCTATTACTAGAGCTGCTCTGACACAATAAATAGCAAAGTTAGCCCTGGAACCCAGGTCTTCCAGACACTGATCTGATGTTCATTTTTTTTTTTTTTGGTTTTGGTTTTTAAAGTAAATTAGACTGTCTCTTTTAAAAACTGTATTAAGCTGTCTTTCTAGAATGGATAACCCATTTAAACTCTTTTCTCTGTAATTTCTCTTTTTCCTATTTTTCCAACCTACAAGGTTAGAAAAAGTCTATTTATTGATAATTCTTGACCAGGTCATCAGGAAAAATGATAACACAGCCCTACACTGCATCTTATGCTAATGTGAAATTTTAGAGAAATGATTTTCCATGAGCTGCTGAGGCAAAAAAATAAAAATAAATCATTGCCTGGTGAAAGTTTCATGAGCTACTGTGGCCAAAAATTATCTACTAAGTAAGGTGTAAAGGGACCATCTGCATCGATGAAATCACATGTATTTAACATATTGATGTGTAATTTTCCATGAGTTACCTATGAATAGCAGAACTGAGTGACTTTAAATTAATGTTGTTCCTGATCCTCTTTTCAATACCTAACCAAATTGATTCTAATAAAACAAAAATGAAGAGGCAGGTATTGAGAATGGGGAGAAATGAAAACGTTAAATAATCCAAAAGCTGAATAGTCACCCAATCCTTTAAATAATTGAAAGGTGAATAGACTACCCTTTTAAGAGGAAACATCAGCAACCCAGAATTATTAACAGCTACATAATCTTATTAAGCTTTGAATCCCAAGTAGTAGGCCAGAGCAAGGAGTTCTTAACCTGGGACCTACATGGGTTCTATGAATAGATTGTAGGGGGTCTATGAACTTGTTTTTTTTAAAAATATTTTTAATCAATGTTTTTGGACATAGGTGGTTTACCTTATAATCCTATGTATTTTATTTTATTGGGGGAGTTAGATGGTACAATAGCCAGAGCACAAGGCCTGGAGTCAGGAAGACCTGAGTTCAAATACAGCCTTAGATATTTACTAACTTTGTGACCCTGAGCAAGTCTCTGTTTCCTCATCGGTAAAATGAACTGGAGAAGGAAATGACAAACCATTCTAGTATCTTTGTCAAGAAAATTGCAAATGGGGTCATGGACTCAGCTAAAAGTTGACTAAACAATAAGAACTTTATTTTTTTGCTTTTAGCACAAATATTGCTTAGTACTAACAGGGCATCATCTTATGACCAAAAGAGGTCAATGTATCAAAAAAGCTTAAGAATTCCTGGTCTAGTCCAACTTCCTCATTTTCTAGAGGAGAAAGCTGAGTCTCAAAGAATAAATCCATGAAAAACCACTTAAAGCAGGAATTCTCAACCTGGGATCTGCAAACTTTAAAAAAATACTTTGATACTTGTATTTCAATATAATTAATTTCCTTCATAATCCTATTTTTTCATTCTATGCCTTTAAGAATATTATTTTGTTATCCATAGATCTGACAGGTAAACTATTCATGATCTCCTAATTTGCTTATAGTATAACCTTTTCTTTTGTAATAATTAAAATAGGATTGATAAATATAAGAATTTTAAAAATTGTTGTGGTCGCCATTTATAAAAATTAACTCTTAAGTCAAAAGGCTGTTAGTAGCTTTAGTAGCTTTATTACAGCAAGGTAGAGATAGTAAAGGAGAAACGTAGGAAGGAGGTAGAAGATATTGCCTACCTAAGTTAACTAAGTTGGAATCCGAGTGCCGCACCAAGGAGAGCATCCCACCCAAGACAGGAGAAGAGCTGAAAGGCCAATGTCTCTAGCCAGGGTCTCCTTAACCCAAGTGAGTCACCAAAGCTGAACTCCTTAAATCACCAACACAGAATTCCTCCAGGGCAGAAGAAGTCCAATGCAGAGACACCCATGCAGCAGAATCCCTCTTTTAGCGGGAGCCACCAAGACAGCAGAATGAATCAGAATGCTTTTATAAGCAGTTTTCTCCAAGTCACTTTGGCTAGCTTTTATAAGCAGTTTTCTCCAAGTCACTTTCTGTCTCTCTGGTTTCTAGTTCCTTTCACTGTAGGCTGATCTATCACATATCAGGAACCAATAATAGTCTCCCAATTTGCCTAGCACTGTGGGATGGGGGGGGGGGAGGGTAGTGCTTGTGGTCTTTTAGGACTAAATATTAATGACTAAATAAGTGTGAAAGGTGGGGGACCCCAAGTTCTTGATTGATTAAGTTAAAATAAACAAAAAGAGTTTAAATTTTCTTTCACATTTTTATTTATTTATTTGTTTGTTTGTTTATTTGCTTGTTTATTTGTTTATTTGTTTATTTATTTTTTAAACCCTTAACTTCTGTGTATTGGCTCCTAGGTGGAAGAGTGGTAAGGGTGGGTGATGGGAATCAAGTGACTTGCCCAGGGTCACACAGCTGGGAAGTGTCTGAGGCCGGATTTGAACCTAGGGCCTCCCGTCTCTAGGCCTGACTCTCAATCCACTGAGCTACCCAGCTACCCTATCTTTCACACTTTTTAGATAATGTACCCATATTGATCTTATCTTCAGATATGGTGTGAGATGTTGGTCTGTGCTTCACCTGACTGCCAAAAGGAGTCCATAAAACAAAATAGATTAAGAATCTCTAAGTTAGAGGATCACAGGATAGTAGATTTTAGAGGTGAAAGGGACTCTTAGGAGTATTTAATCTTAGCCAACTCTCTCATTTTACTAGTGGGGAAATCTTTAGTGTCTATGTCAGTGATTCCCAAAGTGGATGGTACCGCCCCCTGTTGGGTGCTGCAGTGATCCAGGGGGGAGGTGATGACCATAAGTGCATTTATCTTTCCTATTAATTGCTATTAAAATATTAAAAAATTAATTTCCAGGGGGCTAAGTGATTTTTTTTTCTGGAAAGGGGGCAGTAGGCCAAAAAGTTTGGGAACCACTAGTCTATGTCATGGGGGTTTAAGGACACCAGCCAACAGCATCCTCCATAGCAATAACTTTAACCAACAGTATTACACAAAGTAATAAAAATGTCAAGACTGACTTAAGATAGCTTTTTTGATCCATTTTTATGCAAAATACAGATTTGGAGTTAGTGACCCTAAGTTCAAATCCTGACACTATCAGTTATTCCTCGTTGTGACCTTAGGTGTGTTACAACCTCTCTAGACTTTAGTTCCTGTAAAATGAAGGGGCTGAAATGGATGACTCCATCAGGTCCCTTCCAGTTGAGGGTTTATACTTCAAAAATTTCTTAGATATTAAAAATTAGATGAGTCAGGATCAGCACCTGAAAGGAAAGGATCTCAGTAAATATTATTTTCAAGGGAAGACTAGCCCCTTTGGTGTGAGAATCTGCTCTTCCGCCTTTAGTGTTCACCTTTTACCTAATTCTTTTCACCTGTGTCTCCAAAAAGCTGTAGCATACACAGCAGTCACACCTGGTAAAATTGTCTTGGTAGATGGGCTAACCCAGATAGAAGATAACCAATAGGTCTCAAATCCATCAGTAAGTTAAGATGGGATGCCTACCCTAAGCATGTGAACACTTCCTCTGGTGGAATGGGTGAATGAAAACAATTTGTTCCAACAGCCATGAAGATGGCTGAAACAGGTGCTAGGGAGAGGTAGAGCTTTGTCAGATGTTGAAGATGCCAAGGTCATCCATTACATCCTTGGCCATCACCAGACATTCTGACTTTTGTCTTGCCATTGGACTTCCATGACTCTGGAAGAGAGAATGAGGTTGATGACTTTGTGCAAATCTGCCTTACTTAAATCCAATTCATGCACAAGTCAAGACATTTCTCAGTGATGTCATCAGTCCTTTTTGAAAAGGAAGGACAAACCCTAAGAACACATAGTGGCTGTATGAACCCAGGTGAATCACTTTACCTCTTAGTTCTCCAGGTAACTCTCTAAGACTTATCAGTTGCAGAGAAGATTGATATTTATTGGTAGAAAATTTTTCTCACCCAGAGCTTTTTATATAACAAGCAAATCACTCCTCCAGTCCCATCTCATTTCAAATTCAGTGCTTTATAAAGAGAGCCTTGTGAAGGTAAGCTTAGCAGTTATCATTGCCCTGTTTTACTGATGTGGAAACAGAGGCAGAGAAAGTTAAGTACTGTTTACATTCAAAATAATTGTGAAGACATCTGTCATAAATTTATATATACACATGTGTATATATAAATTTATTGAGAAAGAAAACCAGGGCTGAATCATCCCAGTAATAGGGACTACCCACTAAGGAGGCTGTGAGCAGAGCTTCTTTAAAGGTTAAAACCATAAGCAAGAAGGGAATGAGCATATCAGAGCAAATTGTTCCCTTGCATATCAGTTGTTTAAAGGAGAATGTTTGAACACCTTGGGGTTCCTTCCTTAGAATATCTGGTTGGGCATTGTCTAGAATGGATTGAGCTAGTCCAGGGCTACTATGATTCCTTTCGAAAGGAAACCATGGGCCTCTGCTGCTGGACTTACCAGAGATTTCTAACAATCCAGCTCTATGTTTTCACAATTTAAATGTCCAGTTATGCCATACTGCATTTTAAATATTTATAGTTAATAGTACACAACTGTTATATATATTTGCTTTATGTCATATGTATATATGATGTGTTGTATATCTATCTATACACACACACACACACACACACACACACATATATATATATACATAACATTATATAACTAGGAAGTAGTAGAACTGAAATTAGAACCCAGGACTATAGCTAGTTAATTCTTGCTCTCAAGTTAAGTATAAAATTTGCCCAAGGCAAAAACAAATTAATCTGTTGAGAGTGGAAAGGAGTTTGCAAACAACAACAACCAAAACCTCAGACCTAAAGACACAAGGCTTTATGGGGAGAGAAAGCTAATAAGGGGAAGAAGACAGAAACTCTGGGATGTCAAAGGGCCACTGTTGGGGAGGCAGCCAAAGACTAGACTAGGTCAACGAAGAACTGACCTGGAGTACATTTGCAGAGACTAATTATTCTTGTTAACTAGGTGTAATTAAACCCAGTTTTTTTTCTTCTACCTGCTAGGAGTACAAGTACTCTCATAGCTCTCTTCATTTTTATACTTTGGGGCAAAGCCCTTACTTCATCTCCCTAGTTCCAACTCTGCTAAAACTCTTCTTTTACTACATTCTACTGTAACAGGGAATTCTTTGTTCTTTCTGAGTTTACACTTATGAAAGGAAATCCTTTATTTCCTTTGTCTATTTTGAGTTAACACTTAGTTAAAAATAACTTAAGTACCCCTACTTAGTACCTCACCAGATTGTGAAGAAAGGATTAACACTACTTTGTCTACTTTTGAATTGAATCACAAAAGCTTGAACACCCTACTTAGCATTAGGTGGAGGTGTTTTTAAGTTTTTGGTTGATTAACTCAACATAGACAAAGAGAATAAAGAATTCCCTTTCACACTACAGAGGCTGAAACAGACAACCTCAGACTATTCTCTTTTAATCAGATTTCTTAAGCCTTTCCTTGACCCAAACTTCTTCCTATTAGTGACTGATGCTAATTCATTGTTTTCAGACCTGCTGCCTTCTCAAAGGCATTTCTTAGATGTTATAGTTCTACCCTTCTTTTCTCACAACAGCTATTCTTCCCCCAAGGATGGTAGGATCATAGACCTAAGGTTGCACAGGACCTTAGAGACATTGTAGCTTAGCAGTCCCATTTTAGAGATGATTTATAGTAACCCCCATGTCTCTTATGGGATAAAGTTCCAAAACCAAAAATTTAATCCTTGTCTTCTAATTCCAAATCTAGCATGATTTCCATTATTATCAATGACCAATTTGGTACAATAAAAATTTTTACCTTCAATTATTTTCATTGACTTTCCCTTGAGGTTAGGGGCCATTTTTGGTCAAATATTTCTACGTTATTTCTTCCCTTTGCTCAGATTTAGAGCTTAGCCCTCTGGCTACAGAAAAGACTTTAGCAAACACATAAGCAGAAGTCACACTTTTACCACTGGATATTCTTTAATTCTGGAAAGGTTGAATTTAACTTGAACCCTGATTATTAACCTGAAATATACTATAGTGCAGTGTTGATGAAGATGTGGCATCTGTGTAGAATGCTCCCTTCCCCTTTCTTCCTAGCACCCAAGACATTTTTGCATGCCTCACCCCTCTGCCCACCTGCCCAAAACAACGACTTTCTCCCTCAACTCTTTCAGGTAATAGAGGGCTCACAGACAGCTCAAACTTGCCCTCCGAGCACTCAAAACTCGAAAAGGTCCACCAATGTGGCTACCACTAGAACCTTTTGAGCAAGGGAATGCCATGGTCAGGCTGTGTTTCAGGAATATCAATTTGCCACCTCTGTGGAAAATGGTTTGAAGAGATTTGAATCATAGGGACCAAAATTTTATTTTAGTTTGTAATAAATCAAAGATTCAGGTCAATTTAACTAATTTATCAATTAACTAGCATTTGTGGAGTATCTGCTTTGTGCCAGGTTTTATACTAGACATCATGCCTGGCATTGGGGTAGCAAAAGCAAAAATATAAGTCTCTAACTTCAAGAAACTTACATTCTCTCATATGGGCATATATAAGTAAATACAAATTGTATACAAAGGATTTAAAAGATACTTCCATACTGCAACTTTCCCCCATCATGGTTTCCATATATCACAGGTCAGTATAAGCAATAAAATGGGAATTTTGGGGGAGTTTTGCAGTTTGCAGACAACACTTAAAGGCCAGCAGATGACATAGAAAATGTTTGGGAACTTAGAAATGCATAATTAACCCAGATTTTACAATAAGATAATATAAACACCTCATAAAAGACAAGGAACAAATCAGACTTCTTCTCTGGTACAAAAAGAGGGCCAAAAATTTTATATGGATCTTCCAGATTACAAGAGAACCATGCCCTTAACCCTTGCAATGTGGAAAGGATAACTGTAATTTGGGTTATGGGAATACCAGCCACTGAAAGGATTAGGAAAGGTCTCAAGTAAGTGGAAGCCCTTGAATTGAATCTTGAAGGATAAGACTTTTGAGAGGCAGAAGTGAGGAGTGAGAGCATTCCAGGCAGGGCAGAGGAAATAGCTTAGGGAAAGGCCTAGAGACAGAGATGGAATGTTGTATGTAAGAAGCAGGACTATAGACTACACGGTGGTTCCCAAACTTTTTTGGCCTACTGCCCCCTTTCCAAAAAAAATATTACTTAGCCTCCTGGAAATTAATTTAAAAAAAAAATCTTAATAGCAATTAATAGGAAAGATAAATGTACCTGTGGCCATCACCGCCTCCCTGGATTGCTGCAGCACCCACCAGGGGGTGGTAGTGTCCACTTTGGGAATCACTGGACTACAGGAAGAGAAATAATAGGTAATGAATCTGGAGGCAGATGGTGAAATGTTCAAAGTCAATTATTTGATCCTAAAAACACTAGGGAACCACTAGAGCTTTTTGAGGAGGGGAATGCCATGGCCAGGCTGTGTTTCAGGAATATCATTTTGCCACCTCTGTGGAAAATGGTTCGAAGAGACTTAAATGGTATAGACCAGTGATGGGCAAACTTTTTAAAGAGGGGGCCAAAGGAAAGAAATGCTCATCTGTCAGTCTGTTTATTTTCTTTTTTTTAACCCTTAACTTCTGTGTATTGGCTCCTAGGTGGAAGAGTGGTAAGGGTGGGCAATGGGGGTCAAGTGACTTGCCCAGGGTCACACAGCTGGGAAGTGTCTGAGGCTGGCTTTGAACCTAGGACCTCCCGTCTCTAGGGCTGACTGTCAATCCACTGCCCCTTGTCAGTCTGTTTCTAAGGCAACTCTTTGGAAGTTTCATTGTATTGTATCCTACTCATTGTACTTGTCAGATTAGGAACAATGTCCTGTGGCCCCATAGAACATTTTAGGGGGGCTGCATCTGGCCTGCAGACTGTAGTTTGCCCATCTCTGGTCTAGACCAATATTCCAGGAGAAAGGTGATGAGGACCCAAACTATAGTGGTGGTCTTGAAAGTAGAGAGAGTATGTTATTATGTTTAAATGGAATTAGCAAAATCTACTGAATAATGTTAGGAGAGAATTAGTGATGAATAGAAATTAATGTGGTTATACCTCTAGGTGGTAGAGAATTTTGAGAAGCCCTGGAAAGAAATGGGAATTTTGGTACACAGCATACTATTTGAGAACTATTGGCTCACAGAGAGGGGCCAAGATGGCAGAGTGACAAGAAGAAACATAGACTAGCTCTACCACAAAGCTATTTCACAAAGTTTTGGAAAAACACCAGATCAGTTTATGATGAGGATATCCAAGTAAAAAAAATCAGTGAGTTATTTTTTTCATCCTAGGTTATCAGAAGGAGATAGATAGACAGGTATATGGACAACAAGGATGGGAGCTAGCCAGGAATGATCAGGTCAAGCATTCTAGTACAAGAATGGAAAGAAGCTTGAGGCTGTGCACTAGGAAAAGAAGAGGTTCCAGACTAATACAAAGTAGCCCAACTTCATCAATACTTCAGCCAGGTCTGTCTAATTTGAAGCCTGTAACAAAATAACCAGGGCAGTAATCTCAAACAAAAGAGGATTCTGTTGTTCTTTCATTCTGGACCTACAGAGCTTTCCAGATAGGTTATAGTAGCCAGACAACCTGAACTTCAACGAGGGGAAGCCCATAGGCATGTTGCTCAAACATAAATCTAGGTCAGGAATTTATAGAGTTCAGATCAAGAGGTTAGTGATTAGACTTTGCCCTGGATCAGAACACTTTGAGAGTGCTGAAAGCTTCTAAGTCCCCAACCAGAGTTATCCGTGAGATCCTGGAATAACACAATATTCTATACCTCAAGAAAATATCAGAAGGACCCAAGAGGACACAAGCACAGATTGGCCCTGATATGAAGTAAAATCAGGAAATAGGTTATAAAATTGAGCAAACAATCTCAAAAAAAATCCCACTATAATGAACTATTGTGGTGACATGGATATTCAAGACACAAACCCAGAAGAAAAATAACTCCAATATGTCTACAAGCAAAATTTTAAGGAAAAACACAACTTGAACACTAGTTCAACTTGGAAGAAATGAAGCAAAAGGTTCTTTAAATTATGAGAGGATTTAAAAATTCAATTGGAAATACTAGAGGAAAAAAGAAATAAAATGATAATCATTGAAGAAAGAATTGGAAAGAGAATAGATTTGAAGAAGAGGCACCGAATAAGCAATAAGTATCCTAAAAATTATAATGCTCTAAATAAAAACAGTCAAAAGATTGAAAAAACAAGAAAACATGAGATATCTAATAGCAGAAATGACTAACCTGGATTATAGATTGAGAAGAGATCATCTGAAAATTATTGGACTACCTAAAAATTATAAGCAAAAAACAAACCCCAAAACTCCAAACTAGATATCATATTTCAAGAAATTGCAAAAGAAAACTACTAGGATCTCTTAGAACTGGAGGATAAAGTAGAAAATAGAAAGAATTCATTGTTTGCCTCCTAAAAGAAAACTCAAAATCAAAACTCCCAGGAATGTAAATAACAAAAATCCAGAATTTTAAGGTCAAAGAAAAAATATTGCAAGCACCTGGGAAGAAAGATTTCCATTACTGAGAAGCCAGCCAAGATCACACAAGATTTAGTAGCTACATGTATAAGAATGAAGAACTTGGAAAACAATATTTCAAAAGGCAAAAGATAAAAGCCCAAAGTCAAACAACTAGTAAGTATATGAGGTAGGATGTAAATTTAGGTCTTCCTCTCTCTAAGTCCATCATTATCTCTACTTATGTGCCATATCTCATAAGGTTGTTGCAAAAGCATTTCTTTATGTACCTGAAAATGTTAAATGAAGATGTTATTATTGGTTTTCCTCCCTATTTCTCATTCCACTTTGACCTCATTGTTTTTGATAGGGTTAGAACAACAACTACAGTAGGACAATAGTAACTATGTCCTGGGTGTTAGAGAGAAATGAATGTGGGGGGTAGATACCACAACTTGCAATTCTCTTATAGCCTATTGTATAAAGAAGAATTAAAGTAGGAAGCTTTCCACAATTCACATGTGGGCCTTTCCAGCAGCAGCTGAAGTCCCTGGGTCTCTGTTTCTGTTCTCCATCCCAAATGAGCAGATATTTCATTCAATTTGTCCCAGCATGGTTTGTGCTACCTGCCCTGTGCATAAAAACTCCTAGTTATGGCGCCGTCTAGTGCCTCTTACTTCCTTCATCTTTTCTCTTTTTCACTATAATACCACATAGCCCCTTCTTTCCTTTAATTTGAAATAAAGTTGGAGTTTTCTTTCCCTTTTAGAACCAGAGTTTTTGAGGTCAAGCTTTGGGGCACATTTCCATAGTCATTCAGAGCACTGGGCACATTATGGGCACTTGATAAATGGTCACCACTTTTTTTAAACAATTCTTTGTCATTAATTTTTCATTATTTAAAGTGCCCAAATTGCTTCTAGAAGCAAGAAGGTTCCCTGATATTATTTCTTTGTAGCTGCTGATGAAATAGAGGCTCTGTTAATGTAACCCACCTATTCTTCATGTGTAAAAAATTCAATGTTTCCACTCCGGGAGAAATAGAATTAGGACTCATTCTCCTTGTTAATGTGATTATCATTTTTAGTGAATCCAGCTATATTCAGCCCTAGAGGCAGACATTTTCCAAATTCGAAAGCACTTTCAGAATAGAGGTTGACCATGTAAGACTGCCTCGGATAGTAGCTTTTACCTTTTTCTTCCCTCCTCTGGAAAAAGATACTCCTCTCTCCCCTTTGCTTCTTTCTTTTCCCCACTCTTTTATTTCCCAAATTGGTTGCTCCTACCATCTTTTCCAAAACAGAGATCTTTCTTCTGAAAGCAAGCACAGTATGGTGGAAAGCATGCTGGACTAGGGGTTTGGAAGCCTTAGGTTTAAATCCTGCCTCTGACACTTTCTAGATATATGACTTTGGTAAATCACTTCAAATTTCTGAGCCCCAGTTTTCTCATCTGTACAATGGAAACACTAACTATACAAATAGCCTGGCATACACCAGCTAGAGGAATGGTCTCAGAAAAAGAAAATCCTAGATTCAAGTCTCTAGCCAGTACTTTTGACATATGCTGGCTATGGGACTATGGGCAAGTCCTTTAATCTTGAAGATCCCCAGAAAACTCTCTGTGACTATAAATTCAGAGCGGGTTCCAATCTTTATTATTAGAGAAATGTCATTATTTGCATGGGACATTGTATCCCCATATTATAGAAGTGCTTCAGGCCAAATTGTAAGCTGGAAAATTCCTTTGCTTCCTTGTATTCTTGTTAATACTAACCTTAAACATCAAAGACTATGATAAGACCCTGGACATCAAAGGGAAAGACCCTCAAGAGAATTATTCCCCTTGGATTCTCCCCTAGATTTTAAGATGGACATAGAAATATATATTTTGATTATGTCTTGATACCATCAACAGTAATCTAGGGTATCTACTTGCCCCTAAACTATGCCCAGCCAAACCCCTATGTCTTTGGGACATAAGACACCACTCTGACCTCAGTCAGGTGACCAACCCCCCACTTTTGCCTGAATTCATACCCTCCTTGAGTCATGTAGCACCTGCTGTAAATAAAGTATAAAAACCCTAGAATTTATCCTTCTAAGGAAGCAGTCTACACATTTGAGCCTGTCTCCCGACCATTTGACATTACCTTCTAAATGAATAAATTTCTCTTTTTGTTTTTAAGCTAAGTTTTGGAATCTTGCATTCTTGCAAAGGATGCCCACCCTGAACCCTAGGGGCTCACCTATAACCCCCCCACAACAATTATTATTTATTTAATTTATTGATTTACATACTTAAATATATTTTATCTGTAGGAGGTCATCTGCATCTCAGTTCCATTTAACAATCCATTTAACATTTGGATTCGTTTTTACAAAAAAAAATTGCTAACACATATTGCTCTTCCCTGCGCATTCCTCTAGGGGAAGTCTTTACAGGCTTGGGTAGACATTCCTTTAATCAGCCAGTGGGTTGGAGACTTGTTGGTTACTCTCAGCCTGGTTTAGACCATCTGCCTAGAGGGTTTTGCATGGGTGTGTTGTGACCCATGATCCTGCTACAGCTTCTTGGAACCATAGGTGAGAGCCAGGCGAGAGGTGGAAACAAAAGAGGATGATGAGCAGCTCTGACTAGGGCTCAGCAAGCTAGTCTTCCCAGAACACCTCATAACCCCAGCAGCCATGAAGTTGAGTAATGGAGGTGCCGTGGAACATTTAACATTTGATCAGACATTGAAGACCCCAAGGTCATCTGCTCCATCCTAGGTCATTGCCAATCATCCTGACTTCTGTCTTACCACTAGACTTTGATGACTGGAAAAGAGAATTTGGCTAATGACTTTGTGCAACTCTGCCTCATTGAAATGAAATTCATGTGCAAGTCAAGATATCACCCCATGATGTCACTGATCCTCTTTAAAAAGAAGGATAAATCACACAATAACAAATAAACATACGCCCTAGCACAGAGGCTATAATCATCCCTCCTGCTCCAAATCACACTCTGGAGAGGGGGAGGGGATTAGACTCACAATTTGGCTCAGTACTTATAAAACACAATTCCAAATTCTAAGTTCAAAGACCCCCTTAAGTTCTGGTACTTGAATACCCTGGCTTCTCAGGGCTTCCTTGCTGGGCTGGCTGGCTAGCTATAACATCCAAGCTTGGAATCCTGGCTCCAAGGTTGCTATGGCTTGATGCTGCGTTCAGTGAGGATTCTGTTCCTTGTTTCTAAAACTGAGGATGAATGAAATAGAACCACGCTTCTCCTGGCTAACTCTTTGGAGCCACTGGGTCTATAAGGGAAAAGTTCAGTTCATAGCACATATGCTTTTTGGACACAGAGTGAGAAAAGAGAGAGGGAACAAGAAAGAGAGGAAGACTGCTTTAATCTGTCGGTTTTAAAGATACAGCCTATTCTAGCTACATAGTCAATCAAAGAGGGTTACTCCTACCCACATGGTAGAGAAACATAGGATATCTCCTCCATGAAACAGGATGCAATGACTCTTGTATGACATCTGGGCATCCTCCAACCCTGTTATAGGTACATGTTTTATATACATAGAAAATATAGGGGCAGCGAGGTACTTCAGTGGAGAGTCAGATCTGAAGATGGGAGGTCCTGGGTCCAAATCTGCCCTCAGACATTTCCTAGTTGTATGACCCTGGGCAAGTCAAGTCACTTAACCTCCACTGTCAAGCCCTTTCTCTTTCCTTGGAGCCAATACTTAGAATTGATTCTAAGGTGGAAGAGAAGAGGTTTGTTTGTTTTTTTAAGAAAATATAAAGAAATTGGGGAGGTACAAGCATTAGCAACTGAGAAGATCAATAAAGACCTCATGGAAGAGATGGCACTAGAATGGAGCTTAGAAAAAAAACTAGAGATTCTTAGAGGCAGAGGAGAGGAGGACGTGAGACACAGGCTGTACCTTAAGTGAGGAATTCCTGAGCAAGGCGGCTGACTCGCCTGGTATGTAAAGTATGGAAAGGGTGGTAATATATAATAAGCCTGAAAAGTAGGTTGTAGCCAGTCATTAAAGGCCAAACAAACGAGCTTTTATCTTCAGTCTTAGCATGGAACAACACTGAATAAATGTTCATTGACTTCAAAGTGACTTTCTCCCTCTCACCCTCAGTTGGCTCAGATTGCTAGGGTTCATCTAGCTATAACATTCCATGATGAAACAGTGAAATCAAATACCCTCAGAGAAAATACAATTATGTCCCAGGCACGCAAGAGAGTTCATACATGATATATAACTTTTTCCTGACTTACCACCTGGACTCCAACCTTGGCCTACATTTAATGAATGCATCCTGTGAAAGTACTTGATGTACTCCTGGGTAGTCTGGTCTTGGCCTCAGATCAGTAAGAAAATAATCGCTGTTCTCAGCAGTGAGTTCTGAACCACTTTGCCAAATGGCAAGACTGAACATGATAAGACTGAGAACATTGCATATGCAGCAATAGCTGAATATCAGATTTCAGAAAGCAATCCTTCATGTGTGGTCTAGCAAGAATTTTACTACCATATTGATTTTATCCATTTTGTGTTCTCAGTAGATGTCATACAAGAGTCATTGCATATGTTTTGTTTGTCAGGTTATATATTTAAATTACAAAGATCTTAGAATTGTAGAGGTTTCTAGAAAAGAACCTACAATTCTCTGGCTGAATGGGGTGCTGTGACCTTGTTTCGCATCATCTGCTGACTTCTCACAATGAGCAAGTTGATAGGAGAGGTCTGAGCACCCATGTAAATGACCAGATGGGGTGGACACTGACGGTAACTTCTGGCTTCTCTCGAAGCACACAAAGGAGCTATCAAAATGATAACTAGCAAAAGATATTAATAGAGTGTTTCAAAATTTGCAATGTGCTTTATGTAAATGATCTCACTTAAGCCTTGTGGCAAGCTTGTGAGTAGTTTATTAGAGGTATTATTATTATTTACCATTTTAGACATGAGGAAATTGAGTTTCAAGAAGATTAAATAATAATGATGATGATGATGATGATGATGCATGACCTTAGGCAAGTCAAATCACATTTTTTCTCCTCAGTTACCTCTTCTGTAAAATGGGGATAATCATAGCACTACCTTCCAGAGTTGTTAGGAAGTTCAAATGAAATAATAATTGTAAAAATGCTTTCACAACGCCTGCTTCATACATTTTAGCTATGAGGATGATGATATATGGCATTTATATAGTGCTTTAGGGCTTATAAATTCTTTATGTATCTTGTTATTTGATCCTAACAATAGCCATGGGAAGGGGGAGCAATTATAATCTCCATTTTACAGACAAGGAAACTGAGGCTGAGAAGTTAAATAACTTGGTCAAAATCACATGGCAGGATTCAAACTCAAGTTTCCTGATACCAAAGATCATGCCACATCCAGGATCCCATCTAGCCTCTGAGGTGACTTGATTGGGGTAATATAGCTTGTAAGAGGCAGTTGTGACTTAGTTGGTTAAGAGTACTGGACCCACAGTCAGGAAGACCCGAATCCAAATCTGACCTGAGATCTTCCTAGATGTGTGATCCTAGGCAAGTCATTTAGCCTCTGATTGCCTGACAAACCACTAGATCCACTGGAGAAGGAATAGAGTGAAACATCCCAGTATCCTTGCTAAGAAAACACCATGGATAGCGATGGCCCACGAATTCAAGATTCAGACATGACTGAACCACTGAACAACATGCTAATAAATGATGGAGGTAGGATGTGAACTCAAATTTTCCTGACCCCAAGTCTGATACTCTACTTAGTATGCCAGGTATACTATTTTGTTTCTTGCTTGCCCACACACTCTGCCCCTACTCTTGCCTTAACTCCTACCAAGGTGTATACTACAAAGAAACACAAGGATGTATTAGACTCCGCATGCAAGAAATTTATAGTCCAGTTAGGGAGACAAAATGTACATATGTGGAACAATAATATAGTGAAACTAGGCATGATGTAATTAACCACCAGAGTGTGATAGACTTTTTGCAGATGATGACAAGCTGGAACAAACAGGGAAAGCTTCTTGGGAGGGAGGAAATTTGAACTGGACTCTGAAAGAGTGGTAGAATTTGAATAGGCAGAGAGAATGGGGGAAGGTATTCTAAGCAGTGTTCAAGGCTGAAAAAGTATCATAATTATGGCATATATATTGCAGATGTAAGGAAGCAGTGACTACATTGCTGGCAGAAAAGGATGACAAAAGTCACCAGCCTCATTTAAGCCCTTTCAGTCTAGAAGAAGCCCCAGTATGGTTTTCATGGACCATTACAGGCAAGATGAGAGTTAAAAGGAACTTTCTCATCCTAACTGAAAGAATAGATTGAATTCTAGTGCATAGTAGGGGCTCAATAAATTCTTTTTTATTTATTGGTTGAAATTCATGGAACAGGAGTCCAAGGCAGAAACAAGCAGTTCAAAAGATGTACTTAGTACCTAAGGTTCTTGTCTGCCCTGGGCTTGAATTACAAAATAGTTGAGATAGTACCTGGGGTCATGAGTTAAAGAGAAGATTGGATCCCTACCCAATAGAGAAAAGGCCTCGCTGCAGTTTCAATTCA
Source organism: Gracilinanus agilis (assembly GCF_016433145.1). Classification (NCBI taxonomy): domain Eukaryota; kingdom Metazoa; phylum Chordata; class Mammalia; order Didelphimorphia; family Didelphidae; genus Gracilinanus; species Gracilinanus agilis. The sequence goes on from NC_058130.1 coordinate 206,944,093, forward strand.
TCAAAAGGGCAGGTGTTATCAGCAGAAACCAGAAGAAAATACTCCAGCCCACATACCAGCAAGTGGCAGTATGGTGGAGGGAAAAACCTCACAAAGCACAGCACCAGTTTGTAGCAGCAGAGAAAGAAGCTCATAGTCCTTTAATAATGTCAGATCCCTACATAACAATGGCCATTCTTTAGGGAAATGAAGAGCAGCACTGGAGGCAGAGATTCTCAATGTAGGAGCAGGAGCTGCCCTGGCTCAAAGTATTCCCCTGTCCACATTTGTCGCTTATTTGTCTGTGCTCTCCCACCCATGTTACACTGGTCTTGTGTGTCCCCTTCTTTTGTGCTTATTGCCATGCATGATCCTTTGGCTCTACTGATTATATGTGTTCCCTCTCCCCCAGTAGTGTAGAGAATTATAAAAAAAAAGTACCTGTGAACATTTTCCTTATTTTGCCATTCTGTTTAACTGGCTGTCTTTTGCTTTCTCTTAATATCTCATTTGGGAAGGATGATATAAAAGAACCCCATCCATGGTGGCTCCAGGGCTGTTGATTTCAGTGGATGCAAACTCAAAGATTGACTTGAAACTGGGAGGGTTTTCAGAGTGGCTTCTGGGGGTCATCCCTGACCCCTTCCACTATAATTGAAAGGGATTCTGGTTATAAGGAAAAATGCAGTCAACCTGATATCTCTCTCAATTACATAGAAATTCTACAAATAAATCAGTGAATGTTGTCTGTTCTTCATTTCAAAGAAAACTAGGGTGATATCTTGATTTATGTGTGAATTAGATTTAAGTGAGGCAGAGCTGCCTAAAGTCATCAGCCCACTGTCTTCCAAAGTCATCAAAGTCTAGTGGCAAGGCAAAAGTTTGGGCAATTAGCAATGGCCTGGGATGCAGTAGATGATCTTGGCATCTATGATGTACAACTAAGCTCTATGTGCTCTACAGTACCTACTTCAGCCACCTTCATGGACATTGGAATAAATTTTTCTCATCTACTCATTTGACCAGGGAAGTCTTTATGTGCTTGGAGTAGATCTTCCCATCTAACTCATTGAGGTGTTTGAGATCTGTCCATTATCCTCAGCCTGGTTTAGCCCATATGCTTAAATGCTTTTTACTGAGGTTTGGCTGCTACCCATTACAGCTTCTTGGGGCCACAGGTGAGAGAGAGCTGGGCGAAAAGTAGACACCAAAGGTGGATGAGCAGCCTTGAAAAGGATATGGCAAGCTCCCACCCAAGAGGTACTAGACCTTCCTGGACATCCCATACACAACAAACATCAATCAATCAATAAATAATGATGATTTTTGTGGCCTTTAAAAAAGTCTTATTTTGATGGTTGGAGAGAAGAATAAAGGAGCTGGTGGAGTTGTTTTTATTATGAATCACAAGGAAACAAGAAATATCATTTATTGGACACTTGGTTATCTCTCCTTGTAGCATCTACAATGAGAATTGGCAAATAGAACACTATGAGGATAATTGGAGCTTTTGTGTCAGTGTCTGTTTGAGGCAATAAAGAAGTAGAGAAATTCTATGGAGAATATGACAAGAGTTTCAAAACCAATATACTTTGATTTGTAGTGACTTTAAACTTCAAAGAAGACATGGGGTAAAATGAAAACTGGGATCAAGAAATGAAATAAGTTTGTAAAATTACTCAGATAACTCACGAGTGCATATCAGGATGACTTTAAGAAGAGAGTTGGAAAGAGACAAGCATATCAAGCACCAAATGACATCATAAAAATGAAAATTACTACGTCTAAAAGACCAGAAACAACCTGGTTAAAGACATATTAGGTATTTCAGAATCAGCTCTCTGTTTGTAGTTAGATTATTGAATAGTTGGAACATCACATACATGTAGGAGATCCTTGGCGTCTGAATGGTTAAAGGAGCAGTTCTCAATTTTTTTGGCCTCAAGACCTCTTTATATCCATAATTACTGAGGATCTTTCCCCCAAGAGGTTTTTGCTTATGTGGGTTATATCTATTGTTAGTTATTATATTAGAAGTTAAATCATCTGAATATTATCATGAAAATAGCTTTGGCCTTGCATACCACTGGAAAGGGTTTCAGGGATCCCCAGGGATCTGAAGACTACATTAGGAGAACCACTGGGTTAGAGAAAAGGTTAATGTGAAGTTCTTCCCAACACCAAGTTAGAAGGGAGGATAAAAATGAGATGATATTGTGTACAGTTGCAGTAGCAGCTCCCACCTGACCAGTTTAAACTATGATTAACTTCAAAAAATGGTTAAGAATAAAAATGTGAGTGGTATTATCATTTCCTAAAGAAGTTTCACTGACAAAAGATGATTGCCATAGTGAAGCCACCAAAAGACTCAGAAGCTGGCTTTGCTAGTCAACTTCTTGTTCCTCTTAAATAGACTATAGTGTCCCACAACCTTTTCCAGGATAGAGAAATATAGTTGCCAAGAACAATACCAGTTTAAACTATTAGCTATTTTTAAACAATTACAGAGGACTAGATGAAAGATTTTGAGTAGGATCGCCTCTCAGAATGGCCATGAACTGAATCTCGACAAGGGAGCCAGCTAAGCTAAAGAGAGCATTTGTGAATGAAATGCTAAAGGGGAAAACAAAAAGACTCAAAATTAAACAGATCTGCCAGAGTTTTTCTAGAGCTATGTTTTCATACACAAAGAAAATATTTGCCTCATGAACCATGTGAAACATCAATGCTTCTCAAGAAGATGAAACTAGGAAAAGCAGATGAAATTGAATGAACAAACACCAGAAGTAATATGTCCTGGTAACAGTAAGATACTTTTTTTTAAGCTTTGCCTTATCACTTCCAAGGCAGAAGACTGGTAAAGGCTAGGCAAATAGGGTTAAGTGACTTGCCCAAGGTCACATAGCCAAAAAGGGTCTGAGACCAAATTTGAACCCTGGTCTTCCCAACTCCAGGTTTGACAGTCTGTCCATTGTACTACCTAAGTGAAGTGCAATGTTAAAGGTACTCAAGGATCAGATGTTTCAAGTAGGGAAATGTCCCAGAAGAATGGAAAAGAGCACAGATTGTGCTTTTCCCCAAAAAGGCAACTCATGAGACCGACCCATTTGTCTTCTTTCTCTCAATACTCTCATAACTGACTGAATGTAAAGAATAAAAGATCTTGCTTTGACTATTTATGTGCATGTGTGCCAGATATGATGCCACTGTATTGGGAACTATCAGTAATGAAATTCCCCTTTCCTATGCCACTTACTCTATGTTGCCTGGGAGTACTGAGAGATTAAGTGACTCTGATACTGCTTCACAATTCTCTAGGTTAAAAACAAACAATTTCCACTTTGATTTTTGAAAAAATATTTGTCCTGGTAAAACTAAATTTAACATTAAAAGCTTTTCTCACAAGGGATATCTCCCCCTCATGTATGTGGCACTTCATGTATATTTAATAAACGTTTTTTGACTGACATGTTTAAAAGTATATAAGAATCTATGAAAGATACACATAACTTTGCATGCTTTGAAATAGATGCCAGCATATGAACAGCAATTATTCTCAACATGGCCTGAGAATGGTTGTTTCTAGTCTTTTAAAATAAATTCAGATTCATTTTTTATGTAGTTGTTTTGATGATCGAGATGCTCAGCGATCATATGGATGTGAAACGATTGGGGAAGAAAGGAAGGAAAGGTGAATAGATACCTGTTTTATTTTTTGATTAATTAAGAAAATTTTTCCATGGTTACATGATTCATGTTCATTCTCTCCCTATCTCCCACCCCCCTCCCATAGCCAATGTGCAATTCCTCTGGCTTTCACATGTGTCATTGATCAACACATTTCCATATTATTGATATTTGCACTAGGGTGATCATTTAGAGTCTACATCCCCAATCATATCCCCATCGACCCATGTGATCAAGCAGTTGTTTTTCTTCTGTGTTTCTGCTCCCACAGTTCTTTCTCTGGATGTGGATAACTTTCTTTCTCCTAAGTCCCTCAGAAATGTCTTGGATCATTGCATTGCTGTGAGTAGAGAAGTCCATTACATTCGATTAAGCACAAATCTTTTGAAAGGAGAGTGACAATACTTTTAGTGAGATGAGATGCAGGCTCAAGTCTGGGAGACAGAACCAGAGTGGAAGATACTGGAACCTCACCCTGACATCTCTTTATCCAGTCATATATGTTATAAACAAAAAGGGTTCTATGGAGATATAGATGTACAATGATGTGACTATCTATCTGTATTCTCCTCAGCTGCAGATGATGGAGGAACACCAACTCAAATCACCCTTGACAATTGTTATAATTTTCCCTTTCTCTCTAACAGTTGCCCAGGGAGGACCCTCGAGAGGTAGATAGATGGATAACCTTTCCAGGTCCAACCTGGGGTTAGAGAGATTAATATAGGGCTTTTGATTTTCCTTGGATTTCGTTTGGTATCTGACTGCATTTGACTCCCTCCCCAAGGGTCATGATATAAAGACCACTCAGGAAGGTACTTGTTGAACTCTTGTTATCTAAAATCAGGGAAAAGATAAAGAGGACAAGGATTGGGGATTGGAGACCCTATCAATCTGTTATCCATAACTAGTTGACAATCAATACTGGAGGCTATTCATCAGGTGGAAGCTGGAACTTTACTCTCTCCACTACCTCTGGCCCAGCCTGGCCACAGCCAAGCCAGAGAATAAGGAATGCTATTGATGCAGCTGTGTTGGTGATCTTATTCTCTCAGTTTTCTCACTACCAGTGTTTGGTGATATACTAGCTCTCATAGTCTTTCAGGAAATAGCTTCAAAGTTATTCCTACCCTCTTCTTCATAGGCCTCCCTGCCTCCCTTCACCACCTACTCTGAGATTTCCCATTCCAGAGACTCTTGTCCAGAGACCTCCAGAGCCCAGAGAGACTTTCTCAAAGTGGCTGTCAGGGGTATTTATATCATGGGGCCAACTGACATTTGCCCCTGGATCACGGCACCTGAGAACATTCTGTGTCTTCCAAATGCCTTCCCTGTCATTCAAGGTGGCATCCATCATTTCCCAGGTTATGAATATAACATATAACAACAATGTTTTCTAAAATGCTCTCAGGTTCTTGTGCCAAAGGAAGAAAACACTGCCATTTTTCATCATTCCCAACTTTCCAAACCAACAATATCCCACACTTGCAACACTGAATGAGAAACTCAGTATAATCAGTACAATTGCTTTGGACACTTCTGCCATGAGTAACAATATTTTTTACTCTTTGTGTGTGGAGGATGCAGTAGAAATGCAGAGAAAGACCAAAACCAGTAGAAACCTGTACCTCTACACCTATACATATCTTGTGTATTGGAAAACATAGTTTGGGGCAAGAGAAAACTATCCTGCTTGATTTGAATCCTGGCTATTTCCCCTGCATTACACTCAAGAGAAATGCCAGTTGCTTTACTGTGCTGTCTTGTGATATGTTCACTATTGATGAGGGGAGATTCCGTGGAAATGGAAGCTCATAACTCTGGATCGAGATAGATAATGATCGCTCAAATATTATGGACAGTGGAGTAATGAACAGATGTTCCAACAATTACAATGAAGTAAAACAAAGAGACAAAAACTGATCTAAGAAAACAAATTCCCCAAGTGTGTGAAAGTACTCATAAAAAGTCAAATGGATGAAGGAATACTCAGCGATGTCAAGGTAGATGGAATGCTGGGCATGGAGTCAGGATGACATAAATTCAAATTCAGTCTCAGACACTTAATAATGATTTGACTCTGTACAAGTTATCTAACATTTGTCTACCTATGAATGGGGATAATATCAGCAACTGTATCCCCTGGTTGCTGGGAGAGTCAAATGTGAAAATATTTGTAAAATATTTGAGGTCCCTAGGTGGAGTTGTGGCTACATGACAGAGCCTGAAGTTAGGAGGTCTGAGTTCAAATCCTGTTTTAGACACTTCCTAGGCTGTGTGACCCAGGGCAAATCACTTAATCTCTGTTTGCCTCTGTTACTTAAAAAACCAAAAAACCCAAACCCCTTAACTTCTGTCTTAGAATGTTCACCAAGTATCCATTCTAAGGCTCTGTATCAATTTCAAGCCAAAAGAATGGTAAGGGCTAGGCAACTGGGGTTAAGTGACTTGCCCAGGGGTCACATAGCTCTTAAACCCAGGACCTCTTATCTCCAGGCTTGGTTCTCTATCTACAGTCCCATCTAGCTGCCCCTGTGTTGCCTCTTAATAGTACCTTCCTCCCAAGGGTGTTGTGATGATTAAATGAGAAAATACTTGTAAAATGAATGTCACAGTACTTAGCACATTATAATAAGATACTATGGAAACCTTAAAGCACATTTTAATGCTAGTTACCATTATTATTTGGGGGCATCCAGATAGGGCAGAAGATAGCACAACAGACCTAAAATCAGACAGATACATCTTACTGAGTTCAAATATGGTCTCAGACACTTACTTGTTATGTGACTGGGGAAATCATTTAACTTTGCCTCAGTTTCCTGATCTGTCAAATGAGCTGGTAAAGAAGGAAATGACAAATCACTCCGGTATCTTTGCCAAGGAAACTTCAAATGGGGTCACAAAGAGTTGGACATGACTAAAATCCAACAGAAATCATTATTTTTTTTACAAATGATATAGTTTTTGTTACACCAAAACCTGTACTATAACAAAATCACCTAAGCGAAATCCACAATAGTGAAATGAACTTTAGTTAATCGAGAGAACAAAGGCAAGAAAAATAAATGTTTGCTAGCCTGGGACAGGCAGCTCATTGAGTTAATCTACTTTGGATATGTACATCAGATCAAAATTGATTGTGATGAATATGTTGTTGTCTGCCCTTCATTTTTGAAGAGGACCAACAGCATCATGGGGTAATATTCTGACTTGCATGGGAATTGGATTTAGTGAAATAGAGTTGCACAAAGTCATCTACCGTGTATTCTCTTCCAACTTCATCGAAGTCTAGAGGCAAGGCAAGAGTCAGGATAACTGACAATGACTCAGGACACTATGAATGACTTCGACATCTTCAGTGTCTGACCAAGAACTAAGTGTCCCACAGAGATTCATTTCCTCTCCATGACTGTTTGAACAAGTTGTTTTCCCATTCTGCCAAGGGAAGTCTTTATATGCCTGGGATGGACATTCCTCCTAACTCACTGACAAATTTGAAGCCTGTCAGTTACCCTCAACCTGGATGGCCCTGTCTTCGGAGACATTATTAGCAAGATATGGCTGCTGTGCATGCTACAGTTTCTTGGAGCCACAGGTGAGAGTCCACCTTTGGTGTTTATGTAGAGAGGTTTGTATTACTTTTGGGAGATGTATGAACTGCTTTCAGTGATCCCAAACTGTTCCTTGATGCTAAAGCCAAAATATGACTGTGAATCATGGCACATTGCAATGAATAAATCAATGAAAGAAAAGGTATTTATTAAATATTTATTATGTGCCAGGTTCTGTACAAATAGAAAAAGCAAGACGGTCCCTCCTGTCAAAGAGCTTACATCCTAATGGTATAAAGTGGCAAATATATAGGAGTAATGGAAGTTTTGGTAAGAAAATTCACAGGGGTGAAGAGTGGAGTGATGGAATGATTGTTCAATAATTCCTTTTGAAGATATTGGTATTGATTTGTTTATTATTTCCTAAGCCAAAAGGGGGAAGTTATGGGATGGGTGGATTAAAGCATGAAAAGGCTGGGGGAGAGCAGTGTAAGATCTTGGTAGAGCTGGTAATGATAAAGGCTCACCAATGACAAGCTAAGGGCCCCAGAGTGCTGGAGGTAGAGCCTGAAGAATCAAAATCACAAGCATCACAAAGGATAGTGGTTGGCCAAATGCATGATGGGTAAAAGATATTACTGAGAACTCCTCTTTAGAAAAGAAAGTGGTCTGGTCATGAAGTGAGAATAAGAGGGAAGAGACCAATTGCCAGAGTGTCTGGTTGTTTTTGCCTTTGAGTTTGTAAAGGAACAGAGGAAGGTCTATATTGTACTTGGTATTCTTAGATACTCTAAGGAAAATTTATGGAAAGATTTAGATAGGAATCACACAGAATGGGAAAGTATGGAGGGGCTGCAATTCCCATCCATAGAGAGTGCCTACACTGAAGAAATCACATCTATCATAATATCAGAGGATTCCTAGATGGAGAAATAACTTGGGGCATGGTGGAACATGAAAATGCTCAGAGCTTTAGGAATAAAATGAAAACTATCATTTTCCTCTAAATAAGCTGAAATCTCTTGATAGGACCTCCTGGGTCATCTTGTCTAAATTGTGATTCTTATCTTTATTCCCTGAAATTCTTATTTCCTTCTTGAATGATTGTACTGAAAATTGACCTCATTTTCTCACTGGGTCATTTCATAGGCTAAATAATAGTCTAAGTGAGAGAAGATTTTACAATTTAATGTTAGAATTTTAATGCTATAAAATCAATAAACATCTGAGAACTTCATGTGTATAATAGACTAGACAAAGAGAAGTGTAGTATTTGCCTGTCATCAAGGTCTTTACAACCTGATCTGAGACAATCATTCATTTGGTAGATTTTTTGAAAAGGAGTTTAAAATCTTGTTGGAAAGAATATATATATAAACATGTGAAATGCTTTCCAGCTAGTAATCTGTGATCCTATAATCCTGAATCCCTATGAAATTAGGGACATCGTCTAGTGCAGGGATCAGCAACGTATGGCTCCAACGTATGATCCTTTCGGTACCACAACTATCTTCTAAGATAGAAGCTCCCTCATTGATATTGTTGCGTGAGACGAATCCTGTACTTTAGTTCAGCTTGGTAGGTGTGCTGTGTGTTCCTCCTTCTGCCCTCCTTTTTTCTCTTTCCACACCTGTTACTGACATCTTGGGGTTCTGTGTAGTGATTGATCACTTTTGTCTACATTCTCTACCCCTCTGCCTCAGATTTACATGGCTTTATCTCAGTGCATTCATGAGGTCTGCACTCCCTAATTGTGGGATTGTTATTATTTTTAACTTTTCTACCTGCTCTTAAAGGGGAACTATAGTCAGATTACATCTTTACATATGCTTCATTAGTGAGAAGCATTTCTCCCCAGTAGTTGTTTCATTTGATACAGAATGATTGAGTAGGCAGCACTGATAAACACCTGTACCAGGAAATGTGTGTGATGTGTCCTGGCCAGTTTTCCATGAAAAGGTACCCTCCTCCCCCACTACTTACTAATGCCTGCACACAAGTCATGTTATTTTCTGTAATCTCCTGATCTCCTACTCAATTTATGTGGCCAAATGGCTTAACCAGCAGGCCGGCAGCTTTTTCTTCTCCTATTGCCTGACTTGAGACAGGGAGAGGAAAAAGTATTCTTCCCTGAATTTTTCTCTCTTTATTTCAGCAATTTTCTTAGTGTAAAGGAGTTTTATATGTATGTGTGCAGATATATCAGTACTATAGTGCCCCATTAAGTATTGTTTTTTGATTAATAATCAAAATAATTTTGTTTAATAATCAGCAAAACCATGCAGCACCAGAAGTCACATTAATGTACTTTATTCATCATTGGTTAGCATATAATAACATTATTAAAAATATTTCAGAGACTTATTTTACTTTAAAAGTGTTGTTCTTACATAAAATGCACATATTTACTTGTATTCAGTGTTAAACATATTGTACAGCTCTCATGAAATTACATTTTAAAAAATGTGATGTTTATGGCTTTCACGGCCAAAAAGGTTACAGACCCCTGTTCTACTGGATTACATTAAGGAGAGTGGCCAATATGGCAAGGGGAATTAAAATTGGTTAGAGGATATGCAGATATCTATAGTCAGGCAAAGAAACAATTTCTCTGAAGGAGAGGAGACAAGTGGTAGAATGAAATTTTAATTTTCAAACATTTTAAGGGTTATCAAAAGGAAGAGAAATTGAGCATATTCTGCTTGGTACCAGTGGAAAGAACTGAGATTTATAGGAAGGATTTTAAGAGCCATCATTACATAGTGGGCACTAGCCTTGGAGTTAGGAGGGTCTGTGTTCAAATTTATCTCAGAGGCCTATAAATTATTTGAGCCTGGACAATTAATTTAATCTCTCTGGGAGTCAGTTTCTTCATCTGTTAAAAAATGAAAATATTGGACCCATTGATCTCTAAGATCTCTTCTATGTCTATATCTTTGATACTATGAAAATTTATAGGAAGGCACATTTCAATTAAATACATTTTCCTAACAATTTTAGCTTTTCCATATTAGAATGAGCACCTTATCAGGAAACTGGTTCAAGAAGAGGCTGGATGACTATTTGTACATTCTTATTTCAGATATGACTTTTAGGGTTATTTCCACCACTGAGTCAATGATTTTTTAAAAGTTATCCCATTTTCAGGAGCCCCTTTGTATGTGCAATTAGTAGAACACTGTCCTTTTCAGAGAAAAACAGATTAGTATTCTGGTAACTGTAAAATATTTAAGCAGTAACCTCCACTGGAGATTAGATGACAGATATGTCATCAGTTTTCCAATGACCTTGATGAAAACACTTTGTGGACATGGCAAATAGAAATAATTCTGGGTCTTCAGAAAGTATCTGTGACCCCCACAGATCTGGGATCTGTGAACCATTTGCTTTCATTCTATTGCTGATCCAAAGATGTATATATTTTGTTTATATGCAATTTAAGTGTGATCCATGGCCAAGGGCTCCCAGCCCTCCCTGAGGACTCTGGATAAATAGGCACCTAGGTTTGATGTTGGGGATACCAAGAGCAGTCATACCTCTTTGGCTTGTTGCATTCCAGAATAAAGCTCTGGGGAAATCTCAAAAGCTTAGGTATGGTTCATGTCAAGGTATCTCTACATATGAATAAAAAGGCTGTCCTCTATTGCAAAGGTACTTAATGTGTAATTTGAATATTGTTTATATGTGATGTCATAGAAAAATCACCTGCTCTTCTAGAATCAGAGAAACTTGGAGTTGTAAATTACTTCTCATATTGTGTGACCTTGGGTAAGTCCCTTCATCACTGTGAGCCTCAGTTTCTTCATTTATAAAATGGTGAGTTGGACTAAATGAACTGAGAGGTCCCTTTCAGCTTTAGATCTATGATTTATGATTCTAAGAGCCCATGAACAGCATGCAAAGGACTTGCCAAAGCCAGATCAAGTTAGATAGGAGTATCTCACTCAGAACTTAGAGAATTTTGATATTAAAGAATTAAGTTTCAGTGGAGGTGAGCCATTTGATAACATGGAAAAATCTTCATTTCTCACCAGTTGTTCTGCTTGGTTTCAACTCCATGAATAATATGCCCCCACACCACTGAAGCTTTCTTTTTTGTGTTGTCTTCCCTCATTAGATTGTAAGCTCCTTGAGGGCAAGGACAATGGGTTTTGTTTCTTTTATTGGTCAATACAAATAAAAGCTTAGGACAATGCCTGGGACTTAGTAGATATTTAATAAGGGTTTATTGACCATTGATGACAGAAAGTGCTGCTTGTATTTCCCAATGCAATACGGTTAAGGATTAACAAGCTTCTGATGGAGTTTTTGATGTTTAGAGTTACTTTGGAACAACAAGCTTATGAAATGGTGATGACTTTGCAAAGTTCAAGCCCCTAAAGTTAGTGTGCCCTGAAGAGTGCCCATAATTTTCTCTATCTTATCAAAATTGAATTCTGGTACATTCCAAAAGATTGGTAATATATTTCTTGTGCTGGGTAGAAATTTCCCACTTTACTTAATCCTAAAAGACATTCTTTGTCTAGAAACACTAATATAAGCCTATACTCTCCTTCAGCTTCACTGTGGGTAGAGAGAGGGTTGGGTCTGCCTATACTCCCTCTCTCCAACATGTATTTTTAAAATTTTGCTATGGAGCTCTATGCTTTAGTTTTGTGGCTAACAATACCTTGAAGGGGAAGGGGAGATGTTTAACCAGTAATCCTCAGTTACCTTCCCCTTGCATTTTCTTAGCAACTTAAAACAATATGGAACATTCACTCCACTCTGCATTTGCTACCCTCCCTGATTTCAACTCCATCAAACAAAATGCCCTTCCTAGGTTAAGGTCATCATCTCTAATCTCATCCCTGTGTTGTTAACTCATGCCTTGAATGACATCATTTCCTTCAACCTTCTCTCCCCTCTGATGAGAGGAATGGAAGGTAGAGCACCAGATTCCTTTCAATGCCTTTCTTTATAGAAAGCAGAAATTGAATTTTGGGGGTCTTATATTCTGCATCTATTGCCCTGCCTGGTTTTACCTACACCAATCAAAATGCTAAGTATGTGCTGTCTCCACACCCTCGCCCCCCCACTTCCTGACTCTTTTTGTGTGTTTCTATTATTGTTATTGAGTCATTTCAGGCACATCCAACTCTTTGTGATCTTATTTGGGTCTTCTTGACAAAGATATTGTGGTAGTTTGTCATTTCCTTCTTTGGCTCATTTTCTAGGTAAGGAAATTGTGGCAAGCAGGTAAAATATATGAGGATAGATTTGAACTTAAGTCTTCCTATTTACAGCGTTGGTGCTCTATCCACTGCCCCCTAGCTGCCAGTTTTGTGTTTTTTTTTTAAACCCTTGTACTTCGGTGTATTGTCTCATAGGTGGAAGATTGGTGAGGGTGGGCAATGGGGGTCAAGTGACTTGCCCAGGGTCACACAGCTGGGAAGTGGCTGAGGCCGGGTTTGAACCTAGGACCTCCTGTCTCTAGGCCTGACTCTCACTCCACTGAGCTACCCAGCTGCCCCCCAGTTTTGTGTTTTATCTTCCTCCATTAGTTTATAAGCTCCTTGAGGCAGGGATTGCCATTATTAATTGTATCCCCAGTGCTTAGCACAGTTCCCGATAAATAGGAAGTACTTAATAAATATTTATTGGATTAGATTGGACTGAAAAATTGTGGATGATTGACAGATCTCCTTAACCCTATGGCTTTAGGCTTTTAGCTTCTTGGAGAATCCTCTTCTCAGAGAAGTGTTGAAGAAATCTCTGGGAGGGCAGGATCCAAATAATTGAACTCAAGAAGTACCAATCTAGGGGTAGCTAGGTAGTACAGCAGATAGAACTCTAGGTGTGGAGTCAGGAGGACCTGGGTTCAAATTTGACCTCAGATGCTTCCTAGCTATGTGACCCTAAGCAAGTAACAACCCTGATTGCCTAGGCTTTGCCACTTTTGTGTCTTAGAATTGACTCTAAGATAGAAGATAAGGTGGCTTTTTTTTAATTTTGGGGGAACTTCTGAATTTACATGGAAGTGCTAGGCTCTGGACTGTGCTCCAGAAAGAAAATAGGCAGAAGATAGTCAGGAACTGGAAATCTAAAAATATCTTTTGGACTCACTTGAGCAAACACCAGGTGCTTACCATGTGCTGCTTCTGAAAGCTGCTATTTTCTGTGCCAAGAAGAGGGATGAGGAGAGAAATCTTCCCACCCATCCCTGCTGCAAAATAGGTTCTGGAAGTCCGAGGGAGAAAAATGGGGGGTAAAAAAAAAAAAAGCAATGGGCTTCACAGATGACTTTTATACAACACAGCAGAGGTTGATTCGTCTTATAAGAATTTGATGAACCCTGACTTTTTGACACGGACTCTCTTTGAGGAAGTCCAGTTAATAACTGAGGACTTTTCAGAGAAGTCCTTTGTGTCCCCTTTGCTAGGAGTAAGCACTTATACTTACCTTCACAGAAGATGGCCTTCTTACTAAGATCTATGCCTTGGAAACTTGTCAAAATGATACTCATCAATTTGACCAGAAGAGGCTTGTTTAATCGGTGCTTGTAACAAGAAAATTTTTATTTCAATTAGCAAGTCAACTAGCATTTATTAATTGCCTCTTGTGCACCTGGCATTGTGCTTAAGTGCTAGAAAAGAAGAAATGCAGAAAACAGATCCTGTTCTCAAGGAACACCCAATCTGATTTAGACTTCTTTCTGTCATCTCTCTCCTAGTTTGATAACATTCTCCTCAGTCTAAAGTCAACAGCAAGAATCATTTGGCAGGGACAACTAGGAGAGCCAGGTGTCCTGTTGACCTCAGATAATTCCTAAGCATGTAACCTTGGGCAAATTGCTGAACCTCAAATTGCTTAGCCCTTACCACTCTTCTGCCTTTGAACTGATATTTTGTATTCATTCTAAGACAGAAGGTAAGTCTTTTTTTTTAAAAGATCAGTTTGGAGAATTTTGGCATGAAAAAGGGAAACAAAATCACATGTATTTGTATGTATTATTTGCAGCTGTTATAAAACATTCATGGGGAGAAGCCTGAAATTCTACTTATTCATTCAGTTTCTTCAGAAAACATTTACTAAGCCCTTACTCTACAGAAAACTATGCTATGTACAGGGGAGATACAAAATTTAGTTAAGACACAATCTCTGCCCTCCTGGAGTTTACAGTCTGAAGGGTACAGAAAGGAACAAAGAGCTAACTAAATAGACAGTGACATTAGGAAGACAAAGAAGAAAGCAGTACTGTTAGACCCAGTTGGGAAGATTATTTCTAACATTCTCCCTTCCAGGCGGTGTCTAGGAAAAAGCAATATCAAGACAATGACATTTTAATTAGGCTTTAGACCATGGAAAAGATTTCAGCAGAAAAGAATGAAGAGCTTCCAGGTTTGGGAATAGTAGGAAATATCAGAAAATCATATTTGGGTTTCTTTCTAATTTGCATTTACTTAACAAGCAGTTATTAAGTACCTCCTAAGTTCCAGACACTGTGCTAAATTCTAGTGATACAGAGAAAAAAAAAAAAAAAGAAATAGCCCCCCTTCAAGGTGCTTATAGTCTACTGGTTAACAGTTTATAGTCTCTGAGGCTATTGAGGTTATTGCTTTGGGTTAGAAATAGTCATTAGAAAAGATTTCTTGTTCCTCTGAGTAGGACTCTGACCTCCTTAGAATTAGTGTATTATTTTATGCTTATTTACCTATGAACAGATGTTTTACCCCTAGTAGAACTGCTGTGTCCTGGAGATTGTTTTTTTTTTGTTTGTTTGTTTTGAGATTCTTTGTTTTGTCTTTCTATCCTCAGGATAGGCATACTGAATTGTATACAGTAGGTACTTAATAAATGTTCTTTGAATTGCATTGAAATGAATTTTTAGATATGCACACGAATTGTTGAATTTTTGTTGTAAGGAAGAAATTGGTTCTCAATAGAGCAAAAATCCTCCAATTCTTTCATTTCTCTCTCAAGGATTTATTTAAGTTTTCTTCCTGGGAGACTCTCATGAAATACACATCTCGATTTTCTGAGGGGCCCTTGGGGATCAGGCAGTCATCCTGCAATCTCATCCCCACCAAATGCGATCGATAGCAGGCCCAATGTTCAGTCTAAAATTGCAGACAACCCCAGACTGTCACTTTGTCACTTCCTTGAATGCTGACAAGGCTGCATGGGGAGAGAGCAAAAGGTTTGCATAACTGAGCTCCTCTTCTTTATTGGATTTTGAAAATCAAGCAATGTCATCCCTCCCTAAGAAATAGGGAATGATCTTTTGCTGACTAGATTTCTTTTCATGTCAATAATGTAATCTTTTCCCATGATCAGGGTAGACATTGTACTGGTTGAAATTAATAGATTGTCTTAAGAGAAAGGAAAATTCCTGAACTACTTTGGATAACAAATTCTGTACTTAAAAAGATTAAAAAAACAAACCTTTATTCAAATACCTTTATGGAAGAGCTCATGTTCTGAAGCTCATTGCCAATAAAATAACAAAGGCAACTATGCCTGGGCAAATAGGGAAGTAGGAGATACTGAAGTCTGGCTTTCAGCGGCAAACTTGTAATCAAGCTTGTCCATCCATCCATCCATCCATCCATCCATCCATCCATCTATCCATCCATCCATCCATCCATCCATCCATCCATCCATCCATCCATCCATCCATCCATCCATCCATCTATTATTCTATATGCAGGGTCTTTGCTAACTGCTCAGAATAAGACATGGATCTGATTTTCCCAAAGCTTGTACTTGGTTAATAGAATTGAGTGCATGAGTGGTCAAGGGGAATCATCAGGTAATAGGCTAGCTGTAGTAGCGCACCTGATGTAAACCACACCACCACTTAGACCCATCTCTCTCTCTCTCTCTCTCTCTCTCTCTCTCTCTCTCTCTCTCTCTCTCTCTCTCTCTCTCTCTCTCTCTCTCTCTCTCTCCCCTTGCTTCCTCTCTGGGTTCAAAAGCAAACTAGTAGGCCTGCACAACTATATACTCAGTATTATCCAACACACTCCACCAAAGCCTTTCTCTGTGTCCTTCTCTTTGTCTTTGACTATGGGTCAACCTTTCTCTCTGTTGCTCTCTTTCCCTAATTAGGTTGGATCCTTAACTTTCATTTTGACTGCAGGCTGACCACTTTGACTCATAGGATTCAATATTACTCTTAATGGCCATGCCATTTATTAGTAGTATCAAATAACATAGAAAATACAAATAGATATTAAAACAACGCATGACAGCTGTATGCGGCAGCCTGGATTGATTATTTTTCTTTACTTTCCCTCCACCCATTTTTCTCACTAGTTGGAGAGGGGAATTAATAAGAAAGTGATTGAACAGGTAAAAGAATGGTAAGTTTCCTCCAGCAAAATGATCTGGAAAAGCAAGAGAGAAAAAGAAGTTATGGACTTGATTCCACTTTTTCTTACTAATTGAAGCTGCTGGGTATATACAGTTTTCCTCTCCTATGACTGTCTTCTCATACCCTGTATTTGCCCTTGTCAAACTTTTGCCTCTCTGCCTCCAACCACATTGTACATAGAGATTTCAGTTCACACTTTGCACTCCTCTGCTTTTGGTCACAGGGGTCAACTAACTTGTCTTAAATTTTCTATTATACTCAGCAAGAGAAGCAATATCCAAGACAGCCACTTGCTCCTTCTTTTCTAACTCTGCCTGTGAACACCCTACAAAAACATGAGTGTAAATCCCTTCAAAGCCAAGGAACTGGAAATATCACAACTCTAATGTGTTCCTGCATACATTTCAGTCCACCAAGTCTCTGTCTTCTGGGTCTCCAAAGCCAGGCTATATTTGGGAGACAATACACATATAAATTGAGAAGATTATCAGGTTCAATGTTCCTGATTTGGGGACACACTTCCTTCAGAGAAATAACATATGCTGGATTTAGTGTTGGGAAGAATGTTAGAGGTCATCTGGTCCCATCCTCTTGCTGAAGGTAAGTGGCAGAGCTAAGTCCTTATCTGGATCCTTTGATACAAATTCAGTTTTATTTTCGATGCCCCATTGCTTATTCTTGCCTTTTATTGTCTACATGTCTCTTAAGAAATAGTAAAAAAACAGTTGTCCAGAGGAGGAAGCTCTTACTATGTGTATGGGAGGGATGGTGGTGGAAAATTTTCAAGGGAAAAGGAATACTTGAGTTAGACTTGGAATAGTGAATAGGATCAGGCCGAGAAGACTGTAGAAAACTTTCCAAGAAGGAAGGATGATGGCATTAGTAAAGAAATGAAAATGGAAATGTGTAGATAGGGTTTGGGGTGCAGCAAATAGAAGAGTTTGGATAGAACAGAGAATTCCCGTTGGAAAAAATTGGGAAATAAGGTAGTAAAGATGAGAAAAGACCAGAATATAGTGGGATTTAAATGTCAGACTGAAAGTGGCATTGTGGCTAGGTTGCTGGGCTTGGAGTCAGGAAGATTCATCTTCTTGAGTTCAAATCCAGATTCAGACAGCTGTGCAATCTTGGGCAAGTCACTTAATTCTGTTTGCCTCAGTTTCCTCATCTATAAAATGAGCTGGAGAAGGCAATGGCAAACCACTTTAGTATCTTTGCCCAGAAAACCCCCAAATGGGACCACAAGTCAGACACAACTGAAACAACTGAACAACATAGGAAAATAAGTTTTGGGGGACAGCTAGACAGTATAGAATAGAACAGTAGAACATCAGGTCTGAAGTCAGGAGGTCCTGGGTTCAAATTTGACCTCAGACACTTTCTAGCTGTGTGATCCTTGGCAAGTCAGTTAACTCCAACTATTTAGCCCTTACTGCTCTTCTACCATAGAACCAATATTTGGCATTGATACTAAGGCAGACGGTAAAGGTTTAAAAAAAGTTTGACTCTGATCTTCTTAGTATTAGGAAGCCACTGAAGGTCTTAGAAGAGGAATTGTGAATAATACTTTAGCAAAATTAATCAAGAGATGCTTTGCAGGACATTTTGGCAACAAGGAAAATGACTAAGAGACTATTACGATAGTTCAAGGACACCAAAGGTTGGATGAGTGGGTGGGGGATGTTGTTAACTTGGACCCTTTACTTTTTAAATACTTAGTTAACCAGAATAGAGTATGGCCACATGGTTAGAATTCTGTACAGGACCCTATGTGAGTGAAGTCCCACAGATCCTAGCCTTTTCTCACAAAGAATTTAATAAGCACTTGGAAAAAATACACTAGTCAATGATTTAGACAATCCTTTAATATAAAAAGACATCACCCAGTAAAACTAAGGAATCAATAAAGCAAAGAGTTCACATGTGACAGAGATGTCAAGCATGGTTCCCTTTCTCAGAATCAGGCAATTATCAATGAAAATGTATTCATTATCTACTCTGTACCAAGCATTGTGCTAAGTGTCAGGGATTCAAATACAAAAGCTCCTGCCCTCTAAGAGCTCATGTTCTGGAAGCAAGATACAATCTCAAATAAGTAAATATATACAATAGGGGGCAGCTGGGTAGCTCAGTGGATTGAGAGCCAAGCCTAGAGACAGGAGGTCCTAGGTTCAAATCTGGCCTCAGCTACTTCCCAGCTGTGTGACCCTGGGCAAGTCACTTGACCCCTGTTGCCTACCCTTACCACTCTTCTGCCCTGGAGCCAATACACAGTACTGACTCCAAGAGGGAAGTTAAGGGTTTTAAAAAACAAACAAACAAATAAATAAACAAATAAATAAATAAATAAATAGATGAATGAATATACACTGACAGAGGTGGAGGTGCCAACAGCTGAGGGAAATAGGGAAGACCTATTGAAGGAGGTAACACTTGAGCTGAGTCTAGAAAGGAACTAAGAGTTTCTTTTCAATTTTTAAACCCTTACCTCCTTTCTTAGAATTAATACCATGGTTTGGTTCCAAGGCAGAAGAGCCATAAGGGATAGGCAATGGGGGTTAAATGACTTGCACAGGGACATATAGCTAGTAAGTGTCTAAAGACATATTTGAACTTGGGATCTTCCATCTCCAGGCCTGGCTCTCTGTCCATTGATTCACCTAGCTGCCCTGTGAACTAACAGCTGCAACAGGTAAGGTGAGAAGGAAAAACATTCTAGGAAGTGGGAGACCACTGTGTAATGGCACATGGGGAAAAGATGGAAAGTTATGTGCAAGGAACAGAAAGTAGAGCAGTTGGGCAATTTGGAATATAGAATTCATGAAAGAAATAATGAGGAATTACAAAAAATATAGATTAGAAT
The DNA here is from genome assembly GCF_016433145.1 of Gracilinanus agilis. NCBI lineage: Eukaryota > Metazoa > Chordata > Mammalia > Didelphimorphia > Didelphidae > Gracilinanus > Gracilinanus agilis. The sequence goes on from NC_058130.1 coordinate 206,963,531, forward strand.
CAAATTGTGAAATCCTTTAAATGTCAGAGGAGTTTGTAGTTTTTCCTAAGAGCCTGGGAGCTACTGAAAATTCTTGAGCAGAAAGAGTGACATGGTCATACCTACAATTTAGTAACATTAATTTCACCATCAAAATGGCACATCTCTTCTGCTGAGAGTAAGTGACTTTGGAATGATTTATTTATTTATAGAGGTATTTATTAACCTCTCTGAAGAACGTTTTTACTAGTCTGCAAAACTTTTACCACCAAAAGTTTTTCTTAAAACCAAAAACGTAAAAGGCTGACTTTTCCTTATAGAACTAAAAGCTTTGAGCCAGAAAGGACCCCAGAGGCAATCTAGTCCAATTCTTTCATTTTACCAATGAAGGAACTAAGGACAAAGGAGGCTAAATGACTTGCCCTTCTCTTCATTCTTCCTTCTCTCTATATCTTGCTTTGCTATTTTGACACCCTCATTCTCCCCAGCACTAGACCCTTGAGCTATTGTTATTTGTCCTTTATTTTCAAAGAGGACCAATGACATCACAGGGTCATGTCTTGATTTACGTGTAGATTTGATGTAAGTGAGGCAGAGTTGTCCAAAATCGTCAGCCTCACTCTCTCTTCCAGGAATCAAAGTCTAGGGGCAAGATGAAAGTCAGGACCACTGGAGATGACCCAGGATGTATTGGATGACCTAGTCTAACATCTCATGTCCAACCAAGCTCTGGACTCTCCAACAACACCTGCTTCAGCTGCCTTCCCAAAAGGAAAGTGGAGGAGTGAGGCTATTATTGAGCCCTGAAATATGTTTTTTGGACATGTTTTTATTTTACAGTTGACAGTATGGGTTGCTTTCCCCATCTTTGCCTCTTTTCCCATCCTGAAACTACAATGGAGAGTGTAGTCTGTTTTCATACTCATCAAACTGTCTTTGTTTTATTTAGACCATTTGTTACAATATTCCCTATATGCTCTCAAATAAAATTTTCTTTCTTCTTTCCTTTCAATCCTTTTTTTTTTGTATGACTCTCTTTTAGAATCATTTCTTTTTTTAAGTTTAAATTTATTTATTGCCCTGAAATATCTATCAGGTTAACAGAAGAGAATAGGCTAGGAAACAAGGTTCTGTTCAGGTGCAGTGCTCCTTAGAGCATTCTGTTTCACTATTTAGGTGTTGGGCAAGTACAACTCTAGACTAATTAATGCAAGCAATGAATCCCTTGAAATGGGTCCCATTATTTGATTTCTCACTGCATATTTCCATTGGGCTAAAAACCCGTTACCACATTATACATAATTGTAACTTCAACTAGTGCAAATTCAAGAAACATGAGACCACTTCTTGAATTAAATTTAGGGAGATTCCTTTCCTAGTGAGTCATACCAGGGCCCAGGTGTGGCTTTCTCTTCCCCTACTTTCTCTTTTGTGTGAAATGAAGGAATACTTTTAGCTTCCTACACAAAGGCCATTAAAATGGAAATTACAATCATTTACATAATGCTGGAAGGTTCCAATGTACTTTTTATACATGATCTCATTTGTTCCTCTCAACAGCATTCTGAAGGTAGGTTGGACAGGTGTTATCAATCCCATTTAAGAACTGGAAACTGAGAGGCAGCAAAGTTGACTTTGGCCACAGTTACCCAACTGTTGGAAAGTGATCAAGATCAGAAAGGATCAAGATTCTTAACAAGTTGAAATACCTAAATTAAATACTTTTTTCCTTCCATATCATGTAGTCTTTCAACTTGGATTTAAAGTAGTAGTTCAGTTTCTCATCCTAATTCTGTCATTTATACCATTATATTCCTCCTTTTAACCTCTCTGGGTCTCAACTTTCTCATTGTTAGACTAGATGACCTATATAAGATCTTTCTTAGAGCTAACATTCTAGAAAATTGAATTATTTTTTTGTAAAGCCCTTACTTTCTGTTCTAGTAACAACTGTAGGTCAGAAGGACAAGAGTTAGATAAGCGGTGTTAAGTGACTTGCCTAGAGTCACACAGCTAGCAAGTGTATAAAGCCAGATTTGAATCCAGTCCTCCCAACTTCAGGCTTGGCTCTCTACTGTGCCACCTAGCTGCCTCCAAAATAGAATTAAATTTTTTTAAAAATTTTTAAACATTTTCTCATGTTTACATGATTTATTTTCTTTCCCTCCTTTTTTCCCCTCCCTCCTCCCAGAGTCAACAAGCATACAAACCACCTGGTTGTACAAATGTTATCACTTGATAACTATTTCCACAGTATTCATTTTTGCTACAGAGTGATTTTTTAAAGCCTAAACTCCAAATGGCATACCCATACATACATGTGATAAGTGATGTCATACAATTTGCTTTTGTATTTCTACTCCTAAAGTTCTTTCTCTCAGTGTGGTTAGTATTCTTTCCCATTAGTTCTTCAGGAGTGTCCCGGCTTGTTGCATTGCTACTAGTAGCAAAGTCCCTTACATTGGATTGTTCCACAATGTTTTACTTTTTGTATACAGTGTTCTCCTGGTTCTGCTCATTTAACTCCATATCAGTTCATTGAGGTTCTCCCAGTTCATATAGAAATCCTCCAGATTATCAATCCTTTCAGCACAATAGTATTGCATCACCATCATATACCACAATTTGTTCAACCGTTCCCCCAATCAAGAGACAACCCTTCATTTTCCAGTTTTTTGCCACCACAAAGAGTGCAGCTATGAATATTTTTGTGAATGTATTTTTCCTTATTACCTCTTTGGTGTACAAACCCAACAGTGGTATGGCTGGATCAAAGAGTATGTATTCTTTTAAAACCCTTTTGGCATAATTCCAAATTGCCTTCTAGAATGGTTGGAATAATTCACAACTCTACTAGCAATGCCTTGGTGTCCGGATTTTGCCACACCCCCCTCTGACATTTATTATTTTCCTTTGCTGTCATTTTAGCCAATCTGCTAGATGTGAGGTGGTACCTCAGCATTGTTTCGATTTGCATTTCTCTAATTATGAGAGATTTAGAACACTTTTTCATGTGCTTATTGGTAGTTTTGATTTCTTTATCTGAAAAGCCTTTTCATGTCCCTTGACCATTTGATTGGGGAAGGTCTTGATTTTTTGTACAAATGACTTAGCTTCTTATAAATTTGAGAAATGAGCCCTTTGTCAGAGGTTTTTGTTATAAAAACTCCCCCCCCCCAATTTGTTGCTTCCCTTCTAATTTTGGTTGCATTGGTTTTGTTTGTATAGAAACATTTTAATTTAACATAATCAAAATTATTCATTTTACATTTTGTAGTATTCTCTATCTCCTGCTTGGCCTTAAATTAAAATAGAATTTTTAAAAAAGGAACAGAAATCAAAGGATTAGGAGTGTTCCCCAAAAGCAAACTTGGCACAAGTAATAAGAACTAGAGCTAGAATTCTATAAGGCACAGTGTCCTGAGGGTCTTATATTTCTATAAATAATGGGGTAAGTGAGTTGGGTCCCACAGGGTTGGGAAGTGGGGAAAGGTCAGGGTTGGAAAGAATAAATCTGGCTGTAATAACTGATGGTTGAAAAGACCTCTGAGTAATCTAACTCCTATTGCCACTAATAGGACAATCGTTGGAAATTCTCCTCTTTGTTTCTTTGCTTTGGCTACATGCATTTTATGATTTCTTATCACTTTCCATCACCACTCTTAATGTTCATATTAGTTTGATTTCATGTTTAGAAATATGAATGTTGCTCAGATCTACCCTTTACAAAGCCTGCCCTATCTGGTTTCAGGCCATAGTATAAAAAGGTTTGGGAATCCATCTGTGACTCAGAGGCTTGTAAGAGTTGAAGGGGAGGAGGTCTATGCTTCTGTTATTTGGGGAGAGGCCTTCACACATTGTTCTGGGTCACTCAGCCCAATCCCCTAGCTTTGCAGTGACCGGGATTATAAAGGGAGGGATAGCCAGGTGGTTTAGTGGATAGAGGACCAGATCTGGAGATGGGGGGTCCTGGGTTCAAATCTAGCCTCAAACACTTCCTCACTGTGTAACCCCAATTCCCTAGCTTTTACTGCTCTACTGTCTAGAAACCAATATTTAGTAATAATTCTAAGGCAGAAGGTAAGGGATTGTTTTGTTTTGTTTTTTTAAAGAATAAATTGGAAAACATGCATAGAGGGAAGACACTAGAATTAAAAAGGTATTGGGGAAGAAAAGCAACTGCTTGAACACATGGGTTGAGGCGGACATGATTGGAGGTGTAGACTCTAAGGACCACCCCAGTGCAACTATCAATAATATGGAAATAGGTCTTGATCAATGACACATGTTAAAACCAGTGGAAATGTGCATCAGCTATGGGGGTGGTGTGTGTGAAGGGGAAAGTAAGAGCATGAATTAGGTAACCATGTTAATTTTTCTAAAAATTAAATATTATTAAATGTTAAAAAAAAAGGTATTGGGAAAGACAGTGCTTAGCACATTAGGTTTTTTTTTTTAACTCTTATTTTCTGTCTTAGTAACTACTCTAATATAGAAAGAAGGGCAAGAGCTAAGCAAATGGGGTCAAATGACTTGCCCAGGATTACTCAATTAGGAAGTATCTATGGCCAGATCTTACTCCAGACCTAGCACTCTTTCCACTGTGCTACCTAGCTGCTTGACCTCATCTTCTTTGAAAACAAAAACAAAAACAAAAAACACTTACCTTCAGCCTTAGAATTGGTACTATCGATTCTAAGGCAGAAGAGCAGTAAGGGCTAGGCAATTGGGTTAAGTGACTTGCCCAACATCACACAGATAGGAAGTATCTGAGGCAGAATTGAACCCCAGATCTCCCATCTCTGGGCCTGACTCATGATCCACTGAGCCACCTAGCTGACCCCCTGGCCTCCTTCATTCTTCATCCCTTGGGCCAGAGATTCCTTCCTGTCACTAAGGACATGAATATACTTTTGGGATCTCTAATTTCTCTATCTCCTTGCCCTTTTCCTGATAAGGTAAATTCAAACTATGAACAGAGTTACATATCTGCTAACAGAATCTGATAAGATTCACACTTCAGCCCTAGGAGGTATGATACTTCTCTGTGAGCTACCTTCCCCCAGATACTGGCACTGTCTCCAAGACTGTCTCTACTCTAACACTTATTCTTCTGCCTGGAAAGTTTGACACACTTATATGACTGTTTCCTCTACCACCCTGGCTTGCCAATTACTCCTCTTTTCATGTCTCATGACCTGCACCTTTATTCTACATGAGCAACAGATGGTCGTGGTATCCAAATGGTAAGGCACCAGTCTCAGAAACTGAGCCCCATCTGTGTCTAATGCAGGTAACATCTTAGAGGGACAATCTAGCTTAAGGCTTAGACTTGGTCCTGGTATCAGGAAGGTTCAACTCCTGCCTCCTATATTTACAAACTACATGAGTCTAGGCTAGTTGCTGGATCTTTGCCAAGAAGACCCCCAAACTTATGAGAAAGAATGCTATCCACATCCAGAGGAAGAACTATGGTAGCAGAAACACAGAAGAAAAATAACTGCTTGATCACATGGGTCGATGGGGATATGATTGGGGATGTAGACTCTAAACGATCACCCTAGTGCAAATATTAATAATATGGAAAGAGGTCTTGATCAGTGACACATGTAAAACCCAATGGAATTGTGCATTGGCTATGGGGAGGGGATGGGAGAAGGGGAGGGAAAGAATATGAATCATTTAACCATGGAAAAGTTTTCATAATTAATCAACATAAATAAATAAATAAAAACAACAAAACAACAAAAATGAAATAAATGAAATGAATAAATTTAGGAATGAAAAAAAAGATACCCCCACCCCAAAGGGGTCAGGAGGAGTCAAGCAGACTTAAAAAAACAAACAACTGAGCAACAACTAACCATGAGTAACTCAGTTTCTCATATAATGAGGAGACTGAACCAGTTGGTTTCCAAGGTCCTTTTGAGTGCTAATTTGAGGACTTTGGGTCATATGCCCTTAATCTACTCTACTTCCAATATTCAGGACACTGACATTCTTCTATCTGACTGTGGCAGACTGTGACCAAGCCTATACACACATTTACAAGTGAGGGATCAGGCCCTGGAGAGCAGTGTTCTTTGGTTTGTTATACCTGACTGAGCAGCTTAAAATGTGCAACTCTAAAATGTGCAGAAGGCAGGGAGAAACTATACCCACACCGAGGACCTTGTCTTTCCAGTGAGGCATCTTGGGCTAGGGATGGTGTTCTGAGACAGATGGGTAAACAGACTTCTTCAGCTGAAGCAGAGCTCCTACACGCTGGCTCTTTTAATGAGTCACTTTATTCTGGTTTTAAAATGACCAAGCACCCAATCTCTTGGGATGACGCTCAGAAACAGATGGCCTCCTAGGGTGGAGAAACTGGAGGAAATACCAATTTAGACCTGTGACACAAATTCAGCTTGATGAAAGACACCCGAGGTCAGGCTTAGAGAGGAAAATGCATCTAGGTTAGGGAGCCGTGAAGTGGAACTCTCGCCTGCCATCGACGACAGCTCTAAAGTATTGTGTCTTGGGCGCCATGCAGGTTACAGTCTGTTGGGCCTGAAATCGGCATAGGCCCACCTCAGAGCTAGGTAATGACCCTTCAGTGGGGAAAAAAAAGAAGAGAGAAAAAAAGAAAAATGGGAACTTTAGTGGAAATGAATGGGTAAAAGCCACTAGGTAAATACAAAAAGAGATTTCCTTGGATATCACTATGGCCCTATAGGGCATGGTAACCATGGGCTGTAAATGAAATCAAAGTGGGGCCCTGACAGAAGTGCTGTTTGAGCCATAAATTCTGCCTCTAGATGGTGTCTCCAGTACAATAAAGATGTAGGGAGTACAGCTCTATTTAATTTGCTCAGAGCTATTATGACCTAGGCACACAAACTTTTCTCTGGAGCATCTATTTCCCTCTCCATCCTCCCCATCTTCCTCCCCTGTGCTAATTGCTTTTTTTTAAGGGCCAGTGCTGTACGATTTCTATGTATTCAATCCAGGCCTTATTACCATGTTAATTAAATATCTTTTCTCTATGTTTATATTGATGAAATGCCTGTCCCTGGCTATAATTGATGATTAAATCTTTTAACAATGGAAGGATCCTCAATAGTTGCTGGAGATGCAGGGGAGAATGGATATTGTAAACAGGAGTGGGAGCACGACTGGTTCTCAGGCTGACTAAAGAAGTCACCGTTTGGGGGACACCAGGGGAAACCTGCTGCTTTTAAAATCTGGTCTTCATCTTGTTATGGAAGGCACCTGAGGCTTTCCTTCTGGGCAGCTACAACTGGATCAAGACACAGTTCAGGGTCAAGAACTTAGCTGTCAAATTCCAAGACATCTAGGTATCTCAGTGGGTAGAGCCCATGGCCTCTCCCCCGGAAGACCTGAATTCAAATATGACCTCAAGTATTTATTGGTTGTGTGATGTTGGGCAAGTCATTCAACCTCTGCTTGCCTCAGTTTCCTCAGCTATAAAACAAGGCTCATAATAGCACCTACCCCTTGGGGTTGTCGTGAAGATCAAGTGGGATAACATTTGCAAAGCACTTAGCATAGTACCTGACAACATGATTAGTGCTTAAAAAATGCTTAATAAATCCCTTTCCCTGAGTGACCTCAGACAAGTCACTTCACCAATCAGTGCCTCAATTTCCTCATCTGTAAAATGAAGGAGTTGGGTTACATGTCCTCCGAGTTTCCTTCCAACTCCAGAACTCTGACTCCTAAGAAACCCACAGAATCTATGCCTTCCCTTCTGACTCATCCTCCCCATACCCAGTTTCCCCTTGTTACATCCCTCCTCACCTTTTCCTCATATATATCCCTCCCACTGACACTTGACAGACACAAGGCTATTGATTCCAGGTCCCTATGAGACCTTTCCCACACAGTGGGGAAAGGTCAAACTGACCTTCTCTCAGAGAAGCAAAGCAGACTCAACCAAAAATTAGAAAAAAAAAAAAAAAGGAAAAAGAGAAGAAATTCATTTTTGTTCTTATTGAAATGAGAGCTACATTTTAGCCTGGCATTCCTTTGGAGACATAATTAACGGGGGAGGGAGGAAAAGACACACGGCAGCGGCAGCAGAACTGATTCAGCGGAAATCACACAGGAGCTGGTTATTGACTTCAGCAGGGGAGAGAGAAACTCATCAAGGCTACTCATAGCATCCAGTAAATGAAATGCATTCTTGCCGACCGCGGGTCCTGTACTTGGGATGAGCAATTGTTAATCTATTTGCAATAAAATCTGAACACCACATAAACAATACTCAGTGTCTTAAAAAATGAAGCCATTAGTATAACTGCATATGCTGCTCATCCTTTCCCAAACGAAACTCGATGAGGGATTCCTCAGCTGGGGCCAATTAGGAGCTGCCACCACCGGCGCAGGAAGCTCTGCTCATGATGGTGACATAATGTTCCAAAGGCTTGGAAGTGAAAATCTAAGTCGCCGCCTGGTTCAAGGAAAAAGGCTTCCTGGCTTTCAAAGCCTTGAACGCTTCTGAAAGTCTCTTTAGGTCGCTTCTCTTTCATTTGAGACGATCTTAAGATGGATTAACTTTGTCCCTCTCTCCAAGACCCCCAAAAGGGAGAATTCCTTGCTTGGTTTACTATTTCTCTTCTTCACAAATACTACAGACAGTCCAAGCAAATGGCTCAGTTGTTGTTTTCCTGCACCCATCAGCTTTTGCATAAGCCGTACCCCATACCACCTGGGCTATCTCACCAGGCCTGGGAGGCTTTCTCTTCTTGACTCTTAGAATCATTCTTTAAGGCCATGCTCCAGTTCTACCTTCTGTACAAGGTCTTTCCTAATTTCTCCCACTTGTCAAGTGTTGATGCCACCTTCTCGCCTGCGAGATGACTTTTTATTTACTAAAAACATACAGGCACAGGCAGAGGCACAGGCACACATCTTCCCCTGTGTGTGTGCATGTATATACACATACCACACTTATAAATAAGTAAATAAATAAATGAATGAATTTATTTAGTATAATTAAAATTTAATATTAATATTAAATATATAATATTAAGACATATATACGTAGAATTACAAAGCAGCTATAAGGGCTTAGCTCCTATATATATTAATATATTTATATAATGCCAAATGATATATATGAATATATAAATATATCATATACATACAACTGTATCCAGAGTAACATGGCTAATAACATAATATAATAAATATACTATGTAGCTGCAATGATGGCATATGCCAGATATATAACATAACATAATTACATATAATATAATAAAATTAGAATATTATATACTATGTTACATATTTGTCAGGTAAACCCTACTTACTTCTGTAATGCTACATATTCACATAGAAATATAAGAAATATATTTAAATAATATATAAATGATGTAACTATTGTATATTATATATAATATTTGGCTCCTAGGCTCAAATTGCTACTCTGTAACTATATACATACATATATATATGCACATACAAATTACATATATATGTGTATATATCTATATCTATCTATATATATTTGTGCATCTATCTCTATATATCACGACTAGGTCCTCAGTGCTACTATACTTTGCTTCATCCCTAACTATCTTGTCATCTGCCTTAACTCTCTCCTCCCTGTCTTAAAGCTTCTATCACTTGTCTCTTCCCTTTTCCATCTCAGAAGTGGTTGCCTTCTTCCTTTCTAATCCTCATCTCTCCATTTATGCCCTTGATCATATTCTTTCTCATTTCCTTTGAGGTTTTGCTCCATGAATTATCCCCCTTTTGAATGTTTCATCTCTCCTACTTTTCTAGGCTCTTCTGCTTTGCCTAGAAATTTTTTCAGATGTCTTGTATCCAAAAACCAAGTTCAATCATACCCCCCTGAAGTTACCAGCCCATTTCTCTCTTTCACCCCCAAATTTATCAAAAGATCTAGCCATACTTGTCTCTACTTCCTGAACTCTTACTTATGCCTCGACTGTCTGCAGTCTAGATTGTGAGCCTCCTTCCCCATCTCTTTCAGAGGTCACCAGTAGTTTCCCCATAGACCAAACCAATGAACTTTTATCAGACTTCCTTGATCCTCCTTGATCTCTCTAAAGAATTTATGCCTTGTTTCATAGTTCTTTGTGTGTATGGGCTATCTCAGTTACTACATTGCAAACTTCCACGGAGTGAGCATAGTGTCAAGTTCATTAATGTATTACTGTACACTTCAATCCCTACCCTTATTTGGCAAGCTGCCTTGCCCATGATAGCTTTCAATCAGTGAAGTCAACATAATTGGGAATCATGAGACAACTAGAAAAAGATTGGGATTTTGTATGGGACTTTTGCTTAACTTGTCTGAGCCTTAGTTCACTCATCTGCAAATGGGGACACTAGCAGCTGTCCTACTAATTATATTTATAGGAGTTTTGTAAGACTCAAATGAAATCAAGGAATTAGGAATCACAGATTTAGAACTGGAAAGATCCTCAGAGGTTATTTTGTCCATCTCCTTTGTGTTACAGATGAGTTATTTCTACTTAACAACTTTAGCACATTCATTGGGTTTCCTTTCACTTCTGTTCTCTGATATATAGAGATATTTCTGCTCTAGCTAAAGAGCATCCTACATTCATTGCATTAATGGGGTTTTCTGTCCGGTGTTAATCTTGTTGTGGGAAGCCAGGGATGCCTTTCAAGCCTTCCCCACCTTCACAATCATGCTTCCATGTATGAATTCCCTGATGTTTGCTAAGTCCTGAACTCAGACAGAATGCCTTTCTTTATTCATAGGCTTAAAGGTAGAAGGAAATGTAGATGTGAACAAGTCCATCACTCTCATTTTACAGTTCAGGAAACTGAGGCTGAGAGTGGTAAAGGAACTAAGCTCAAAGGTACACAAAAGGATTTGAAACCAACTTCTTGAAGGTTAGTTTTGCTCTTTGACCAACAGGTTAGGTGGCTTGCCTAGAGTCACCACTAAGGTGAGGTCCTTTAATCCATCGCCAGGGTCTGAAGTAGAAACGGAACCCATGTCTTCCTGGCGTTAAGTAAAATATATTATCCATGTTTTACAAACAGGAAACTGAGATCAAAACGTTTAAGTGACTTTTTCAAAGTCACACAGAAATGGGTAGAGGCAGATTCAAGCTCAGGTCTTCTTACACTGACTGCATTATTCTTTTCAATGTAAGGGATCAGAAATCACAGACAACATCTAGCTCTCCGTATCCTGAGTTTTCATTTCTCTCATCCAGCACCCTAGCTTTATCCTACACAAATACCAAGCTTGGCTTGGATAAATTAAGATTTTTTTAAAAAGAAGGCATAATCACATAGCAATGAAGAATCAAGTGATCTGAGCCTCACTTCACACATCTGTAAAATGGGAATAATAATAGTGATAGTACCGATTGTTTTCACAGGATCATTGTCTCTCTACAAGCTAAGAGTAGTGATGGCAGTTATTGAAATTCCAGTTCAATCAATCAATAAAGCAGCAAGTACTTACAAAGTGCCTATAATGCACCACGAATTAGGCTAAGAGATAACAATAAAAATATAAAAGATTTCAGGCACTGTGCGAGGAGATAGGGACACAAGTACAAAGAATCAATCTCTAGGTTCAAGGAGCTCATATTTGCATAGAGGAGACAAGTGTATAATATATGTATATATGAATACAGACATACATTCAGCATAAATACAATGTTAACAAATAAAAATATATACAGAGCAGTTAAATACAAAGCACTGTGAGAGGAAAGGCACTAGTGGATGAAAAAGCTTCCCAATAGAGATAATGATTGATCTGCAATTTGATCTAGGCAGCTAGGTTATCTAGTAGATAAGAGCATTTGGTCTCTGGTCAGGAAGACCTGAGTTCAAATCTAACCTCAGACAGTTACTAGCAGGATGACCCTAGGCAATTCACTTAATCTCTGTTTGTCTCAGTTTCCTCCTCAGTAAAAGGAGGATAACAACAGCACTTTCTTCCATGATTGTTTTGAAGATCTGATGAGATCATCTTTTCCTGTCTTTGCTGGTTCCTCAGAGTGAGAGTAAAAGATGAACAGGGAGTATCTCTATATGAGTTTAGTGTGTGGGAACTCAGCATGAATGATTAATTCAGTGAACTGCAGAGAAGGAACAGTGTGGAAAAGGCTAATAAAATACTAGATTTGGAGTCAGGAAGGCCTGGATTTGAATCCTGCCCCAGACATTTAATATCTAAGCAAGACACTTAATCCATCTGTGCCTCAGTTTCCTCATCTATAAAATGGAAGGGTTGGGCTTGATGCTCTCTAAGATTTCTTCCAGTTCTAAATCTATGATTCTCTAAAAAGAACTTTCTTACTAGTTATTAGAACAAAGCTCAAGTCAGTGAGTTCCATAGTCACAGGTACTTTTCCATTTGCCAAGGCAGAATAATACTGAGCACTAATACTCTGCTTAAGAACTGTGGAATTCAGAATTGTGAGTTAGTTAAAGTGAATTCATTCATGGGGTCAGGGAGATGCTTGGAAACCAGCTGAAAGGACAATTTGACTTTGGATACAATCTCATTATGAGAGGGCTGTTCCATGTCCTAGAAAGTCTAGTTCTTGCATTATTAAAAGTAGAGGAAGAAGCAAGCACGAAGAGAGGAGTGGCAGAAAGAAGGGATCCTGAGTCTAGTGATCCAGTAGTTTTTGGACCATGTGATAGTTCTGGTAGCAGAACATAAGGTAAGACAAAAAGGGAACCTCTCCCACCAGATATCAGCACCCTGGCACAAAGCCCCATTTGTTTTTGTTGTCTAGTCATGTCTGACTCTTCAGGACCACATTTGGGGTTTACTTGGCAAAGATACTAGAGTGGTTTGTCATTTCCTTCTCTAACTCATTTTACAGATGTGAAAGTTAAGTCAGAGTTAAATGACTTGCCCAGGATCATGTGACTAGTGTAAACTTAAAAATCAATATACAATAGCTCCAAATATTATAAGATTTATTTATAATCACTAGACGTAAAGGAATAAAAAGGTAATTATCTAACAAAATAAAACCACATGCCCAAGCTAATCTACCTGCTTAAAAAGCCCACTCCACCAAAGCCATGACAGGAAGACAAGAGGAAGAGAGGCAGAAAAAGGAAGAATTTATATCCTGCCTATGTCAGTACATAATGACAAGAGGAGAGTGGGGGACTGGGAAATGGAGTTCAAGAGTACAAGATTTCTAATTACACACTAGTAAGTGTCTGAGACCAGATGAACTCAGGAAGATGAGTCTTTTTTGACTTCAGGTCCAGCACTCTCCCCATTGTGTCACATAGTTGCAAAGCTCCATTTGCATCTTCCACTGGTTATAAGTCTTGTAAGAATCCCTTAAAAATATACAAATCCGACACAAAATCTAGGGGCAGCTAGATATTTCACAGGAGCTTTTCCCAAATAATCTTATCAATTAAGGCTCAAGCATTTTCTAAGTGAGTCCAAGCATTTTCATTTGAGGCTGTCATGTAGAAGTCTGTAAAATTTTGTGACATTAAAGAAATTATACTTGAAAATTTGTGAACGACTGAAATAAGAGAAAACTATAGCCTTTGATGTTTTTGAAATAGATGGTTAAGAAGATGTCGATCATAAGATCAGTGCCCTTTGTATACAGGGGCATAATGTATGAAGAATCAAATGTTAAACAAGAAGAAAGGGCTAACGTCAAACACAGCGTCACTTTCTTTCCTTTTTTCTTTTTAAAAGTCTTTATCTTCTTTCTTAGAATCAATACCGTGTATTGGTCCCAAGGCAGAAAAGTAATAAGGGGTAGCCCATGTGGGTTAAGTGACTTGCCCATGGTCACTCTGCTTGGAAGAATCTGAGGTCACAATTGAATCCAGACCTGTTCTCTCCAGGCCTATCAGATACTTTATATCTGTGTGACCCTGGATACATCACTTATAGGCCACTGCCAGTCTTAGTTTCCTCATCCATAAAATGGGGGAAATAATAACACCTATCTTAAAGAGTTATGAGAATCATATGAAATGATGCCTATAAAGCATTTTTCAAACCATAAGGCAGTATATAAATATTGATTTATTATATAGACATGATTCTATTGATTCATTGGATAGCTAAATGGTGTAGGAGGTAGAGTATCAGGCCTGTTGTCAGGAAGAGTCATCTTTTTGAGTTCAAATCTGGCCTCAGACACTTGTACTAGCTGTTTGACCCTGGGCAAGTTGCTTAAGCCTATTTGCCTTAGTTTCCTCATCTGTAAAATGAGTTGGAGAAAAAGTGATAAACCACTCCAGTATCTTTGCCAAGAAAATTCCAAATAAGATCACAGTTTGGAAATGATTGAAAAACAACTGAAAAGGGATAAAAATGGACTCATTGCTGATAGAGTTGATTTCCTGATATAGTGGGGAAAAGTGACATGAAGTCAAGCAACCTGGATTTGAATCTATCCTCAGACATTTACTATGTGACCTTAAACAAACTAATTGCAACTTCTATTTCTTTGTCAAATGGGGAGATTATATTTGAACTATTCATTGATGGTACAGGGGAAAGAATGTGGGAACAGAGCTGGAAGGATAGAGTTCAGATCCCAGCTATGACACTTACCATCTCTGTGACTGAAGAAAAATCATTTAACTTCTTTGGGTGTAGATTTCCTCACCTAAAAAATGAAGGGATTGGACTAGATGATCTCCGAGGTCTCTCCTAGCTCTAAGTCAATGATCTTATGATCCTTGCAGGTGAGGTGGGAGGGAAGCTTGTTAAAAATCTTAAAATGGCAGCTATTATCAGTGGTCATGGTTGAGTTCATTCCTCCCCACCTTTTTGCCCCATCCTTTTAAGGCTGAAGGGCCTTAAAACAACTTGTTTGTTGTCAAGAAGAAGATCATATCTTAGGTTCAATAGCCCCTGAGGCCATTCCAAGTTGAGAGAAGAGGCTACAAGGGGAGAATAGGAAGAAGAATAAATCTTGAATCCATGTTATGTAAGGATCAATTGAAAGAACTGGGTGTATTTAGCCTAGAGAAGAGAAAACTCAAGCGACTATGAGAGCTGTCTTCAAGGATTTAAGTGGGGCTGTTATCTGGATGAGGGACTGGAATTGTTTTGTTTGACCCCAGAGTGCAGAACTAAAGAGCCCTGTGTAGAACTTCATAAAGAGGCCAATTTCTACTTGATGTCAGAAAAAAACCAAAATACTTCCTAACAGTTTAGAGTTATCCAAGAGGGGAATAGGCTGCCTTGAAGGGTGACATGTCCCTCCTCCTTAAAGGTTTACAAGCAGAGGCTGGACAATCAACTGTCAATTATGTTGTAATGGAAATTTCTTTCTTGTATGGGTCGGACTACATGGAAATTGAGGTTCCTTCCAGCTCTCAGATTCTGTGATTCTCCAGTGAATAGAAATTCTCACTGGTTCATTGCTCTCTGCTCAGATGCCTACCAAGCTTAGATTTTAAAGGAACCCCCCCAATCCCAAGTCCTCCATACATAAGCATCATCTTTTTCTGCAGAATAGTATTGAATATGAAATACCTTCAATGTCTGCTTTCAGTATGCATCCTCACTGGTAGTGATTTCCTATATTATCATCTAAATATGCTATGCAGGACCACTGAGAAGCAACTTGTTACAGTAAATAGAGAAGTGGCCTTTTAGTCAGAAAAACTTGGGTTCTGGTCTGGATTCTGACACATTACAGCTATGTGACCCTAGACAAGTCACTTAACTCTCAATGCCTCAAGCAACTTTCTAATACTATAAATTTCATGGAAGGGAGCTATCTGTATTTGTTCTGATGGAGGAAATTTCTTTATCAGGAATTCCCTACATTATTGAAATCAAAGAACCGTGCAAAAATATAGAACTATTTCTAGGGAGAAGGTCCCTCTTTCTATCATTTAGCAATTTCATACAAGTCAAATTAAAAAGAATTCAAGGCAGCTTTCATCAATAATACCTAGATCACAAATGCTAGTAATTAAAGGATGAGCAGGAATTTTTCAGGAAGGCATCATTACTAAATGGCCTGGAGGAGAGCAAGGGGTGTGTGGGATGGAAGAAAAGAGTTGTATAATTGATAGAAATAGTATCTTAGCAGTTCTCATATTCTCCAGTCACCTTGATGTGAGAAAAGAGAAAGGAGTAAGGAGAATAGGCAAACTCCAGTTCCAATAATTGCCCTTATGTGATGCAGGTTAGGATTATAGATTTAGAACTCAAAGAGACTCAAGAGGCCATCTAGTTCAGCCCCTACAAATGAGGAAACCAAATGAAGATTTGAACCTAGGTCCTCCTGCTTTTAGGCTTGGTTCCCTATCCTTTGAGCCAAGTGGGGGCACCTAGACAGACAAAATACACCAGGCCTAGGGTCAGAGGACCTGGGTTCAAATCTGACCTCAGACACTTCCTACCTGTATGACCTTAGATAAGTCACTTAATCTCGATTGCCTAGCCCTTGCCACTAGTCTGTCTTAGAACTGATACTAAGAAAGAGGGTAAGCATGGTTTTTGTTTTAAGAAAATATAATTAAAAAATTTAAAGGTCAAATGATTTCCCTAAGTAACATAGGAGAGATTTGAATTCATGTCTCTGACTTCAAATCCAGCAGTCCTTTTGATGATTTGTCTGCCTCTCAATCCCCTTGTTTTACATGGGGGAAACTTAGGACCAGGAAGTTAAGTGACCTTGTTCAAGGTTACATGGCTAGTGAGAGATGGAACAACTTTCCAATTCAAGTCCTCGGACTCCAAATGTAGTGTTTTTTCCACCACAATGACTTGTCTCTATTCAATTTATTCTAGGAAACTCTGGACTCGGTCCTATGAAATGGTTAGAATATTTTACATTTTCCCAATAGCTAAGATAATCAACTCAAAGTTTCAGGGCTATTACTGTAATAGGAGTAGAAACTAACCTCGGCTAAAGGCTTCCTCTGATGGTGATTTGAAGTTCTCTATGGCTATGCCAGCAGAACATAAGCTCTGGTGCATCCTTCCAATGCTAGCTTCTGAATGTGGGCCTGCTGACAGATCACAAGCTTCTCACCTAAGGACCAGCCTTGCTAATTTCGGAGAGCCTCTTTGCAGCACAGGTTGGCTGGCAGGTGATGAATTTATTCTGGCTGTGGCAACTGAGGAACCTGTCTACTAAGGCATAAAGGGTTGGCAATCTACATTTGGGAAGGGAATACTCACACTGATGAAGGTATGGCTCTTGTGACATTTGGAAGGAATGGGGGGGGGGAGTCTTCTAAAGTGGGTTTCAGGAGAAATCAGGCATCCCTGCTCTAGTTCATTATGCAGCTGGTTAAAATGAGTCACGCTATTTAACTTGGCTCACGAGTGATCCAAGGTTTTAATTTAGTTTTCTCAGCTGCTCTCCAGGAACATTATAGCTACTGTTATGGATGTAATAGGAGAATGTCTGGCTCTCTTCATAAAAACACTTTAGGGTTATAATCGTCCATGTCTATATCTACCCTACAGAAATTCCAATTTCTGAACTACGCTTGCTGAGCGACAGAATGAGGAAGTAGTAAGAATGATGATTTTGGAAAGAAGAGAACCTGGGTCCAATTTCCGCCTCTGTTGTCTCTAGCTGTGTGACCCTGGGAAAGTTACTTGGCCTTTCTGAATCTTGATTTCCTCATCTGTAATATGGGAGAGTTAAAGTAAAAGGCTTCTGAGGTTCTTTGAGATCAAAATATCTCATCTTATACAACAGTATGATGAAGCCAGCTTGCACTGGCTCTCTAGAACCAAGTATTAAGTGCTCAATGTGAGCATTTTTACTCTTAGAAAATCAACATACCTACAAGCCAGAGCTCAACTTATGATTTTGTTGACTGTCTAGACATAAGAAAATGGTAAGTAATAAATATATATTTTCAAACTTTTCCTTTCTGTCCTAGTAATAACTCTAAGACAGAAGGGCAAGGGCTAGACAAACGAAGTGACTTGTCCAGGATCACACAGCTAGGAAGTGTCTGAGGCCAGACTGTTTTTAAACCCTTACCTTCCATCTTAGAATCAATACTGTGTATTAGTTCCAAAGCAGAAGAGTGGTAAGGGCTAAGCTCTGAGGGTTAAGTGACTTGTCCAGGGTTACAAAGCTAGGAAATATCTGAGGCCAGATTTGAACCTAGGTCAGTGATGGGCAACCTTTTGAGCTTGATGTGTCAAAATTCGCCAAAAAAATGAGCCTAACTCAGTCAGTGTGTCACTTCAAGAAAAAAAAATCATAATTTTGTGATATTTATAGTTTAAATAACAAAAATATATAATTGTAATATATAAATATTTAATAAACCAAAATAAGTAGATTATTATAGGTAGAATTGTCATCTATAGTGCACAGAGAGTCTAAATTACAGCAAATGTTTCATCCTTGGCATGCGGCCCCATACTTCTCTGTAGGCAGCCGCATGTGGTCTGTCATCGAAAATGGCATAGGTTTGCCATCACCAAAGCAGGTCCTACTGACTTCAGGCTTGGTTCTCTATCCTCTGAGCCCTCTACCTGCCCCTGAAAATATTAATGATGCAGATGAAATTTAAAAGGGTGCTGTGGTACTTTTTTTCCCCATAGGGAGCTTGTTAAATATTTACCACCACTCGGCTGATCCTATTAAAGCCATGCCAAAATAAGGCACAGTTCATAGAACAAGAGCTCTTCAGTTTGGAGAAGAGAAGCCTGAGAGGTAGCATGATAACTGTCAAATTATTTGAAGGTCATGACATGCCAAAGAGTGATTAGATCAAAGGACATAAATTAATGAAAGGAAGTGTAGTGTAATGGAAAGGATGGTAGACTTGGGGTTGGACCGGCTGTTCAGTCATTTTTCAGACTTGTCTGATTCTTTGTGACCCCATTTGGGGTTTTCTTGGCAAAGATCTTGGAATGGTTTGCCATTTCCTTCTCCAGCTAGTTTTCCAGATTAGAAAACTGAGGCAAACTGAGTAAAGTGATTTGCCCTGGGTCACATAGCTAGTATGAACCTTAGGCTGAATTTGAACTCAGGAAGATGAATCTTCCTGATCTCATTCCCAGCACTCTATCCATTGTACCACCTAGCTGCCTCTGGGGTTGGGCCACCCAGGTTCAAATTCTTGAAGACTCTGCCACTTACCACTGGGTTGATTTCTCTAATCAATAGTGATTTGGAACATTTTTTCATATGACTACCTATAGTTTTTTTTTTTAAACCCTTACCTTCTGTCTTGGAGTCAATACTGAGTATTGGCTCCAAGGCAGAAGAGTGGTAAGGGTAGGCAATGGGGGTCAAGTGACTTGCCCAGGGTCACACAGCTGGGAAGTGTCTGAAGCCAGATTTGAACCCAGGACCTCCCATCTCTAGGCCTGGCTCTCAATCCACTGAGCCACCCAGCTGCCCCCTGACTACATATAGTTTTAATTTCTTCCTCTGACAACTGCCTATTCATATCCTTTGACCATTTTTTGATAGGGGAATGCTTTGTATTCTTATAAATCTGACTCAGTTCTCAATGAAACTTTTGTCAGAGATACTTACTATAATTTTTTCCCAAACTTTTTGTTTTCCTTCTAGTCTTGTTTTCATTGGTTTTATTTGTACAAAATCTTTTTTTTTTTGCTTAATATAATCAAAATTATCTATTTCATTTTTCACAAAATTCTCTACACTTTGTTTGGTCTTAAATTTTCCTGGCAGTTTTTTGTCAAATAATGAATTCTTTCTCCACGATCTTTGGGTTTATTGTACACTAAGTTGCTATGCACATTACTTGCTATGTGTTCATTATATAATTTATTCCATTGATTCACCACTCTATTTCTTAGCCAGTATCAGATTATTTTGGTGATTCCTACTTTTTCTAGGTTATACATTTGTGATCATGGAAAACATAACTTCACATTGGTCATTCCATGGAAGATTCATATAAAACAAAAACAAACAGAAAATACAAAAAAAAATAGAGTAAAAAATAGAGTATTTTGATCCTCATTCAGACTCCATCAGTTCTTACTATGCAGATGGATAGCTTTTTTTTTTAATCATGAGTTCTTTAGAATTGTCTCAGATCATTGCATTGGTGAGAATACCTAAGCCATTGATTGTTGATCTTTGTACAATATTGCTCTTGCTGTGCACAAAGTTTTCCTCATTCTTCTCACTTCACTTTTATAAGTTCTTGTAGATCTTTCCAGGTTTTTTTAAAAAAAATTACCTGCTCATCATTTCTTCTAGAACAATAATATTCCACTATAATCATATACTATAGTTTTTTCATCCATTCCCAAATTGATGAACATCCCATCAATTTATGAATCTTTGCCACCACAAAGAGCTGCTATGAATACTTTTATATGTAACAGGTCCTTTTCCCTTCAAAAAAAAGTATCTTTAAGATATAGACCTAGTAGAGATATTGCTGGATCATTGGGTATGCATAGTTTTAGAGCCCTTTGGGCATAGTTCAAAATTGCTCTCTAGAATAGTTGGATTATTTCACAACTTTACCAATAGTGCATTAGTTTCCCAATTTTTCCACATCTCCTCTAACATTTATAATTTTCATTTTTTATCATATTCATGAATCTGATAGCTGTGAGGTAGTACCTCAGAATTATTTTAATTTGCACTTCTCTAATCAAAATGATTTAGAATATTTTTATGTGACTATATAGTTTTGATTTCTTAATCTTAAAATTCCTCGTTCATATACTTTAATAATTTGTCAATCAAGGAATGCCTTGTACTCAGATAAATTTGGCTCAATTCTATATAGATTTGAGAAATAGTACTTTTATCAGATGAACTTACTACAAATTCCTCACCCATCTCAGCTTTCTGTTTTCCTTCTAATCTTGGTTGCACTGATTTTGTTTGTACAAAACCTTTCTTTGTTTAATATAATTAAAATTATCCATTTTACATCTTCTAATGCTCTCTATCTCTTACTTAGTCATAAATTCTTTTATCCATAGATTTGACAGGTAAGCTATTTCATACTTCCCTCATTTATTTATGGCAGCACCCTTTATGAATAAATCTTGTACTCATTTTGATCTTATCTTGAAATATAATGTGAGAAGTTGATCTATACTTAGTTTCTGCCATACTGTTTTCCAGTTTTCCCAGCAGTTTTTTAAACATTTATTAATATTCATTTTTTACATGGTTACATGATTCATGATCCTACTTTCCCCTTCACCTCCCTCACTCCCCCCACCCATGGCCGATGCATATTACCACTGGTTTTAACATGTGTCATTGATCAAGACCTATTTCCAAATTGTTGTTAGTTGCATTGGTGTGGTAGTTTTGAGTCTACATCCCCAATCATGTCCTCCTCAGCCCATGTGTTCAAGCAGTTGTTTTTTTCCCCAGCAGTTTTTATCAGATAGTGAGTTCTTCTCCCAAAAGTAGGCATCTTTGGGTTTATCAGACACTATACTAATATGGTCATTTAATACAATGTGTTGTGTACTTAATTTATTCCATTGATTCACAATTCTATTTCTTAGCCAGTACAAGATTATTTTGATGATTGCTGCTTTATAGTACAATGAGAACTGATATGGTTAGGCTGCATTCCTTTTTTTTAATTAATTTTCTTGATATTCTTGACCTTTTGTTCTTTCACATGAATTTTGTTATTATTTTTTCTAGCCCCATAAATAATATCTTGGTAATTTGATTGTATGGCCACTGAATACATTCTTTTTTAAAAACCCTTACCTTCTGTTTGGGAATTGATTCCAAGACAGAAGAATGGTAAAGGCTAGGTAATGGGGGTCAAGTGACTTGCCTAGGGTCACACAGATAGGAAGTGTCAGAGGCCAGATTTGAACCTAGGATCTCACATCTCTAGTCCTGGCTCTCAATCAACTGAGCCACACAGCTGCCCCCCACTAAATACATTCTTTTTAAAAATTTTTTAATTGTTTAGAAAAATCTGCTATGGTTACATGACTCATGTTCTTACTTCCCCCTTAACCCCCTCAAGTACCCCCCTCATAGCCGATGCACATTTCCACTGGTTTTAACATGTGTCATCTATCAAGACCTATTTCCATATTATTATTGATAGTTGCATTGGTGTGGTCATTTTGGGTCTACATCCCCAATCATGTCCGCATCAACCCATGTATTCAAGCAGTTGTTTTCCTTCTGTGTTTCCACTCCTGTAGTACTTCCTCTGAATGTGGGTAGCGTCTTTTCCATAAATCCCTCAGAATTTTCCTGGGTCATTTCATTGCTGCTAATACAGAAGTCCATTACATTCGATTTTACCACAGTGTATCAGTGGGCAAGGGACATGAATAGGCAATTTTCAGATAAAGAAATCAAAACTATAAATAAACACATGATAAAGTGTTCTAAATCTCTAATAATTAGAGAAATGCAAATCAAAACAACTCTGAGGTATCACCTCATACCTAGCAGATTGGCTAAAATGACAACAAGGGAGAGTAATGAATGTTGGAGGGGATGTGGCAAAATTGGGACATTAATGCATTGCTGGTAGAGTTGTGAACTGATCCAACCATTCTGGATGGCAATTTGGAATTATGCCCAAAGAGCACTAAAAGAATGCCTGCCCTTTGATCCAGCCATACCATTGCTGGGTTTGTACCCCAAAGAGATCATAGTTAAAATGACTTGTACAAAAGTATTTATAGCAGCGCTTTTTGTGGTAGCAAAATTGCTGAACAAATTGTGGTATATGCTGGTGATGGAATACTATTATGCTCAAAGGAATAATAAACTGGAGGAATTCCATGTGAACTGGAAAGACCCCCAGGAATTGATGCAGAGTGAAAGGAGCAGAACCAGGAGAACACTGTACACAGAGACTGATACACTGTGGTAAAATCAAATGTAAATACATTCTTAAAGAAACCATGACAAGGAACAGGCAGATTTTCAGAAATAAAATTATATAGTAGTTCATTGTCACATAATGAACAAAAGTTTAGAAAATATGAGATTTCTCTCTCCATTATGTGTTGGTTTCCTAAAAACATTTCACTTGATAGAACAAATTATTACCTGGAAAGGTCTCCTTAAAGTTTCTCTCTTAAAATAATGTAAGATATTAGGATAGATTTGACCTAAATACTAAACATTTCAACTCTTTATGACCTCATCTCAGGTTTCTTGGCAAAGATACTGGAGTAGTTTGTCATTTCCTTTTCCAGTTCAATTTACAGATGAGGAAATTGAGGGCAGGAGACCTTAAATGACTTATCCAGGGTCACACAGCTAGTAGTTGTCTGAGACCTGATTTGAGCTTAGGAAGATGAGTCTTCCTGACTTTAAGCTCAACACTGCATCCACTGGGCCATCTGGTTGAACATTAATGGAAATTAAGGCACAAAACTGAGAAATAAACTCACCTAATCTTTTTACCAGTTTCACAGATGTCTTATGACTACTCACACAGAAAAATGATTATGTATTGGTGGAAAGGTACACAAATGTTCCTATTAGATGATGTAAAGTTCATTAAGTCCCAGAACATTAGAAGCTCCCTCAGTGAGATCAATAATGATTGGAAAGTGTTCAATTTAAGTTTCCACAATGAAAAGTATGTAGAATACTTATGGCCTAATATGCAGCTGGACAATCAACTCCACTGAGTTCATATAGCAATACACACATACTCTTTTTTAAAACCCTTAACTTCTGTGTATTGGCTCCAAGGCAGAAGAGTGGTAAGGGTGGGCAATGGGGGTCAAATGACTTACCCAGGGTCACACAGCTGGGAAGTGTCTGAGGCCGGCTTTGAACCTAGGACCTCCCATCTCTAGGCCTGACTCTCAATCTGCTGAGCTACCCAGCTGTCCCCACACACACTCTTACAAGCATATTAAGGGGCAGGATAGCACTGTAGATAAAGCACTGGACTTAGAATTAAGATGACTTGATTTCAAGTCTTTCCTTGGACAGTTATCATTTGGGTAACCCTGGGCAAGTCATTTAAGGTCTCTTGGTCTCAGTTTCCTCATCTGGAAAACAAGGACAATAATAGCACATATCTCATTGAGTTGTTGTAAGGATCAAATGAGATATCTGTAAAGCACTTTGTAGACTTTTAAACAGACTATAAATGTGAACATAGGCATCCATAGAGGATAATTTTTGTATTTGTACACCCTGCTCAATTCATCACCATTGGTTATCCCCTCTACTCTCGGGGGAAAAAATTTTAATGCATCTCAGCATTATGCGACAACATATCCAGATTACCCTTTATTCAAGTCAATTAATATAAATTGTTGTTATGATTATTGTTATTGGGATGGTGGTAGAATTGTTATTTATAATATACATCTTGTCAGGTACTGAAGATAGCACCCGATTCTAATTGGAGAAGGATATGAGGCTGGATCGATTTGAGAAACCACAACATGCTTTCAAGGGTCAAAAGATCAACCTTTCTGTGTTGTTGTAAGGATCAAATGAAATAATATTTGTAAAGCACTATACAAATGTTAAATAAGGAACTAAATAAATGCCAGATATTGTTGTTGGTTTTTATCGTTGTCATTTCCACCATTGCTCTTATTGTTATTATTTAGAGCTAGATTGTAAGCCCTCTCCCTTCTATTCAATGATTTTTTAAAAAGTATTATATTTTTCTAATTACATGTAAAAATAACATTTCACATTTGTATTTTAGAATTTTGAGTTCCAAATTCTCTTCTTTCCTCCTTCCCTTACTCCTTCTCTGAGAAGACAAGCAATTTGATATAGGTTATACATGTGCAATCATGCAAGACACTTCTATATTTGTTATTCTGTGAAAGAAAGCATAGACAAAAAAACACCAAGAAAAATAAAGTTTGAAAAGAGAATGCTTTGATTTGCATTCAGATTCCACCAATTCTTTCTCTTATGGATAGCATTTTTTATCCTAACTCCTTCAAAATTGTCTCAGATCATTGTATTGCTGAGCCTAGCTGAGCCATTCATACTTAATCATTGTATAATATTGCTGTTACTGTGTACAATTCTCCCTAGTTCTGTTTATTACACTTTGCATCAATTCATATAAGTCTTTCCAGATTTTTTTGATGTCCTTTGTGATTTTTGTCCATAGATTTCCATAAATCCTCCAGAGGGCAGTCATCAAATTCACTAAGAGAAGTTTCTCTGTTTCTCCTGTTAGTATCTATGTGGTCCTTCATTTATCCATTCATGGTTTTTCATTCTCACTCAAACAATAAGCATTTATTAAATATCTACTATGTAGCAGGCACTGTATTACACAGTGAGTAGACAAGTCCAAAGAATGAAACAATCCCACTCTCAAGAAGCTTATGTTATAACCAAGGAAACAAATACATCTATAAGTGTCTAGAATTGTTGCCAGAAGGTACCTTTGAGGCTAAGTTCAACCTTCTCATTTTACAGATGAAAGAATTGAGGCACAAAAAGGTGAAGCAAATTAACTGCTGAGGCATGCAACTAGTACATATCTGAGATGAAATCTGGACTCAGGTTTCCCTGGATTGAACCTGGGTTTCCTTTCCATCATGCCATACACAACCCATCTCTTTAACACTATTTCCTATAGCTGTGGGTCTTTGAACACCATGATCTCATAAGAATCAAAGTCATAAATTATCCAAAGGACAATGAACAGTCATGTCATGGGTGTGAGGAGAATGCAGTCTTTTGCCAAGCATGGCATATATGCAAGAAATGTAGAAGATATCTCAGAGGACATCCTGAGCTGGGCAAGAAGATGAACTGGTCAGGCATAGAGGCTACCAACAACATATGCATACTAAGAGTGCTACATGTTCAAAGAATTAGAGGAATGTGTACAATGCCTTAGACTGACTTCTATAAGAAATTTCTGGAAGGATGGAGATGAGAGAAACACAAGATGAGAATCTTGGAGAGAGTGTGATCTGCATAGCAGAAAGACTGAGATGATGGATCTGTCAAAGCATCAAGAAATCTCCTCTAGCAGAGTGTTCTGTACATTTGGGATCCTTGTGGAAGAGACTTGTGATTTGTTTGGGATAGGAATTCACAGTGAAGAAACACTCTCTGCTGATGTGGATCACCTGTTCTGCCAGTTGTCTCAGATTGTTGTCTGGAGGCATTGAGGTTTTAAGCAATTTGCCCAGGATCACACAGAAATGGAACTTGAACCTAGATCTTCCAGGCTCCAAGGCATGTCATCTACACATTATACATCGTCCATATAAACATATCCATATATACATGAGCATATATGTATATATATACACACACATATATATATATCCACCATACTCTCCAACTGATTATTATATAATAACAATAGTCAGTTTCATATGGCACTTTAAGGTTTGCTGGAAGTTTGGCTTTTGTTTTCTCATTTGATACTCACAACAACCCTGTGAAGTAAATGCTATTATCCCTATCTTACAAATGAGGAAACAGCCAGAGAGATTAAGTGACTTGCCCAGGATCATTCGGATGATTAATATCTGAGGAAAGATTCCAACTCAGGTCTTCCTGACTCCAAGTCCATCACCCTTCACTGTGAACCAACTTAACAATAAGAACGTTAAAATCACTGAATGTGCTGCCACTGAAGGTTGTTCTTCCCTGTCCCTGGAGGTGTTCCTGTAGTGGATGGATGATTGACTGGTATGTTGTAAAGGGGATTCATGTGTTGCGCATGGGTTAGAGTAGGAGTCCTTTTTAAGGCTCTTCTAACTGAGATTCTTTGATTTCAAATATCACTGAAGTGTGGGGACATTTCCAAAATGCTATTACCTTAGGGGACAGTTATCAGTCATAGGATCATAGATCTGGAGCTGGAAGGGACCTCAGAGAACATTTAGTTCCACTTTCTCATTTTATAGATAAGGAAACTGAATCCCAGGGAGGTTATGTTTCCCTGAAGGTTCCACAGGTAGTTAAGCACCAAAGGTGATCTTCCAGATTTAGTGCAACTATCCCATTGAGCTGTCCACATAGGTGGTGCTGAAGGGAGTGATTTCCCTCCCTCCCTCCACATTCCTCCTTTCCTATCTCATCTTGGTATGTAGATGACCTTGGGATTCTTGAGAGCTAAGCCAGTGGAGAACACGTCCCAGAAAGTACTGCCAACATGGAAAGACTGGAAAGAGCATAGTTAAGTACTAAATAAATACATGTTTACTGATTGTCTACGCACAGGCCTCATTGAGGACTGTGTTTTGGTTAACCAAGGACTAACTTTCTAAGTACACGGAAACTTATGATCAGCAGTAAAGTATCAAGTGACAAATTTCTTTAAGAACAGGAACTAATGAAATCAACTACCCGTACTGAGGCATGAGGGGCTGCAATCAGCACCACTGGAGAGTAAAGGCACACTAATAAAATTACAGATCATTGAAACTCCAAATGGTCCTGCCTTTTGAAGAGGTTGCAAATTGTGGATTAGGAAGGGATGACAAAACCCAATTATAGAATCTCTTGCCTTGATTTTCAGTTTTAATTCCATTCAGTGGGAAAAGGGTAGAAAGAAACTAGTTCTTTCGTGCCTTCCTTTCCCTCAGCACTGACTCACTCAGAGTGATTCTAATAGGATCAGATAATGATTTTTCTTCATCATCCAGTCTCCCTGTTCCTATGCTTTTTGCCTCCCTTTAGAGGTGCAGAACAAATTAAAAACCCAGAACAATAAAAGCCAGTTCAGTACCTTGACCCTCCTTTGGAAGAAAAAACAACAAAATAAGCATGATAGTTGCAAAAATAACCTCCCAAATTCAACCATTATTTCATGAACAGCAAAGCAGCTATTACCCACTGGGGATTTCACTAGGATATGAAGCTTAATGCTTTTATTTCTTAAGAAAAACCTCAGGAGATTTTTAACTGATGAAAAATAACCCCTGTATATGTCTCCCCTGGAAACAGCAAAGGTACAATTGACCCAGAAGAAGAAATTCATTGAATCACTAACATTGTTTTCTGCTTTCCCTGAGGTTTCACTAAAGAATAAAAAAAAACTCCCCAAATTCCCTCCTTTCTTTGATGAGGTGAGAAACTATGGATGTGGAATATTGTATATATTATCAGATTTGTTTATGTATCAGTTGGTTTTGCTGAAATAAATAGTTTCCCTTTCCCTTTTTATTATTATTTACAAGGCATGGCTTTATAGTATATAGGTATATACAGTGGATAAACCTGGCCGGGAGTCAGGAAGATCTTAGTTCAAATCCAGATATATCAATAATTTTTAAATGGTCATCAGGCAGTAACTCCATAATAAGAAGTATCTCAGTGATGCAAGGGCTAGAGCATTGGGCCTGAAGTCAGAAAGACCTAAGTATAAATATAACTTCAGAACACTTCCTAGCTATGTGATCTTACTTAACCTGTCTGCCTCTATTAACTCAACTGTAAAATGTGAATAATAGCACCTACCTCACAGGGTTATTTTGAGAACCAGATAAGGTATTATTTCTAAAAGTGCTTAGCACAGTGCCCAGCTCATAGTAGGCATTTAATAAATGCTCATTCTCTTCCCTAATGGTGGCAAAACAAAAGAAATATTTCCCTCAAAAATAAAAGAGTTCTTCTCCCAATATTAAAGGATAATGTGCCTCAGTTTGTGATGTCTGAAATCGAATCAGTTTCTCCAGCATAGTGGGGAATTCAGCTGTGTCCCGGTTGAATACTAAATTTGTTCATGGATATACCCGCCATGGAAGGTCCAGAATGCTTTCAAATATATTGTATTAATGATAAAATATGGTATGATGGAAAATGAACTAAGGTCCAGTGCCAGCCCCAATCACTCCCCAGCATTGTGACTCTGGGACAAGTCACTTAAACCTCTCTGAGCCTGAATTTTCTCAGCTACAAGATGGGGATGATGATGATGATAATAACAATATATGCACTATATACCCCACAGGTCAACGTGAAGATAAAATGAAGCAATGTATATAAAGCAATGTAAAACCATAAAGCTTTATATAAATGTGAACTACTATTTATTATTATTAATGAGTTGTTATTAAGGAGATTTAAGACATCAGTGTATTATAGAGCAAGTATTACATCAGCATGAAATGCTCAGCAAATTTGGCTTTTTGCAAACATAACCTTTCAAAGTGCTGTGCCTCAAAAATATCAAGAACACTGATTTAAAACTCCCCAGTAGACAGAATGAAATGATAGGATATAAAAAATTATTAATACCAGACTGATATATTAAACACACATCTATGCCAATGGAAAATACTGAAAATTGACGGACGACTTCTGAACTGATAAGAGCACAGGAAGCTTAGGTTAGTAAAAAAATCAGTGAACTGGGAGATGGGAGGCCTGTATTCTACTCCAGGGAGGCTATTAACTAGCTGTATAACTTTGGGTAAATAATTTCCCCTCTTTAGGGGTCAGTTTCTCCTCTTTGTAAAATGTGGGTTGATACTTCCAAAACTAACATTCTGTGATTCCATCTTCAGGATTATGCTTCTTCGGTTATTTGATAAATAGCATTAGCAACAGCAGGCTATAGATGGTAGCTGCCATCCCCATCCCATTCTCTGGGTCCTGACTCCATTAGTTATCACCCTTGTGATTTGGACTATGTTCAGTCATGTAGTAACAGAACTTTCAATCTTACCAAGCATGAGAGCTCTGGGAAATTCAGCCCTAGGAAATAATGACTAGCAAGAATGAATAAAATGATTTTCTGGTATCAGAGAGTCACAGCGAGCTCAGGTGGTAAGTGGTCAGATACTTAGATCCATCACCAAACCACTTCTTAATTCTGTCATTTAGCATTTATAGATTCAGCATTATGCCTATTAGGTGAAGACACAGTACTAGGCCCAGCAGGATGCACAAAAATGAGTGAGAGCTCTGCCTGCAGAGATGACACAAATGCCATAACTAGGAAATAAGGTAGAAAGTGATAAGTTCATAAGAAAAAAGGGGTGACCCCTTCTTGGAGTTGGGAGATTTGATTCAAGAAAAACTGATTTTAGATGCATAGGATACTTGTATGTTATCTAATCCAACCTCCCAACAAAAATGCATTTTAGTACAGTGGAAATTTTGCTGACTCTTGAGGCAGAAGGGCCTGGGTTCAAATGTGCTTTTGCTCATTGTTCTGCTATCTAAAACCAAGCCAAACACAGTTAATGCCCTTTTGACATGAACATCCTTCAAGTTCCAGCTAAAATCTTACCTTCTAGAAGAAGCCTTCCCTATTCCCCTTTAATACTATCTTCCCCCTCCCCGAGATTATCTCCAATTTATCATGTATATACCCTGATTATACATAGTTGTTGCATGTTGTTTTCCCAATTAGACTGAGTTCCTTGAGAGCAGGGACTTTTTTCCCCTCTTTCTTCATATCTCCAACATTAAGCAAATAATATGCACTTAATAGATGCTGTTCAATTGACTACAATCCTTGAATACAAATATCAAATTCTCATATATCTTTTCTACAGGATAAACATACATGCTTCCTTCTAGTAGAAAGAGAACTCTTTCTTGAGTCCAGCTCTTAAAGACCTGGTTAAAATCTCATCTCTGATTCTAGCTACCTTTGTGAACTTGGATGATTCATTTGACCTCCTTGGGCCTCAGTTTCCTCATCTGTAAAGTGAGAGGATTGGACTAGAGGCCACAGGGACCTTTTACAGTTCTAGATCCATGATCCCATGGTGCCCTCTAAAATATGCTGAAAAAATGCTCATTCAGCCTCTCTGCTTGAATGCCTACAGTGGAGGGAATTCTGTTTCTTTATGCAGCAACCCAAATTACTACTGGAAAGCTCTAATTGCTAAAAAGTTCAGCCCTTTATTGAGCCAAAATTCATTTCAATTCAATCACTTGGTATGTGAAAGCTATGGCAATAGATCTTTATCTCTGCCTCTATACTTTTCTTCCATTACTTCCAATTCATAGGATCTCTGAGTTGGACAAGAGACCTTAGGAGCCATCTAGTCCAATGCATGCATGTATATGAATTTACATCACCTATAAGCAGTCATTCAGCCTTCACTTTACTTCAAATTCCAGGTTGCACAATGGCAAGATCGATCTACCAGGAGATAGGAAGAACTGGGTTCATCTTGCTTCATATGTTTACCACGTGTGTGACATTGGGCATCACTATGTCTCTGAACCTCACTTTCTTCATCTATAAAATGAGAGAGTTGGATTTGCAACCTTAAAGGGTCCCTTACGGCTCTAATTCTATAATCCTTTGCTTTCCTGAGTCACATGGAGCAAGTCACCTCCTTTTTCTGTATGACAATCCTTCACATTTATTTGAAGATAGCTAGTATGTTTTCTCCTGTGTTCTCTTCCTCCAAGTTAAATACTCCTTCAATTACTCTTGATGTATCTAGAGACCTTTCACCGTCCTAGTTATTCTCCTCAAGATTCCTGCAATTTCTCATTCTTGTTCTTCCTAAAATGCAGCACTGAGAACTGAACACTAGAATAAGAACATTGTGACTAACTGCCTGTGAACTGGACTGGTGTTTTGTAACATAAAGCCGTATTTGCATTTTTTAAGTTGCCACATCATGCAGTTGACTTAACTTTTGAGTTAGAATCAGTGATCTGAAGCCAAGAGACAGACCATGAAAAACAAGCAGCAACCAGCTTTTGTTAAGCATTCATTGTATGCCAGGCCCTGTTCTAATCACTGGATATATACTATAAGCAAGAAGAGAGACAGTCTTCTCTTCAAGAAGATTCTATTTTAATGGGGGAATATTGCACAACACACCAAAGTGAGCTGAAAAGGGAGGTTAGGGGAAAGGAATGTACCTATAGTAGGGACATGGTTTTTAACTCCAGAAAGTCAAGAACATGGTTGGGAGAATAAAGGCAAAAATGGAAGCTTTAGGAGGAACGCAGCAATGAGAGAAAGGGGAATTAGGCTTGTGGAAGAAGAATGTAATAGGGTGTATAGCCTGCAGAGGTGGTAGACTGGTCTAGGGCAAGAAGGCATCAAGCTCTTTGGGAAGTTTAGGATGAGCCAGCAGTAGAGAGGACATACTTTTGAAGTCAGACAGAGCCAGTAAAAGAATGAAAACTGGAGTGAAATACTAATTTAGGACTAGTTTAGGTTTATTTTTAGATGTCATCAAATCCTGCTTTGTTTTTTTAAAAAACCCAAATAGATATTGGCAATCACAATTAAAATATCTCAAATATCACCTCGATGAACAATGAGAATGTATCAGTGAGAAGTCTGAGAATTCTCTGCCTCTCCCCACCACTTAAAATGTTTATTAGAAAAGAGTGAGGTGGTCCTTTTGCTCCCAATGAGGGCATGGAGCCTTGTAATCTCATTTTTGCATGCATATTTACAAAGTCTCTATGGTATAGTGGAATCAAAATTAGGAGTTCTGAGTTCTAGTTCTTACACCACCACTGTGGGAATCTAGGAAAGTCATTTTAACTTTTTTGAAACTCATCTACCTTACTTATAAAAGGGGAAGTTTCATCACCTATTCCACAAAAGTATCATAAGAATCAATTGAGGTAATGAATGGGGAAAGTACTTTTAAATATTTTCAATTAAGAGGCTGTATTGCTGTCATATCTCTTGGGATCATCCATATGGTGTGTTCATCCATATGGTGAATTGTTCCCAAAGAGTGAGGGTAGGTTGGACCACTTGCTGAGAAATGGCTTGGCTATTCTTCTCCCTCCAGGAATGAACCTACTGTAGCCTACCAATGGGCTTTCTGTATCATTGAATACTTAACCCTATATAAATCTTATGAGAAAGATAATAACAAGAGCGGAAATTTGGCAATTAAACAATCTCAGAGTACTACTATCTAAAGGATTCTGTGTGGTAGGGAGTATAAGAATGAGCATTACTCTCTCCATTTTTTAGATAAGGAACCTAAGGCTCAGAGAAAAGTAAAATGATTTCCTTTGGCTCACATAACTTATAAGTGTTAGAACCAATATTCAAACATAGATCAAAGTATTCTTCTGTATCCAACTCAAAGACTATGTAAAAAGAAGCCATACAATATATCCCAAAAGATGCTCTCAAGAAAATAAAGGACATATTTGAAGAAATTAAGCAAGAATCAGTAATGCTAATAAAATCAGAAGATGAAATAAGAGCTTGAAAGCAACAAAGGCATTCTCTGCACACCCTCCCCAAATTTAACATACTTAAATGACAAAAAAAATTAGAGGAAATAATGGGAGTGGGGGGGCGGGATAATCAGTTAAGAAAATACAGAAGAAAGGACCAAATAGACTTTCTATAGTAGAAAATTACTGAAAATCGAGGCTCAAAGTCCACCATCAAATTATCCAAATTATTGGAAAATATGACAATCCAATCAAACCATCTGGATCATCATAACATAGCCATCTTGGGATTACTGTTGTCCCAAGACACTTAGTAAAAATGAGCAATAACCAGTGTCCCAAAAATCTTAGTGTACTTTTAAACTTCAATAGCTTGAAATTTCACTAAAATTTTAAGTTAACCCTGTATTTCAGAAAATGAAACCAATTTCCCCAGAATTTGTGAAAAGAGCCAACAAAACACAGGTATAAATAATAATGATAATAGCTGACATGTCTATACAGTCAAGGTTTGTAGAACAATTTCTATAAATTTTCTCATTTTATTTTTACAATAACCCTAGGAGGTAAGTACTACAGGTATTTTTATTTGAATTCTATAGATGAGGAAACAGATGTTCAGACAAGTTGCTACTTGCACATAGCTATATGCAAAACCAATTTTTATCCGATTCAAGGTCCAGCATTTTTATTCCCTTGCATTGACTCTGAAAAAAGAGTCCATAGGAAACTCATGAGGAGACATCCAGGATCTAATACCCCTAGACATATAATAGTTGAAATCTACAATGATAAAGAAAAATATTATAAACTGCCAAGAGAAGGTAAGACCAAGGCCACTCACCAAATATAGTAGGATTTATGCAACCAGTATCTTCTAAGATCCTTTGCATAATTTGAAAATCACTCATAATAGCAAACCAGATTATTTAAGAGGTATTTTTATACCAACTTTGCTGGGCATTTTACAACTTTTCCTAGGCTTATCAGAGCAACCAGCATCAATACTCATATTTTGGTGTCATTATTAATAACTAAATAGCATTAATGAAACAAGACATAGGCATGACTTGTTACATGTGAGGACTCTGGAAAAAGTCTGCTGCAGAAGCTAACATTTGGTGCAAAACAATGTAATGATTCACTTTAATGTCTCTCATAGCAAGTATATGAGTGATAGAGTGAATTGCTATGAGACTTCATGCCACTTAGGAAAATGGCACAGATTTAGTGCATAATTAAAAAAAAACTATTTTATGTACTTTCTTTGCCTTTATTTTTTTCAATTGAAAATAGTGTCTACCTGAATTCATGAGTGCTGAGTTCACTTAAGATGGTTTTCTACTGTAACAACAATTAGGCTAATAGTGAGGACAAGGCAGAATTGTATTCTAGTCCTGGGAGAATCTGAACAAAGATTTGGAGACCAAGAGGTGGCAGGATGAGAATAGGCAATATTAAGTAGGCTGCTTTGGCTAAAACAAATAATGACTGAAAGGAATGATATGTGATAATGCTAGAAAGGCAGGCTGGAGCCAAAGTTTTAAGATGAGAAATAGGTTCTTTATTAGATGGTCAAAGGGAAATCACAGAAAGATTTTAAAGAGGACAATGATGTGGTAAGACTAGTAGAAGAAAGTGTGGAGTGCAATCATTTTATACTCCAGTTTGTAGTATTTTTATCAAGTGAATCAAGATCTGCCATTTAGTCACATATTAAAAGACTATGACCCATCTATGTGTCCTCTCTAATGCTTATGGTATGTTGGAAACCACACTGAATATAGATTTAGAGGATCTGGGTTCATATCTTGTACTATTTATGAGTGTGACCCCAGGCACATCATTTCACCCCTTTCAGTTTCTTTATATCAAATGAGGAGATTGGACAGAGGGACTGCCTTAGATATTACATTATACTCCCTAAAGAAAGGAATATTTTAGTATTAATTTTCTTTATCATTGGTCATCTTATTTGCTCTTGCATATGTGCCTGACCTCTTATGATTAGCAGGTCCTTTAATTACAATTATCCTAAAATATTTTGGATAAGAATTTTATCTATCTCTTTCTGTTCTCTCTCTTCAAAAGAAGCTTTAAAAAAAATTTAAGCCCTTACCTTGCGCCTTGGAGTCAGTAGACTCCAAGGCAGAAGAGTGGTAAGGGCTAGGCAATGGGGGTTAAGTGACTTAACCAGGGTCACACAGCTAGGATGTGCCTAAGGCCAGTTTTGAACCTAGCACCTCTGGTCTCTAGGCCTGGCTCTCAATCCACTGAGCCACCCAGCTGCCCCCCAAGCTTTTTAAATTATTCATTTGAGCAATAAGTCATAGGATCATAGGATTTTGAAAATAAAAAAACTAGAACCCAGGATATTTTTTAAAAAAACCTTTTCCTTCTGTCTTAGAATCAGTACTGTGTATTGGTTCCAAGGCAGAACAGTGGTAAAAATTAGGCAATGAGGGTTAAGTGACTTGTCCAGGATCACAAAGTTAGGAAGTGTCTAAGGCCAAATTTGAATCCAGGATCTCCTGTCTCTAGGCCTGGCTCTCAATCTACTGAAACATTTAACTTTCCTTGCTCAAGAATTTTTAATGATTTGCATAAGGTCATAGAAATGGTAAATACTGAAAATGGGATTCAAACTCAGATCCTCTAATTTCACAAATACCCTACCTTGTAGAAAGGTCAAAAGATAGCAATATAGTATTAGTATAAAGAAGGTTCACTATCTTTCCTCTCCCTTCATTTATCTGGGTCAATTACCAACCATTTGGCCAGGTGAGTAAAATCACTATAGAGTTGCCATGTGGTCTTTCAAGGACCAAGATTCATGGTAGTAACAAGTAAACACAAAGGATTCCCATGTGTTGCATCTTGCCAGTACTGAAATTTTAAAGAAGAGAATGCCTAGGGGCAGCTAGGTGGCACAGTGTTTATAGAGAGCATCAGGCCTGGAATCAGGAGATCCTGGATTCAAATCTAGTCTAAGACATTTCCTCACTGTGTGACCTTAGGCAAATAATTTAAACCTAATTGCCTATTTCTTGACCTTCTGTCTTAGAGTTGTTACTAAGACAGAAAATAGACTTTAAAAAGAAAACAGAATGCCTCTGGATAGTTTTATTGAGTCTTATTTCTCTTAATCCTTTTGGAATCTTGGGTAGAATTTGTTCTAGCTTTACCTGTCTAGCATATGGATATGGATGTGATCTTTATCTTTCTTTCAGATCAGGTATCAAAATACAAATTAAGCAAGAGTCACATTAATCACTATTAGCATTGAATAACATTTATTGAATATACTGACTGTTCAAGGTGCTGACCACTGAGTACTACAGAAGAAGCCTGACAAAGACTGATGGTCTATCTGAAGGACAGAAAAGCATAAAGACCTTAGAAGTTAGCACATTTTATTTATTTATTTTTTCATGGTTATATGATTCATGTTCATTACCTCCAATAAATTCTGCTTCACCCTCTTACCTTTACCCTGTGTAGGTCTAATTGCCTCCCTCAAGTTTGTTTCTTGTAGACAACATATGGTAGGATTCTAATTTTTAATCCATCCTGCTATCCACTTCCTTTTTATGGGTGAGTTCATCTCATTCACATTCACATTTATGATTACCATCTGTGTATTCTCCTCCATTTTGGCTTTCTCCTTTGATTCTGCCTTTTCTCTTATCCCCCTTACCCTCTCCCTCAACTTTTTGCTTTTAGTCAGTCTTCCCCCTTTTCCCTCCCTAATGTTACTCCCCTTCCAATCCCCTCCCTTCTTATTATTCTCCTCTTACTATAGTGCCTTTTAAATGACCCCCAACCTCTCCCTCCCTTGTATCGCTCCCCTCCCAACCAGCCTATTTATTACCCTTCTACTTTTCTATAGTGCATGATACAATTCTCTGCCCCAATGGATCTAACTATTCTTCCCTCTCTGAGCCAATTCCAATGAGCATAATATTTAAGTATTACCTGTTGCCAACCTCTTCCTCCATTCCATTATATTGGTCTCCTCCCCTCCTTCCCTTGTGCGCTTCTTTATTTACCCCATTTTATCTCTTTTCCCATTTCTCTTATTATTATCTTCTTTTTTACCCCAAGTTTTTTATATTTTTTTGACTTATCATCCTTTACAGTTTATCACTGCACCCTCTAAGTATACTTCTTCTAGCTATTCCAATGATAATAATTTTTAAGAGTTACCAATATCATCTTTTCATATAGGAATAAAAATCTATTGAACTTGAGTCCCTTAGATTTTTCCTTCTTTCTTAATTGTCTTTTGGTGCTTCTCTTGAGTTCTATATTTGGGCATCACATTTTCTGCTTAAGTCTGGTCTTTTCTTCAGGAATTCTTAGAAATCTATTTTATAAAATGACCATACTTTCCCCTGCAAGAATATAGTCAGTTTTGCTGGGTGGTTGATCCTTGGTCATAGACTCAGTTCTCTTGCTTTCTGGAATATCATATTCCATGCCTTCCAGTCCTTCAGTGTGGATGCAGCCAGGTCCTGTGTCATCCTGATTGTGACTCCATGATATTTGAATTGTTTTTGTTTTTTACCAGCTTATAGTATCTTTTCCTTGGTCTGGAAGTTCTTGAACTTGGCTATAACATTCCTGGGTATTGTCAATTGGGGATTTAATGTAGGAGGTGGTCTTTGGAATCTCTAACTTTACCCCTTTGTTCAAGAATATCAGGGCAGTTTTTTGGGTAATTTCCTGTAGAATGATGTCCAGGCTTTTTTTTTTTTTGGTTATGATTTTCAGGGAATCCAATAATTCTTAAATTGACTCTGCTGGATCTATAGGTCTGTTTTATCAATGAGGTGTTTCATATTTTTCTCAATTTTTTCATTCTTTTGATTTTGTTTTATTGATTCTTGCTGCCTTGTGAAGTCATTTACTTCTAATTGTTCAATTCTAATTTTTAAAGACTGAATTTCATCCCTGGCTTTTTGATCCTCCTTTTCCTTTTGACCTATTTTTCTTTGTAGATCATTGTTTTTATCTTTTACTTTCTTTGCCTCATTTTTGAGCTGGTCAATTCTGGCTTTTAAGACACTATTTTCTTGTTTTAGTTGTTTTGCTTCTATTTACTGATGACCTGTTTCGCTTTTAAGTCCTTTTCCCAATTTTCTTCAACTTCTTTTAATTGTTTTTTGATTGTGTTTTGAGTTCTTCCAAAGCCTGAGCCCAATTCACTGGAGTTTCTGAGTTTTATATTGGTGTTCCTTAATCCTCCTCTGTTCCATTTGTTCTTTATTCATTACCTGAATAGAAGCTGCCAATTGTAATTTCTTTTTTCTTTTTCTATTGTTTACTGATATTTTTTTCCTTCTTTCCAAGTCCTTATTAGCTGTATTCTTGTTTATTTGCTGGATCTGTGAGTTTGGGCTTTTCTACCCTGAAGGACTTCTTCTCTGTGGTGCTAATTAACTGGATTAGGCTGATGGAGCTGACCTGTTGTGTTAATGTACTCTGAGGCCAAATCTTCCCCAGGTGCCAGCAGAGGTTAAAGGTGAAAATGAAGGTGTGAAGGCTGAAGGTATTTACCTTCATTCCTCCTCTCTATTACTTTCTGACAGCTGCCTCTCTGACAGCTACCTGGTCAGAGCCCTAAGCTTCCCATGATAGTACCAAGGTACCCAGTCAAGGTTGCAGCCTTTGCCCTGAGATCTCATAGTCAGCAGGATCTCAGCACAGTAGGTGGGGGAGGGGTATTGGATCTTTCCCTTATATCTGAGAACTCAACTTTATCTGTGTACCTTTCCAGTTGAATTGAACAGGAGAGACTTATGGCTCTGTCTTGTTGTTGGGTTTGGTTTTCTGCCTATTTTGTCTACTTGCTTTTCTGGTTGTTTGTTAGCTGAGCTTTTCTGCCCTCTAGGGGCTTCTTCTCTGCACTACTAATAAACTAGATTAAGTCAATTGAGGTGATTTGCAGAGCTGAATGTGCCCTGAGACCAAAACTTCCAGAGGCAGAGGTCTAAGATGGAAATGTGGTGGCTGAAGGGTTCTAATCAGCCTGCCCTCTTTTCTGCTTCTCTCCTTCAGCTGCCTCCTTGCCAGCTGTGGCCAGAGTCCTGAACTTCCCATAGTAATGGTAGCAAGGTACTCTGTTCTGGTTGGAACCCTCACCATGAAATCCCACTACCTGGGTCTAAGCACAGTAGGTGGGGAAGGGGCACTGGGGCCTTCCTTCTTTTCCTTAACCCCAAGAATTCAACCTTCTCTGTGGACCTTTTAAGTTGAATTGAGCAAGAGGGTCCACAGCTCTGTCTTCTTGTTGGATTTGGTTTTCTGTCCCCCTTGAAGCTCTTTGTTTTTTATTGGTGTGAAAAGGTTTTCACAGAAGAATTGACTTTTGATGTTTCTAAACCACCATCTTGACTCCACCCCCACTCCCACCCTGATATTAGCATATTTTAGACTTGACCCTTGGGATGAGGTAGAGGGAGGCAGTTAGCTAGAAATTAGCTAGAAATCTCCACCTTTCTAGACCCATGTAAAATATTATTTTACATGGGTCTAGAAAGGCTAGTGATAGTGGTAAGACAATAGAATTAAGCTGTTTCCCCCCCAAAATCCTTACCTTCTGTTTTAGAAACAATGCTAATAATTGTTTCCAAGGCAGAATAGTAGGTAAGGGCTTGACAGTTTGGATTAAGGGACTTGCCCAGGGTTACACATCTAGGAAGTGTTTGAGACCCACTTAAACCCAGCATCTCTCATCTCCAGGCCTGAGTCTCTATATCCACTGAGCCACCTAACTGCCTCTAGAATCAAGTTAAAAGCATAAACACTGGCAAAGAGAAGACAAAATGATCTCTATTTTAAAGACAATGTGATGGTTTATTTAGAAAACCCTAGATAATCTGTAGCTGGTCAGTAGGAAGAATTGATGTCTTAATTTTTATGATTGTTTTTTGAGTTTATATGTTTGGGAGGGTGGGGACATGGAGAATGAAGAGATAGAATTTAAGATAAGATAATAGGAACTCATCACTCCAACTTGATCATGAGATCCTAACACTACAGTGAAAAAAATAACCAATTATCTACATTGTCTCATTTGAACTTCACAAAAGCCTGGTGAGGTATGTACTACAAGTTTTTTCATTTTACAATGAAAAAACTGAGTCTTGGAGAAGTTGTGGGTTACATAGGAGCACATAAACTAGTAAATGTGAGAGGCAAGATTTGAACATAGCAGTCCACGCATTGTGTCACATGCCTCTTAAATGGAAGAGGGAGTTGTGAGAGGGAGAAGGAAAGTGAAAAGTCTTCTTATGACACCAAGTCCTTAGTTTCTATTCCTCAACATTAGGTCTTGGTCTAGGAACAAGCTTCAGAATGATCGGCTTCTTGGGCTGCATAAAACCCTTTGTGTCTATTACCAAGGGAATCTGTGGAAGAAAACAAATGCAATACATCAAATTACCTCATTTATTTGACAAATATTTGAGTGCTTACCAACTATGTGCAAGGCCCTTTACTAGGAGCTAAAGATGCAAAGACCAAAACTTAACTGTCCTTGTCCTCAAGGAGTTTACATTCTGTTGAAGGGGAAATATGCACAAATATGTGTATGGACACATAAGAAAATATAAAGTAATTTTAATGATGAGGAGGACACAAATAACTTGAGGAGGGGCATAAGGAATCCCTTTAAGTAAGAATAGCATTTGAGATAAACCTGAAAAGAATCTAGGGATTCAATGAGTTAGGGCTGAAGAGGCTCTGCATTCTAGGAATGGAAAATAGCATGCATGCGGTAGTTCTAGGTAGAGATGTATGGAGCCAGCTCTCACTGACTCTGGTGATTATTATTTTTTCCTCCCAAATACTTACCTTTTGTTTTAGAATCACTACTAAGGAGGTAAAGTACTGGCACATGTGCTGACCAGCATGGGTCTGGAATTGCTCCCTTCCCCCTCTTCCCAGTGCCCAAGGACATTTTTTGCATGCCCTGCCCCTCTGTCTAGTCACCCAAAATGAATACTTCCTCCCTCCTCTCTCTGGGGTAATATGGGGGGGTGGAGGGGAATGCTCACAGGCAGCTTGAAGTTGTGGTTTGAGCATGAAAATTCAAAAATGTTCACCAATGCTGGGCTAGGCAATCAAGGTTGCCCATGATGGCATAGCTAGGAAGTGTCTGAGGCCAAATTTAGACCTAGGACCTCCTATCTCTAGATCTTGCTTTCTATCCACTGAGCCATCCAGGTGCCCTTACTGTGATGATTGTTACATTTTCGGTATGAGTACTGTTATAATGATCCTGGTGTTATGAGGAGCTGAAGCTGAATATGTGGGTGATACCTGAGTGAAACACTTAAGTTTTGATAGTGAAACACAAAGGACCCCACAGCAATAGTTGTTGTGAA
Organism: Gracilinanus agilis; assembly: GCF_016433145.1. Lineage (NCBI taxonomy): Eukaryota > Metazoa > Chordata > Mammalia > Didelphimorphia > Didelphidae > Gracilinanus > Gracilinanus agilis. Next base: position 207,004,953 of record NC_058130.1, read on the forward strand.
TCTGCTGAACCCAACTTCAGATATAACAGTGTCCCAGAATAGTCATCCAGATGAAGAATCTGTGATTAGAATTGTATAGCTACTTCTAACTGACTATTCTGGCCTAGATAGGATAATGCTAAATTGACTGTGAATTATATTTTACTATAACTGATACTATCCTCCTTTCCCTCAAATGTCCCAAGGATATAATCACTAAGTCCTAAAATAGAGATGACGCCAAATCTAGGTAAGTTTGAAGATTTAATGTTAACAGGCTTAGGCGGGGAAGCAGGGTAATGATTGGGAAGGAGGGGAACAGGAATTCCTTAAGAAACTAAGCTAATGATGATAATGATGGTATTTAAATTGATGATAGGCTTGCTAGTTGTCAGTTGCAACTAATAATAACATTATATAATAATAATAATAATAAATCAGATCATTCAATTTAAGGGTAACACAGGATTTGGGGACTGTGAAATTGGTTGGTGCAGGTTACTGGTAACTCAAGTTGACCTATGGCCTACCCTCCCCATAACCACCCACTTCCCCAAAACCCAATCTCAGATTGAAGTGGATCTCCCAGTTCAAATCCTTCCTTATATACCTGAGCCTCAACTGTCCTGGCACATGCCACCTCCTGCCAAGCTCAGTTCATTCTATGTTCTAATCAGGTAACTGTCCATCATCTTGCTTTCCATATTGCTATGCAAATTATCATTTCAGTACATATACCTCAGAAATCATCAATCTCTACCAATCAGGATTTGATTTATTGTTTTGCTGATTGTTTAAACTTAGGAAAGTGATAATAATTCAGATTAAACTTAAAAGTGTATGTGCATGCATTCTGCTTCCCATCCATCACCCAGTTATTAAATGTTTATCAGTACATCCCTCTATTGCTCTACAAACATAGCTTGAGTCAGCACTGTATAGAAGAAGACTCAGAGAATTAAGTCATCACCATATTGGAAGCCTGGTGACTAGAGGCTAATCATAAAATAATAATAATAATTATTATTATTATGGTGATTATATATTAATTGTAAATTCTATAATACATATATAATAATGATACTAAATAATTACATAACATTTTGAGCTTTGCAAAGTACTTTATTCCCACCACTTCATTTCAATCTCATGACACCTTTTCCTAAGGTTTCTTCCAGCTCTAAACCAGTGGTATCAAATTCAAATAGAAACCAGGAACCACTTAAACATATGTAAAGATCCCTGCTGGCTGCATATTGACTTAGTTTCAAGCCATAATGTTATCTATGCTTTATTGCATTTTTATTTATTTTGCTAAATGTTTCCCAAGTGCATTTTAATCTGGGGCTGATATGTATTTTGCTTACTTTGTTAAATATTTCCCAAGAACATTTTAATCTGAAGTTTATATATATTTTGTTAAATATTTCCCAATTACATTCTAATCTGGGATTGAGCAGAAATGTTGAGGGTTGCCTGTTTTGACTCCTATGCTTTAGACCAGTGATGGGCAAACTTTTTAAAGAAGGGCCAAAGGAAAGGAAATGCTCATCTGTCAGTCTGTTTCTAAGACGACTCTTTCGAAGTTTCATTGTATTGTATCCTACTCACTGTATTTGTCAGATTAGAAATAATGCCACACTGCCAGGTAGAACATTTCAGGGGGCCGCATCTGGCCCGCAGGCCATAGTTTGCCCATCATTGCTATAGACCCTTCTAGGACTTGAACACTGCTCTTCTCAACGGATAGAGCTCAATTTGAGGGTTCTACAATAAGAGCAGATTTTTGAGGAGCAATCAATAACTCTGGTGTCAAAGGACTACTCCAGTTTTAAATTTCTATTCAATTCAATCTGTTGAATATGTATTTATTTATTTAGTCAAATGCCTGCCATTTATATGGCACATTACTAAGCATTTATGGGTAACTCAAAGATGATGATTGCTCCTTCTCCACCAAGAACTTATCATCTGGTATGCAGGAAAAGGCAGGTAGGTAGCATGGTAGATAGAGCACCAGACCTAGAGTCAGGAAGGTTCATTTTCCTGAGTTCAAATTTGGTCCCAGACACTAGCTATGACCTTGGACAAATCACTTGACCCTGGGTGCCTCAGTTTCCTCATCTGTCAAATGGGTTAGAGAAGGAAATGGCAAACCACTCCAATATCTTTGCCAAGAAAAACTCAAATAGAAGTCATGAAGAGTCAGTCATGACTGAAATGACTGAGATAAGATAAGGATAAGCACAAAAACATTACTCTAAGATAGTATGAGATAAATGTTATCAGAACAAATATCAGAACAAAATTAGTGTGCATATGTGCTTCATAAAGGAGTTAACTGGTTAAGAAGCTTTGAAATAAAAATGCCATTTCAACAGATAGGGCAGAGAAGGGAATTACAGGTAAAAAAGGAAGGCATGAGCAAAGCCTCAGAAAAAAAACAGGAGGGGCTCAGGAATATTAATTAGTCACATTTGGCTTGAACATAGAATGATGAGAAATAAGTCTAAAAAGATAGAATGATGCCAGAGAATCATTTCATTAATTAATCTATTTTTAAATCCTTATCTTCCATCTTGAAATCAATACTGTATGTTGGTTTCAAGACAGAAGAGTAGTAAGGGCTTGGCAATGGGGGTTAAGTGACTTGCCCAGGGTCACACAGCTAGAACATGTGTGAGGCCAGATTTGAACCCAGGACCTCCCATCTCTGGGCCTGACTTTCAATCCACTGAGTCATCCAGCTGCCCCTAGACTCATTTTAATAGATAGTAGGGAGCCATCAAAGTTTTTCAAGAAGGGGATTTGCCAATGAACATTTAACAATAACCTTAATAGCTTCGAATATAAAATAAAAGGGGAATTGGATGCAAGGGTCCTTTCCAAACAATAATAAGTCAGTTGAATAATGAATAATTATAATATTATTGTTTAGTCATGTCTAATTCTTCATAGCTGCATTTGGGGTTTTTCTTGGCAAACTTAATGGAGTGGTTTGCCATTTCCTTTGATAAATAGATCATTTGATAGATGAAGAACTGAGGCAAACAGGGTGAAGTGACTTGCTCAGGATCACACAGTTAGTAAGTATCTGAAGCCAAATTTGAACTTAGGTCCTCCTGACTCCAGGCCAGGTATTCTGTCCTCTACACCACCTAGCTGGATCCAGAATAGCCATAAGACCTAGGGAACAGAGACATTTCAAGGGCCAAGTCAAAAAGGTTCAGGTACTGTACTCACTTCCACCTAACTGACCCAATTATAATGACCAAGAGAAAAGTACCTCCTTTCTTCCATTGGAAAGGTAGGGATACACAGGTATGGAATGTTGTATACATGATCAGATGTGAGAGACGTCATTGGTTTTGCTGTACTGTTTCTTCCCTTTACCTTTATTTTTTGCTACATAGGGATGTTCATTGGATAGTGGGGTGTATTTGGAGATACGTGTGATATGAACAAAAGGCATCAATAAATGGGGGAAAATTGAATACATACTAAAACTAAATAGGAAAAATAAATGGGCCCAGAGGAGCATGCCTCACTTGCTATACTGGCTCAGCCTATTAAACACTAAGTCCAGACATCCTGAGTTAAAACCCCTTAAAGTCTCATTTGCAAAAAAGAGATCATGGTTTCTCTCACCGGGGTCTCCTTGCAGGGCTCCACTGTGAAATTCTGTAAGAGGGTGACCAGAGCAGTCTTCAAGGTCAGCAGAGCAAACCTCATTCCAACGCAGTTCCGAGGACCAGCTCCAAAGGGAAGGAATACATATGGGTCCATGGATTTTCTTCCTTCTCGATCAAACCTGGTACCAAACAATAAGTTGAATAGAAAAGGCCAAGAGAAAGTAAAAAATGTTCTTGGTCTTGGTCTTGGGATTAGGTCAGAAGTCCAAGGACTTTTTCCTTATTGTCCCCTCTTCCTCTTTTCTATTTGCCTCCACATTAAGAGGATTAATCAGTCATACCTAGACCTATGCTCTGAGAGATTGAAATTTACTGAGATCACAATATTGAAATGACATTCGTCCAAGGCAGACTATGGGAGAGATAGTCTGAAATGGTGATTCATTTATAGTAAGACTGGTCCCTGAACTTGGGAGACATCAGGGCCTAACAGTGGAGTAAAAGAGTTCTGAATGGACCACCCATATGAGAAATACCCAGAGTTCAGTGTGGATAAGTTGTGTTTTAGTATTTTCATTCCAAGAAAAATGAATAAAAGGGGAGAAGGCTATTGGTCTATCAGTCTAATTTTAGACTGCCGAAGTTTAATACTCCATAGTTTTAATGTAGATATTACATATTCAATGGTTATGGACACATAGATCATAGGATGTCAGTTTGGGAAGGGAGTTAGGATTCTTTTGGCCCAACAACCTCATTTTATAGAGGAGAAAACTGAAATTCCCAAAAGGTAAGGCTCTTGTCTTGTCCAAAGTCATATACCTAGTAAGTGGCAAAACCTGTATTCAAACCTAGGTTGTTTGACTCCAAACCCAGAATTCTTTCCATTTTACTATGGACTGCAATCAGAAGAGGTTCTTGTGGTCACATAAGCACGAAGTTCCCTGGATTGTTATTGGTGAGGAGTGCAAGAAATACCCAGCTCTCCCTCTAGGACTGGCAGTCTCTATAATTGCAGACAAGAATGTCTATGGTGTAACTTTTTTAAAAAATAGGTAAAATTAGGTTAAAATGAACATCGGAGCCATCTTGAAGGAGAGAAGGCACTGATACTACATGTAGCCTGGGGAATAAGGAAAAGGAAATCAATGTGTGTAAATGGAGATGGAGTCTAATCTTATTATTATTATCATTATTATTATTATTATTATTAGCAGCAGCAGCAGCAGCAGCAGCAGCAGCAGTGACAGCATGGTATACTGAATAGAGAACCAGTTTTAGAACCAGGTGTAAGCTTCACATCACACACATACTGGCTATAAGAATCTGGCAAATCTTTTAATCAAACTGTAGGCACTTCAAGACTTTAAATTTCATGCAAATCAAAACAACTCTGAGGTATCACCTCACACCTAGCAGATTGGCTAAAATGATAGCAGGGGAGAGTAATGAATGTTGGAGGGGATGTGGCCAAATTGGGACATTAATGCATTGCTGGTGGAGTTGTGAACTGATCCAACCATTCTGGATGGCAATTTGGAACTATGCTCAAAGAGCTATAAAAGATTGCCTGCCCTTTGATCCAGCCATACCATTGTTGGGATTGTACCCCAAAGAGATAATAGATAAACAGACATGTACAAAAATATTTATAGCTGCGCTTTTTGTGGTGACAAAAATTGGAAAAGGAGGGTATGTCCTTCAATTGGGGAATGGCTAAATAAATTGTGGTATATGCTGGTGACAGAATACTATTGTGCTAAAAGGAATAATAAACTGGAGGAATTCCATGTGAATTGGAAAGACCTCCAGGAATTCATGCAGAGTGAAAGGAGCAGAGCCAAAAGAACATTGTACACAGAAACTGATATACTGTGGTAAAATAGAATGTAATGGACTTCTGTACTAGCAGCAATGCAATGACCCAGGGCAATTCTGAGGGATTTATGGAAAAGAATGCTACCCACATTCAGAGGAAGAACTACAGGAGTGGAAACACAGAAGAAAAACAACTGCTTGAACACTTGGGTTGATGAGGACATGATTGGGGATGTAGACTCAAAAGGACCACACCAATGCAACTATAAACAATTTGGCAATAGGTGTTGATTGATGACACATGTTAAAACCAGTGGAAATGCACGTCGGCTATGGGGGTGGGAGAAGGTTGGGTGGGGCGGGGTTAAGAGGAAAGTAAGAACACAAATCATGTAACCATGGATAACTTTTCTAAAAAATAAAAATTATTAAATAAAAAAAGACTAAATTTCAGAGAAGATACCTATCTGCATTATTAACGGATGTTCCTTATACCAGGAAAATCACAGGTCCAGTTCCCATCCTTAGTGTCACCATCATCATTATTATTAACATTTTTTAATGTATTTTTTACATAATTTTATGTAAAGAAGACACTGACCTTTGCCCCACCTTGAGGGTGTGTCCCTTACTGAAGTAACATTTAAATACGACTATTACAACTCATACCTGGGGCTTCTAAATCTTGCTCTGATCCAGGCTGCCAGGGTCTCTAATGCCATCACTGGTTCCTGCCTCATTTGTCAGGTTTTGACCTCACAGTGATGCCAGAACAAGACTTGCTCATAACCGCAGCTGGGAAATTAAATTTTATTTTCAACACATCTTTACCCTTCTTGTTGCTGATTTGCCTGGCCCGGAGCCAGTCTCCCCGTGGCTCTGGTTTTAATATCTGGCTATAAACCCCTCAGTGTTACAGCTGCTCGAAGCTGGTCTCATTGTCGTTTTCTTCAATGCAGTTAATTAAATTCCATGTACAATATATGGCCTCACCTCATAAAGGCTCCCTGGCTGGAGATGCTGGGGCTGACCGTCTGTGATCCATGTCCCATGGAAGCATCCTGATTACCTTTTCCTCAGATTCTCAACAAGTGGCCCTCAAAGTAAATCAACCCATCTCTTCTCCTTCACATACCTTTCAGGACGGAACTCTTCAGGTTCTGGCCAGTACTCTGGGTCATGATGCAGAACATAGACAGGGATCAACACCACTGTCCCCTTGGGAATGGTTATCCCATTGATCTCAGCAGTTTTTTGGCAGATTCTCTCTATGCGCCCTCCAAGGGGGAAGAGCCTAAGTGTCTCATTCACCACCATGTCCAAATATTCCATCTGGAAGATGGTATCATAGGTGAGGACTGCCTAAGGAGAGAAGTCAATATTTGGAGAAATGAAATCTATCAGCAAATGTCTATCAGTTGCATACTACATGGAATATACTACATGTATACAACATGTGACCTTGGAGCTCTGATGGGCACCCAGGAGAATAGAGCAGGTCTTTATTCAGTCTGATTATTTTAATAAACAATGACCTATTTGGTAGTTATGTGGCACAGACAAAAGAATCCTAGACCAGGAGTCAGGAAGATCTGAGTTCAAATCCAACTTTAGACATCAAGTAGCAAAGTATTTAACCTCTATATGCTTTCTCATTTGAAAAATTAGGATAAAATAGTATCAGCCTCCCATGTTGTTGTGAAAATAAAATGACATATTATTTGTAAAGCATTTTGCTAAGCCTTAATGCTGTGTAAATAAAAGCTAGTCATTTGAAAAGTAAGAGTCTGTCATGGACTCAGACCTGGAGTCCATCCTTTGGGTGATACAAAGTATTTCAAAGCATAGTTCTAATACAAAAGGAATTAACAGTCTATGATAATTCCCAAATTAGTAGAATTCATGCTAAGTACTAGTCTGTCGTTGCTAGAATTGATATTTGCTTCCAGTCTCAATGCAGGTGCAATAGTATAACATGAATATCACAGCTGGGCCCAGTAAGACTTTAATTCATTCATTCATAGTTCCTTTATTTATTCATTGGCCATCCCATTCATTCACATCCTTCAATCAAAATAAAAACTTTGAGGATTTCTTTGGATAGAGGGGTGGTGAAATTCTAAAATCATCATTCTATTAGCTTTGAGAAAATGTTTTTGCAAGATGTTGCTAGCTTTGAGCAACTGTACTTTAAAATGTATTATGAACAAGAGGGGGGTTAAGGTCCTATTATTTAATAATTCAGAGGAGCACTGTTGTTTAGCTAAGATATGGGGAGCAGAGGTTTGCTTCCCACAACAGCCTAGCAAAGCTTCTGTAAAGAGTGTTGGAATTCTAAGATAGACTCAGTGCCTTAGTAACAGTTCCAAGACCTCCGTTGGCTTAGAGGTAACTAGGAAGTAGGTCTTGACTTCCTGGGACCTTAACAATATTTATTGGTTTAGCACAAGCTTCAGCTAGATGTAATTGGATTAACTAGGCTAGTTTCCAAGATCTGACTACAATAATCTAATAATGATGTTGTCTTCAATAAGGTAGGTTATCAACTCTTAAATATGACTATCAGAGGCTTAAAGATTAACTGGGTTTATTTGGGTAAATTGATAGAAAGGTAAACTGGGAGATGGGAGAGAGGGAAGTAGGTGAACCCTGTTTAATCTTGCCTAATAATGAATATAATAAGTTATGCTAATATCTAAATATAAAGTTGATGTAGGTGCTAAATTCAAGGGACTTTGAGAGTCTCCCCTGGCTCAGAGGCTGTTGTTGATTCTTGTTGGTTTATGAGATGATCTTATTTAATAATTAAGGCTCAGAGGGCCTATCAATACTAAGATGATAGCAATGTGTAGTTTAGTGTAGTTTAAACCCTGCCTGCCTACCTATACCAATCTCCTTCCTCCCAGGGCCTGGACAACAGATAACCTCCTGCCTCCCAAACCAAGGAAGAAGTGGGGTTGAGGGGTTGGTGCACCCCAATTTACACTCCTTTCCCAACTGCCAGATTGGCACATGTCCAGGGCTGCCTTGCCGGGTTCTGTGTTCTAAAAGGGCAAACTGCTTTTTGCACCTACTGAAAATGGCTGACCATTTCTATACATAACCAATGTCATCAATGCAGATGTGACTAGTTTGGAGTTTGTGACCCTTTGGACAAAGTGTAGGAACACAGCATCTCTGTGCATTGTCAATGCAGTAAGGGGCTGCTGGGCACATAAACTGTGTAAAAGAGTTTATAAGGAAAATGTTTGAAATGGCAAGAGAGAATAAACAATTTGCAAGTAATTTAGAAGCACTCATTTACTTACAATTGCTGTGCTAATTATGAATCATTATCTGGTCATTAAACATTCCCTCCTAGGACCTCTACTGGACAATACTGCTAGCTTATTAGCAGTTACTATGTACATTGCAAAAGAATAAAACTAATACTTCTTGGAAAATAAGTATTCAGGTTGACATTGCACCCCTTGGTCTGAAGCAGTAAGGCTTGACTGCTTTGGGTTAAATAGACATTGGTATTACACATTTACTGTGGTGATTGGGGTTGCATTGGGTCTCATTTGGAGTACAAGAGAACTTTGGGTTGATTTCTCTATTCCTCTAGAAGCAATTTCCAGGAGGTGTTTTGTTTTTTTTTTTCAGGAATGAATTTGCTTTATTTCTAGTATATACTAGATCATCCTTCACCCTCTGTAGATTCATATCTCCTGTAGTCTGGGTAATGTCATTTAGTACCATTAGTAATAGTCTTGAACTGTGCTCTTTCTTGCTTCTTTTACCATGCCTGGTACCTAATGACATTCAATAAACACATATTGATTATTAAATATTTATCGGATTGAGTTAATTGATTTCTTTTGCCTGCTGATATATCTCTCCTATTTCCAGCCTTGGGAAAACCTATATTATATAGTATATTTAGACATTAGAGGCATCATGGCAAAGTGGCTCTGGAACAGATTTTGAAGCTATAAAGACCTGAGTTCAAGTCTCCATCCCTACACATAATGGGTGTGTGACCCTGGGCAATTTACTTAACCTTTCAGTGCTATAGGAAACTCTCTATGACTATGATTTAGAGTGAAGGTACTGACCTACATCGGCAAAGTAGGAGCTCTAGTCACTAATAGAATACCATTGAAATGACAGGTTCAGCCCTTAGTCTTACCTTTCTTGGACTGAATTCAATTTTAAGACTTAATAAGAATTATTGACCTTTGGGAGAATCTGTCAATACTACTGGCCTTGAAGGCAAGGGAGTGAAAGGAAAGATGTTTTCCTCTTCCTCTGTGACTGACCTTGTCTTCCCATTGTCTTTAGTAGGAGAGAGACAGAGACACAGGCAGATAGACAGATTTTTATTCTGAGTAAACAAATAATAAACACTTGATGGTTATCAATTGTTCATTAGATAGAGTTAATTTATGAAACTGAGTAAATATTACTTGCTCCTTTTACCTTGTTGGGTAGAGTACTATCTATTTCCTCAAGGAGTTTCTTCTGGATTTCAGGATGGGTGGCCAAGTTATAGGTGATGAAGTTGAGGGTTGTGCTTGTAGTTTCATAACCAGCAAAAAGAAAAGTAACTGCTTGAGCAACAATCTCCTTTTCAGTCAGAGCTTTGGGGAGAAAATTGAGTTATAAATGTGAGAATAAAGCAACCATTGGTCAAGACTCTGAATAGTACTCTATTTCTCAGTCAAAAGGAACTATTTCACTCAGGGTTTTGGATGTGTGAAACTTTGGTCATTGTCTAATCAAAGAAAAATTTCATGTTAAATTTGTTGTTTCTCCCTAGTCTTTGTGAAATGTCTATCTAACATAGATTAAGAGAACTGGAAGCTGAACCCTATAGGGCGCAGATGGAGGCTTTACAAAGTCATTCAACTGAGTATGACAGTATGACAATGATCTGGTGATGATTTTTGTAATGAGAGGAGAAAAATAAAACAAAAACCATGGAGTCATTGGATTATGAAGCTTGATAGGCCCTCAGAGATCACCTACTTTGACATCCTTATTTTATGAAGAAGGAGATTGAAGGGTCAAAATAGTTAAATGAGATTGCCCAAGGATCACGCAAGCTACTAATAGATCCAAATAAAAGGACCTAGGTCATCAAAATTTAAAGTCCATATTCTTTGGAAAAATGATTTTGACTCCTGATTTTGGACCAATAATATTTCCTTTGAGATCATGAATTGATTATGATGGACTATCATTGGAATTATTGAGCTTATACTTCTGTTCATATTCAGCAGTTCTCATGGTGACATTACCTTTTGGAGAGTTATTCCTCTCTTCAGATACAGAGCCATTCGTGACCTGGGAATCAATCATTAATTGCAAGAAATCCACCCGATCCTGGGAAGATATGTAAGTTTGAAGAAGTGAAAATTAGATTAATGAGACTAAAATCACATGAACTGCATTATTCATACTATGAACTCCATTTTTTTCTATGGCCCAGCCATAAATTTTTCACATTAAAGAGATTGGTAGAAGAGGAGGACACCGTTTCTTAGAGATTTCTAATAATTTAATATACCTATGTATTCAGTAACAGGAAGAAGTTGCACTACCCTACCCACCGCAAATCTAAATATTCCTTTGTCCAGTTTTCTTTCCTTACATGCTCTTATTGCACTAGCCTCACAGAACTGGCTGTAGGCAAAACCATGGTATAGGTAATATTTGTTTTTTAGCTCCCATCACTCTAGTTCCTCGCCATGCCCACCATATGCCCTCACACTCTCTCCTAAACATATTTATTTAATGGATTTAATGAAATTTTTAATTTCACCTTCTGTCTTAGTATTAATTCTTTTCTTTCTTATTTGTTTAAGTAAACCCTTGCCTCCTGCCTCAGAACTGATATTAAGTATTGGTTCCAAGACCAAATATTGGCAAGGACTAGGCAACTGGGGTAAGTGACTTTCCCAGGATCATATAGCTAGGAAATGTCAAGCCAGATTTAAACCCAGGCCCTCATGACTCCAGATCTGCTGATCTATCCACTGTGCTACCTAGTTGCTTCTCCCAAACATCTTTATGAAAATACATTCTTAACCCACTTTCATGCTGGAAAAGATCAAATGGGCTAATTCATTTTGAAGTGTCAACAACTGGTTACTCCTCCAAGGAATGGGTAGCAAAGTTATAAATATATATTTTTTATTAAAAAAAATGAAGTCAAATATAGTGCTTGTGGTTTTGTAGACAGTAAAAAGAAAGTAATCCTCTGGGTAGTAATCTCCATTTCAACCACAGTTTGTTGGGAGAAAACTAATTTTAAAAGTGAGAGGAATGCAGCCACCAACTAGGACCTTGGAGAACTCCCCTGCCCACAGCTGAAGGGAAAGGTGGAGGAAAGGCAAGAGAACAAGTATTTTAAAATGCCTACTATGTACCCTGACACCGTATTTTACAAATATTTTACTCTGGGCCTTGGATGGGTTGCAGTTTCACTTGTATAAGTTGATGTAGAGTGAAGTGAGCAAAACAGAAGAATCTCTACTATATATTAGTACTTCTATTCTAACACCAGCACTGCAAAAATGAAGAACTTTCAACCACTTAAGAACACTGATCAATACAACAGTCAATTATAATTCCTTATGTCCAAAGAGATGTGGTTTTGCCTATGGAAAATATAAGGATTTGTTTTCTGGACTATGCAGATTTGTTATAAGAGTTTTCTCTTTCCCAGTGGGGAGGAAGGAGAGATTAAAAATTAAATGCTTATTAGTTGAAAAAAAATAAAAATTTATTTTAAAATTTGATAGTACAAAAACTATTAGCTTAAGAATGAATCTCAAAAGGAATGACTTTGGATGGCAGTAATAGGATGTGAAAGAGATATTTTTCCTATTTCTTCTCAAAAGTCATTCCCCAGATGGCATAGCTTTCCTAAGAGATTTTTCTCCATCTTCACCTAATCCAAAACCTTGAAATGTGTTTAAAAAACAGCTTTTGAATCAAAAACTCTGAGCATGAAAAATACATGACTGGGATTGGCAACAGGCCTAAAAGGGACACCAAAGGATTTCCAGGGCTAATAGTTTAAAGACCTTTCTGCTTCCCATCCATTTCCTGCTTTATGCTACCAACAAGTAAAACATGAATTTTAGGGATGATTGACAACAGAGTCCAATGAAGAAAATAATCTCTCTCTCTCTCTCTCTCTCTCTCTCTCTCTCTCTCTCTCTCTCTCTCTCCTGTCTCTTAT
>NC_058130.1:207017693-207026799 GCF_016433145.1 Gracilinanus agilis
TCTCTCTCTCTCTCTCTCTCTCTCTCTCTCTCTCTCTCTCTCTCTCTCTCTCTCTCTCTCACCACCTACACCCACACACCCACACACAAAACCATAGGATGTTAGAATTAGAAAGAGATATAGAGATACACTTATTCAACCCCCATTCCTCATCTTCCAGATGAGGAAACTAGGGTCTACAGAAGGTAGGTAACTTGTTCAACATCACATAGGTAACTAATTATTGGCAGACTGCATACCAAAACCCAGGTTTCTTGACTGCCAGACATACTTGTACACTTCCTTTTATATCATAAGACTTTCCAAACTGAATATGCAATCTCTGTTCTTTTCAATTTCATAACCTGAGCAGGCATGTGAATGTTGCCTTCAGCACCAGATCGGACTGGAATGCATTTACTAAATGACTCTACTACTGGGACATTGAACAAATCACTTAAATTCTTGGGGCCTCAGTTTCCTCAGCTATAAAATAAGACAATTTCATTAGCTGACCTCTCAGTTTCCTATGAAAAACCAAACAAACAAAAATGCTTCATAGAATCTAGGGTTAGACCTACCCTGCTGTTGCTCTTTTTTCGGTCTGCCATGATACGCCGTGCTGCATTCTCAAGAAAGGTAATATTTTCTTTAGACAAGAGGCTCAGATTCATTTTTTCCAATATGGGCACAAGAGAAGGAAATACCACTAGAGAAAATAACAAAAGAAACCATTTGGTATAATATAAAAAAGGGATGGGAAGCTTTTTATGGACCTTCTCTAGTAACAATGATGAGACAAGGGGCTGAGTAAGAAAGTTGGGAGAAAACACTAGGGGGAATCATCATCCTGATATCAATCCTGGTCCCAATCCATGACATTTAATACTATAGGAGCATGGTATAGAAGAAGAGCACTGGTTCTGGGACCTAGGCTCCAATTGTCCCTCCAATATCCAAGAGGACAAGGACACTTCCTCTTTGGGGATTTTGGGTTCTTTGTCTGTAAAATGAGGGGAATCAACTAGATGGCCTTTGAGATCCCTTTCAGCTCTAAATCTATGATCTTGGAATCCTCTGACTTATGTCAGTGATCTGTCTGTATAACTATTAAGAACAATTTCTAATTCTATGAATGTTGTTGAATTGTTAGGCTGACATTGAATGAGACATAGTTCAATAGAAAAGGCATTTATTATTCAAGACTGTGTTAAGAAGCAAAAGCAGGGCTTCTTAACCTTGTCTGTGTCATAGAATCATTGAATAATCCAGTGAAACCTATAAAACTTTCTCAGAATAATGTTTTTAAATGAATAAAATAAAATATTTTGAAAATTAATGTAGTTATCAAAAAATTTAAATTAATTTCATGGATCTCGGATTAAGAATCCATAGTCTATAAGAGTACAAAGAAGAAAATGCATAACATCTGTTTTACTCTATTAGACTCCTAATAAGTATTCCCACCTTTCCTCTTTCTTCCTACTTTCTAATTCACTTTCCCAATGGCCACTTAAGTAATTTTTCTTGGATTTGGGGTCACTCCTCAGCTTAAGCCTTTATAGGGGCTCCCTGTTGCTTACAGAGTAGTAAGTATTCCAACTCCTCTTCCTAGTCAAACTAGATTGCTCTCTATCCCCTGAAGACACCATGTGCTATTCCTCTTCTATGTGATCTGCAATGCTCCTCTGTCTCTGCCTTTAACATCCAATCTTTTTCCTTCCCTAGTTAAATTCCTTCTGATCCTTTAAAGTCCAACTCAAATGTCACTTCCTTTGAGAAATCTTTCCTTTTTTCCCTAGACAATTAGATTTGCCCCTCTCAGACCACACATTCTACTTCATCTTGTATCTTGTTAAAGTGTTTGTCGTGTGTTATACTGTATGTGTTTTGATGGCTCAACTAGATGGTAAGTAATATGAAGGCAGAACTCATAGACACTTCAAAAGGTCCTCAGAATCTAGAAGAAAGTCTTAGACAATAGGTGTCTAAGTTGAAATAAACTGAAGAAACTGAACCAGTTGTAGGACAAATATCATATTGACATCTCACTATAGCTCTAAGTACAGCAGGGTCTTGGAGAAGTGCAGCGCTCTCAAGAATTCAAAGGGAGATCCTGATTGAGAAGAACCCAAGTGAAGTCTGTTTGCAATGTGCTGATAAATTTATGATGAGAAAGTGAATGTCGGCTGAAGTTTAAAAAATGAAAGAAGCATGATTGGCAGGGGGGTATCCTCAAGTTTTTAGGTTAAGGGAAACCTAACCATGCTTATAGAGAGAAGGGAAAGAGATTTTGAAGGGCCATGCCAGAGAAGGACCAAGAGTAAAATATTCCAAAAGTTTGGAAAACAAGTCTATCAAGGTAGGGGCCATTATTATGCCCATTTTAAAGAGGAGAAAACAGGCTAAATTGCTCAGTTAGTCTGAGTCAGGATTTTAACTCAGGTCTTCTTGCCTCCAGATTCAACACTTTAGTCACTGAGAGAGCCATCTAACTGGCTCGGGAAATCGAGGATTCTTCTCTGCCATGACAAAAGCCTCTTGGGCCTGGAACTTCAAAGGTCTTTAGTTTTGCATGAATATTTGGGAATGATATATAGCCCTTTCCAGCTCTTAAGAAACTGAGTTACTATTGGGAGCCTGATATAGGTATTTAGATGAGGGTTAGATCACGTACATATTAAGATTAGTAAAGGGCTCATAAAGCTGAAAGCGAACAGCTTCTTGATGTGGATGAGGAAGGGGTCATTGGGATTGTTGATAGAGTCGATGTCCACACCAAAGGAAGTGCTGGTGATGACATCCAGGCTATAGGCTCCAAAGATGCTGCGGAGAGGAAGAAAACTTTGATTAAACAACAAAAATTTGACAAGAATTCAAGATTCTCAGATGATTTCTCAGGCTTTTCTTAAGCGTCCTTCTGTATCCATTTCTCTACTAGGGACTATGGGAGATACTGAACAAGTATAACTATTGATGGCTTGATCACCAATACATATTGATCCAAGGGGAATAAGAGTCAAGAAGCTTGGGTTCTACTTTCACTCTTGTTCCCATTTAGCTGAATGACATGAAACAAGCCACTTCTTTCTAGGTCCAAGTTTCCTAATACAAAAATTGAGAAGGGTAGACTAGGCGGTCTCTAAGTTCTTTTCCTGCTCTAATTTTATGTTCTTGTGCTGCCCAAAGTCTTTCCAGGTCTAACATTATAGTATTTTGTGATTCTTTGATATGGTATACAAGGTATTATGGGTTGTGGAAGAAAAGTAAGACCAACAATTATTTTTCAACATCTTGATTATCTAAAAATGTAGAAATCTCCCAATCATCTGGTAGCCTGTTAGTGTAAAGTTAAGTGAAATGATATAGTAAAAAGCTAGAAAGTAATAAAACACATGTACAAACCAGATAGAATCATCTGCCAGTCCTGGGAAGGAGAAGGGAAGGGAGGGAAGGACATAAGTTTGATCACATAACTTAGAAACACTTGTGTAGAAATTTGTTAATACATGTAATTGGTTTAAAAATATATGTATATATTATATTTACATGTAATGTATTTATAGTTTATATATAATATATGATAAATATGAAATTAAATTAAATATATACAAATAAATATATATAAAATATATATTGTAATGCTATGCAAGAGGAGCAGCAAGAGAACATAGTGGATAGGAAGTCAGATTTGGAGTTAGGAAGACTCAAAAGTTCAAATCTCTCTTCAGATGCTTCCTAGATGTATGACACTAGACAAGTCACTTAACCCCAATTGCCTAGTCTTTACTGCTTTTCTGCCTTAGAACTTGTACTTAGTATCAATTCTAAGATAGGAGGTAAGGTTTTTTTAAGAGGTATAAAAGGATACAGTAGAACAGATGGTCTCATCCACTGTTTTGGGGTTTTTTTAAAACCCTTACATTCTGCCTTAGAACCAATGCTGTGTATTAGTTCTAAGACAGAAGAGTGGTAAGGGCTAGGCAATGGGGGTTAAGTGACTTGCCCAGGGTCACACAGCTGGGAAGTGACTGAGGCCAGATTTGAACCCAGAACGTCTCATCTCTAGGCTTGGCTCTCAATCCACTGAGCTGCCCAGCTGCCCCCTCTCATCCACTGTTGTAACAAACACTTAGTCTCCTTGGATAGGAGTCCCTTCAGTTTTGTCAAAATTCTTTTAGAATTGTAAAAGTATTTTGCCTCTCTCTTGCCTCTTACCCTAGAAGAGGGAAAAATTTCTTATTCAAATAGTTGATCCTGCTACTAATATTCCAAATAATCCCCCTTTCCCCTTTGACCAATGCCTCCTCTTTCTCAACCCCTTATCCTATAAAATGTGATACTTTTGTATACTAAGTTCACACAGGATGTTACTGGTTGGCTGCATATTTCCTCCAGCAGAGAATTTAGTATACTTAGTAAATGTTTCTTGAATGAAACAAATTGAATTGGAGTCTGTGGATTTACAGCCTTTTTGGAGTAATAATAACAATAGCTGGCATTTTTATATTGCTTTAAGTTCTGCCAAGTACATACTATGTCTTATCTCATTTGACTCATAAAAAAACCCTGAAAGTTAGACACTGCAGGTATTATTATGCCAATTTTACAGATGGAGAAAGTGAGGCTTAGAGAGGTTAATGATTTGTCTGGGGTCACACAAGTACTAAATGTCAGACAAGGGATTAAAACTAAAATTACAACTAGCTTGACTGCAACCCAGTGTTCTTTCCATTCCACTCTACTGACTGCCTAAGATAGTCATCTGTGCTGGGTCATAAGAAAAATGCTCTAAAATGTACCAAAACATGTCCCTGCTACAAAGTTCCATTAAGGGAGACATGTTTCTGAGATTAGAATTGTGTAGAGTCACTTGATTTCTAAGACAACCACGCTGTCCTGAGAGCCTCCGAGCATGCCCATAGATGAAAATGTTTTCATTCTTAAAGCTGAGAAAAATCATAGACAGGGCTGCCCTCTATAGCCTTAATTATCTAACTGTGGTGTCCATTCCTGAGAAAATGAAAGAAAATAAAAACAAGCCCAGCCACGTTGTCCCATACCCTGAAGACTAGAAGTCTTTTCAAGGATATTTGTTTCTATTACTAAATTTTAAGGTAAGAGACATCCTTGGAGCCAACGATAGAATGCTGGTCCTGGATACCCAAAGAAAAAAGTTCAAATCCTACCTCAGACCCTTTGTAACCAATTTCTATGTGTCTGTCCATTTTAACTGTCTATGACTCATTTACCAAGTTACAGACTATTGTGATGAGGGGAATTCCTCATTCCAATAATATCACGGAATTATGTTTGCTTGGGGATTTACTTTTAAAAAATATTTTCTCACATCAAAAGAAAAGTTAACAATTATATAGGAGCTGGAAGTTTCCAGAGGATTTTCTTACAAGTCTTGTAAGGCAAAGCATTATTATCCTCATCTTATAGATGAGGAGACTGAGGCTTTGATAAATGCTCAGAGTCAGACATCCTAAATATAATTGATCACATCAGATTGAAAAATCATTTTGCCCTGACTCCTGGTCAGCTTAATGCTCTTTCCACCTGTGAATCTAATGATAAAAGTCAGCCATTTCATAAAACCAGAGATTTATATAAATCTGGAAAAGACTGGACCTACAATTTCATTGGTAGAGGCAATTTAAATGAAGAAATCCCTTCTAGTTATAACAGATTATTAATTAGTTGTCTTGGAATTCAATAACTTCATTGAGTTGCCAAGGATCACATAGCTAGAATATATTAGAGGCAGATCTTGAACCTGACCTTCATAACTCTGAGGCTGACTCTCTATGTCCAGAACCATATTATCTTGAGCACTATTTTATTCATTGAGAAAGGCTTCCATCCCAAATTTCCTCAATCTAGCTTGCTTCAATCTTACAAAGGCAATTGTTATTTCTTGCAAAGCCTAGATGGTGATACTTACTCCTTCATATTCACAGACTCATCTTGGACCACTTTCTTCTCAATGTTTTTCACCAGAACATCTACGTTGTGTTTGATAATGGGAAACATCTGAAACACAGCCCAAAGTCAATAATCCACAAATTATTTATTATGGCATTCAGTTATTAGTGTGTCCAATTACTGGAGTGTTGTTTTTTTAAAAAATGTATCTTTTTAATCATTTGGTGTTTCTAAGAGGAAAATTTTAAAACCCTTACTTTTCATCTTAGACCCAGTACTGTGCAGTGGTTCCAAAGCAGAAGAGCAATAAGAACAAGGACATGGGGGTTAAGTGACTTGCCTAGGGTCACAAAGCTAGGAAGTTTCTAAGGCCAGATTTCAACCCAGGAACTCATGTTTCTAGGACTGGCTTTGAGCCACCTACCTGCTTCCTGCTGCTTCTGATGATGCTAGGCTCTTGGATCAATTAACCTGGATTAATCTACATAGAATCTTAGTTCTCATATTAAAGAAAAAAGAGTCAATTTTAGTTATTTTT
The DNA here is from genome assembly GCF_016433145.1 of Gracilinanus agilis. Taxonomy (NCBI): domain Eukaryota; kingdom Metazoa; phylum Chordata; class Mammalia; order Didelphimorphia; family Didelphidae; genus Gracilinanus; species Gracilinanus agilis. Next base: position 207,024,142 of record NC_058130.1, read on the forward strand.
CTATCATGTCTGACTCTATGTGGAGTCTTAATTGAAGGAGGAGGAAGATGTTTTCATTAATTTGTTTTAGGGTTTACCCAGCAGGCCACTTTCATTTCAATCCTCATCTGTAACAATCTCCATAAAATGTCTAAGATCACTTTCCAGCTGGGGCCTATAACTGTCCATTGGAGCTAAAACCACAGACAAGTTCACAGTTGTGTTTCCAAGATCTAAAAATGAGTCAGAAAATTACAAAGTTAAATCTATAAAAATAATGATCAGAGAACCCTTCTTACATAAGACTACTTAGAGCCTGCCAAAAATTTATGGATTCACTGACCTGAATTTCTACTGAAATCCTGAAGAACTCATCACTAAATAATCAGAGAAAAAAAGAAGCAGATCTTAAATAGTGTACATTGGAACCGCACTTTTCCTTCAGGAATTGTTCAGATTCTAATTCTAACATGAAATTCTGATTCAAGAAATAAGTATAATCTCTATTATATATTGATCATCTTTATCATTCTTGTGAATAGAGAGAGGAGAAGTTTAGGAGAAGGCAAGCAAATTGCAATACACACAGATAACTGGTACCAAATAGATACCTTCTTTCTTACAACTCACTTATTTTATGGGGGAAAAGTGAATAAAAGAGGATAGAAGGTGTAAGAAAATAGAAAAAAGGGAAACACACAGTTTATGACTATAATTATAAATGTGAATGGAATGAATTCACCCATAAAAACAAAAGATAGCAGAATGAATCAATATCAAAATCCAACAATACCTTGTTTCTAAGAAATGCACAGTTCATACCAAGTTAAAATAAGGAAATGGAACAAAATCTATTCTGCTTCAGATAAACTAACAAAAGCTGGAATAGTAAACATGATCTCAGACAAAGTAGTAATAAAAATAGACTTGATTAAATAGAGAAACATAATATTTATATGTTCCAGGGATAGTTAATTAAAATCAGTACACACATATATGTAGCTATGTGATAACAAGATTAAATCTACCTTGCCCATCTTTAGATTTAATCACCAAAGGTGAAAACATCCTCACTTAACTCACAGGTTGGGAGGTATGTGACCCATGTGTGCTAGAGTGAATGACAAATCAGAATTTAGTGACTTCCTCCTGGGCATTCCTAAGAAAAGTATCTGTTGGGATAAGACATGTAAACTAAGAGGAAGGCACAGGAAGTGATGCAAAAGAAGCCTCTTTAAAAGAGAGTTCAGTGAGCTCATCTCTTCTCTTCTAGTTTGTGACTTGGACTTGGAGTCTGGAGTTGGGACCCTGAGACCTTGGTGAGATTGTTCTTAAATCTTTCCTTTGGAATTCCACATGGTGAGGGTAAAGACTGAATCCTCCTGAACTTATCTTATGGAACTTCCCTTTCAATAGAGACTCTGTGACTGAAGCTTTTGTTTCATTCACCTCCTGGGCTCTCAGGGCCTCTGGTCCTTTGACTTTCTGGCCTTGGGCTCAAAGCCAAACCTCCCTCAGCTGAGGGTTAATTAGATCTGCCTGGATTAAACTAGGGGAAATTACATAGTGTGTTAGATTACTTATCTTATCTTATCCTCTCTCTCATTTCCTTATTTCCTCTTCCTCTCCATAGTTGTAAATAAACTTCCATAAAAGTCATTTTGACTTGAGGTTATTCTTTAATTGGGGATTGATAATTATTTGATTCCCTGGTGACCAAACCTTTTAATATTCACCCAATCAAAATCCCTTATTACCCATTACAGCTGGTCCTGAAGTCAGGAGGTCTCATCTTCTGAGTTCAAATTTGACATCAGACATTTACTAACTGTGTGACCCTGGACAACTCATGTAACTCCATTTGACCCAGTTTCCTCATCTATAAAATGAACTGGAGAAGGAAATAACAAGCCATTCCAGTATCTTTGCCAAGAAAACCCCAAATGAAGCCATAAAGAACACAACTGAAACAGCTCAACAACAACTAGATGTGTGTGTGTATATTGTTGTAGATAAATTAAAAGGTAGGGTATAAATGTTTAAGATTAGGTATTATTGGGAGGCTTATCAAGCAATTCTATAGAATTCTAAATGGAATGGGGAAGCAGGAAGTGGCTCTCTCTTCAAGGATGGACTCCATGTTGGTTGAGTGAGAGTGGTTGCTGACCAACTTACTCAGCAGGAGACCTCAGAGAAAGTGGAGTTTGCATTCTGGTATCCTGAAGGAAGAAAATCATCTGTCTGTGAGAGTTAGGTTGAGTCTATCAAACCTGACCTGGGCTGCTGGTCATCTCAGGCTGGTTTAACTCCCTAACCTTACCCATCTCAAGGATTACTGGCTGAGGACCTGGGAGAGCTGTATCACCACTGGAATTGGACAGGACTCAGCAGTGAGGATCCCTCTTCCATCCCTGATAGTCCATCTGTATCTTGAGATAGCCTAAAGTTTAGTGTAAATAAGTTCCTACCCTGACCCAGAGACTTGTCCATAGGTTGAAAGAATAGAAATCCCTTTCCTTTCTTTAAACCAAAGTTTAATAATTAAACTTGTGTTTATAAATCCTTTTGTATTACTCATTTGTTAGTTTCATAGACTCCCTGGCTAGGTGGATCTGTGGTGGCAGTTGGTATCAACTGCCAATCCCTGATTTCCCAATCCTTGTATTTTGTATATATATA
>NC_058130.1:207031784-207048982 GCF_016433145.1 Gracilinanus agilis
TAACATAATAAAAATGACAATTCTACCCAAATTAATTTACCTATTTAGCGCCATACCTATCAAGCTACCAAAAAACTTCTTTACTGAATTAGAAAAAACTGTAACTCTGACAGGGGTCTAATTACTCAAATATACAAGGTGTTAAAGCAATTGTATAAAAAATCAAGACATTCCCCAATTGATAAATGGGCAAGAGACATGAATAGGCAATTTTCAGGTAAAGAAATCAAAAGTATCAATAAGCACATGAGAAAGTGTTCCAAATCTCTAATAATTAGAGAAATGCAAATCAAAACAACTCTGAGGTATCACCTCACACCTAGCAGATTGGCTAAAATGAAAGAGGGGGAGTGTAATGAATGTTGGAGGGGATGTGGCAAAATTAGGACATTAATGCATTGCTGGTGGAGCTGTGAACTGATCCAGCCATTCTGACTGGCAATTTGAGAATCATGCTCAAAGGGCTATAAAAGAATGCCTGCCCTTTGATCCAGCCATACCATTGCTGGGTTTGTACCCCAAAAAGATCATAGATAAACAGACTTGTACGAAAATATTTATAGCTGCGCTTTTTGTGGTGGCAACAAACTGGAAAAGGAGGGTATGTCCTTCAATTGGGGAATGGCTGAACAAACTGTGGTATATGCGGGTGATGGAATACTATTGTGCTAAAAGGAATAATAAACTGGAGAAGTTCCAGGCGAACTGGAGAGACCTCCGGGAACAGATGCAGAGCGAAAGGAGCAGAGCCAGAAGAACATTGTACACAGAGACTGATATACTGTGGTAAAATTGAATGTAATGGACCTCTGTACCAGCAGCAATACAATGACCCAGGACAATTCTAAGGGATTTATGGTAAAGAATGCTACCCACATTCAGAGGAACGACTGCAGGAGAGGAAACATATAAGGAAAACAACTGCTTGAACGCATGGGTCGGGGTGGACATGATTGAAGGTGTGGACTGGAAACTACCACACCAATGCAACTACCAACAATTTGGAAATTGGTCTTGATCAAGGACACATGACAAAACTAATGGAAATGTGCATCGGCCATGGGTGGGGGGAGTGTGGGGGGTGAAGGGGAAAGGAGGAGCATGAATCATGTAACCATGTTAAAAATGAATATTAATAAATGTTTGAAAAAAAGTTCATTGGAGACAAAATAACACAATACTATAGAATTGGTAGTTCAGAGAACAAATCTTTGACAGAATAGATAATTTTGTCAAAGATAATTAAAATGATGAGACAACAGAAAAAATTGAAGGAATGCAGCAGAAGTAGTACTTGACAGAGAATTTTTATTTCTAAATATTTTTTGTCAACAAAAGAACAGAAAATCAAGAAATTCTGAAATTCTAATAAGTACCAAAGAAAAACTCTGAAAATTAAAGAAGAGATTTTAAAAACCGAAAGCAAACAAAGAAATTACAATGACAACAATGACTCTATAAAAGTAGGAACTAGTTTTTTTTGGGGGGAGGAATAAAATAAACCATAAGCTTATTCGATTTTTCTAATAAAGTAAAATCATATGAACAGTATTAAAAATTAAAAGATTTCATAATAAAAGTGATTAGAAACTATTTCTCCCATAATACACCACATAACAAAAAGTCAAATTAAATGAATGAGTAACAAAATATAAAATGCCCAACAAAAATGGAGAATTTAAATAGACCAAATTAAGAAAAAAATTTAAATAGTCACAAGTGAACTTTCAACTAAAAATATCCTGAGAATAGTTGGGTTTATAAGTGAATTTTAAAAAATTTTCAAAGCATAAATTACAATTTCACATAAACTGTTTGCAAAATTAAGAAAAAAACTGTATTTATGACATAAGGTGCTTATAACTAATATTACAAAGATTATTTATACATATTTACATAAATATATATTTATATATACAAAATTAAAGTCAAAACAGAGAAAACTATATATCAATATCTCTGATGAATACCAATACAAAAAGTTAAAAATAAACTAAAATAGTCTTCAGCCCATGTCGAAAAATTATACATGGCCTATAATATTTTATTTTGAATTAGTTTAGATTTCTATTAAGAATCCAGACCTCATTCTATTTTAAGAAAATTATAGGATGATGGTCTACTTAAAAAATCCTAGAGAATCAACTAAGAAGCTTGTAGAAATAATCAATAACTTTAGCAAAGTTGCAGGATACAAAATAAATGCACATAAATCATCAGCATTTCTATATATCTCCAACACATCACAGCAGCAAGAGGTAGAAAGAGAAACACCATTTAAAATCACCCTAGACAATATAAAATACTTAGGAATATACCTACCAAGACAACAGGAATTATATGAAAACAACTACAAAACACTTTCCAAACAATTAAAACTAGATCTAAACAATTGGAAAGCCATTGATTGCTGATGGGTAGGACGAGCTAACATAATAAAAATGACCATTCTACCCAAATTAATTTACCTATTTAGCTCCAAACCTATCAAACTACCAAAAAACTTCTTTACTGAATTAGGAAAAACTGTAACAAAGTTCATTTGGAATAATAAAAGATCAAGAATATCAAGGGAAATAATGAAAAAAATGTGAAGGAAGGTAGTCTAGCGGTACCAGATATCAAACTATAACATAAAGCAGCAGCCATCAAAACGGTATGCTACTGGCAAAGAGACAGAAGGGAGAATCAGTGTGATAGACTTGGGGTAAGTGACATGAGCAAGACAGTGTATGATAAACCCAAAGAGCCCAACTTTTGGGACAAAAATCCACTATTTGACAAAAACTGCTGAGAAATTTGGAAAACAATATGGGAGAGATTAGGTTTAGATCAACATCTCTCACACCCTACACCAAGATAAATTCAGAATGGGTGAATGACCTAAATATAAAGAGGGAAACTATAAATAAGTTAAGTGAACACAAAATAGTATACTTGTCAGATTTCTGGGAAAGGAAAGATTTTAAAACCAAGCAAGAGTTAGAGAAAATTACAAAATGTAAAATAAATGATTTTGATTATATCAAACTAAAAAGCTTTTGTGCAAACAAAAACAATGCAGCCAAAATCAGAAGGGAAACAGCAAATTGGGAAAAAAATCTTTATAACAAAAAACTCTGACAGGGGTCTAATTACTCAAATATACAAGGAGTTAAATCAATTGTATAAAAAATCAAGCCATTCCCCAATTGATAAATGGGCAAGGGACATGAATAGGCAATTTTCAGATAAAGAAATCAAAAGTATCAATAAGCACATGAAAAAGTATTCTAAATTTCTAATAATTAGAGAAATGCAAATCAAAACAACACTGAGGTATTACCTCACACCTAGCAGATTGGCTAAAATGAAAGAAGGGGAGAGTAATGAATGTTGGAGGGGATATGGCAAAATTAGGACACTAAATGCATTCTGGTGGAGTTGTGAACTGATCCAACCATTCTGGCTGGCAATATGGAACTATGCTCAAAAAGCTATAAAACTGTGCATACCCTTCGATCCTGGAATACCACTACTGGGTCTGTATATCAAAGAAATCATAAGAAAGGAAAAAGAACGTAATTCTTCAAAAATATTTATAGCAATGATTTTTGTGATGGCAAAGAATTAGAAATGGAGGGGATGCCCATCAATCAGGGAATGACTGAAAATTGTGGTATATATTGCTAGAAGAAACAGTGATCAGGAAGATTTTGGAAAAAGTTGAAAAGATCTACATGAACTGATTCAGAGTGAAATACGCACTCCTGGGAAAACATGGTACACAGTAATAGCAATATTGTATAAAAATCAACTGAAGAAGACTTATCTATTCTTGGCAATAGAATGATCCAGGACAATTCTGAAGGACTGATGACAAAGAATACAATCTACCTCCAGAGGAAAAAACTGTTGGAGTTGGAATGCAGATCAAAACACACTACTTTTCACATTAGTTTATGGTTTTATTTTGTGGTTTTAGTTTTATATGAGTATTCTTTTATGACAATGGCCATTGTTTTGCATGATAACATATGCATAACGCAGCTCAAATTGCTTACCATCTCTGAGAAGGGGAAGGGAATGAAAAGAGAGAAACAATTTGGATCTTATAACTTCAAAAAACATATGTTGAAAATGGTTATTATATGTAATTGAGAAAATTAAATATTTTTGAATAAAAAACAAAAAGGAAAAATGAAAATTTAAAATACAAAAGACTTTATTAATAAGAATAACATAATGTCCTCTGATTATATCAATAGATGAGGAAAAAAGCTTTTAATAAAACACAACTGCATTTCAGTTTTGAAAAATACAATTAACAAAGGAATAAATGATCTTTTCCTTAATATTTATCTAAAATCAATAGTCATCATATTTGATGGGGATAACAGAGACTTTTCCAATTCCAATAGGATCAGTGTAAAGCAAGGGCTTCTATTTAAAAAAAGAGAAATTGAAGGTATAACCATAGGCAAAGAGGAAACAAAATTATTTTTGTAGATATTATGTTATTTTTAAAAAATGAAACTTCAGCAAAGCTGCAAGATATGAAATATACCCATATGTATCATCAGTCTTTCTATATATTACTAACTAAACCCATCAGAAGAAGATAAAAAGAGAAATTCTATTTAAAATAATTACTGAATATAGGCATTACCCTGGTAGATAAATGATCAACGGATAGGAACAAAAAGTTCTCAGAAGAAATATTATAGATTATTTACAACTAAAGGGAAAAAATGCTCCCAACAACTAATAAGATGAATGCAAATGCAAATGCAAATCAAAACAACCCTCAGGTTTCACCTCACATCCTACAAATTTGCAAAAATGACAAAAAATGGCAAGTCAATGTTGGAGAAAGTTGTAGGAGGATGCACACTAATACACTGTTGATGGAGCTGTGAAATGATACAGCCACTTTGGAAAGCAAATTGCTATTATGCAAATAAAATAATTAAAATATCTATGTCCTTTAAACCAGGGATTCTGTTACTGGGTTTATACCTCAAGATAAGATGAGAAAAAAAGTCACACAGCAATTCTTTTATTTTTTATTTTTTGATAACAAGGAATTAGGAACAAAATAAATACTCATCAATTATGGAATAGCTAAAGAAATTGGGATACATGAATATAATGGAATGTGCTATAAGAAATAATATTTGTGGTGAATACTGAGAAGCGCTGAAAGATTTACATGAATTGATGCATATTGAAGCAATTAGAGTCAAATTCAAACAAAGAAACACAAAATAATTGTAACCAATATAAATAGAAAAAAAATGCACAGCAAAAACAAAATTCTAAAGTGAATGTAACAAAATTATTAAGATCAAGCAGGATTTGAATGAAGAAATATCTGAGAGCTCCAACCCACCTTGGTCATGGTGGTAGAAGGTTCACAGATGTTACACATTGTTTGTGTTTGGGAGCTATTTCAATGTATCATTTAGTTATGCTAATTCTATTTTCTTCTCAAAAAACGGTAGTATTTTTTATTTAAGTTGGCTCTCTGAGTAGGGAAAGGGGAGTAAAATTTTGGATAATTATAATGACATAAGAAGCAGAAAACATCAGTAAAATTTATCTAAAAAATAAAATAGCTAGGGAGTCTATAAAATACTTTGGAGTTTTATCTGTCAAGATACAAAGTAGAATTTTATGAATACAATTACAATTCATACAATCTTTATGGAAATAAATATAGGTATAAATAATTGGAGAAATATTAATTGCTTATATGTATGCCAAGTCAATAAAATAAAATGATGTTATCTAAATTAATTTTCGTATTTAATTTCATACTAATCAAAGTATCAAAAATTTTCTTCTTAGAGATAGAAAAAATAATGTAATTCATCTGAAAAAAATGAAAGGCCAAGAATTTCACATGAGATAATGAAAAAAATAGTGGGAAGAGAGAGTGACCCTAGCAGTAACAGATCTCAAACTATACCATAATGCATTAATCATCAAAATTATTTGGCACAAGTTATGAAAAAGAGGGATCTTTCAGTGCCACAGAATAGTATACAGTATACAGAAGTAAACAATAATAGTCTAGTGTTTGGTCAATCCAAAGAAACTAAGTTTAGATGAGCATCACATATTGTATGCCAAGTTTAGGTCTAAAATGGCTATATGACTTAGACATAAAGGGTGACATAATAAACAAATTAGAGAAGCAAGCAAGAAATTGCCTTTCATATCTAGGGCTAGAGGAAGAGATCCTGAGCAACCATAGGAAAAATAGATCACATAAGATGAAATAGACACCTTTTTGAGACAGAGTGCTGGGTCCTGCCTCCACCCTACCCACCCCAGACCCAGTGCCATGCCCACCCCCAGAAACCCTGTGCCATGCCTCACCCACCCCCACTGAGTGCCAGGCACACCACACTGCCCCCCTTACCTCGTACAGGGGAGGGAGAAAGCATTACCATTGGGCTGCTGGGCCAAGGGGTCAATGAAGTGAGGAACATCCCACTGAGTGTAGAGATGGGGAGGAGAGTGGCCTAAGCACTTCATTTTCCTCCAGCATTGCCACCAGTGAGCCTCCCCCCTTACCCCTGTTTGCTCACCTTGGGCTGCTGGGCAGAGGGGCAGGCGATGTGAAAAACTGTTGTCAGGTACAGTGGAGAGGAGGAGGGGAGCAGCTCTGCCTCAGGCCCTCTGTCTTTCTAGTAACTAACTCTGGGGGATAGGGGGAGGGCAGCATGCATGCCCACAGAGAGTGTTCTGCATGCCATCTTTGGCACCTATGCCACAGGTTCACCATCACTGAAATTATGATCACATAAAATTTAAGAGATTTTGCATAAACAAAACTAAATATAGTTAAAATGAGAAGGGGAAACAGGTAACTGGGGGGAGAAATCTTGGTAGCAAGTTTCTCTGTAGAAAGTTTCATTTACAAATCTATAATGAATTGATTCAAATTTATAAGAACAAAATCTTTTAATCAATAAACAAAGAAAATGATAAGTCAATGAATATGAGTAGGCAGTTTTCAAAAGAAGACATCCAAGCTGACAAAAGTCATATTAAAAAATGCTCCAAATTACTAATAATTAAAGAAATGCAAATTAAAACAACCTTGAGGTTCCACTTCACACTTCATATTGCCAAAGATGACAAAAAAAGGAAGTGACAAATGTTGGGAGGGGTTGGCAGAAAGCAAGTATAATAATTTGGAGGAGGTGTGAATTTGTCAAACTATTCTGGAAAGCAATTTAGAGATGTCCCAAAAGTCTCTAAATTGTGATTCTTTGACCCAACAATATTACTACTAGACCTATCTTAAAGAGCTCAAAGAAGAGAGAAAAGACAAGAACTGGGAAATATGGAGATTCCTGTCCATTAACTGGAGAACTGATCCACAAGTTATGGTAAGTAAAAACAATATAATATATTTGATGCATGATAAATTACAAAAGATGCAATTTTATAGAAACCAGGGAAGAGTTGTATGAATTGATAGAGTGGACTTTCAGATCATGTGACCAACAAGATGGAGGACTAGACATTTTCTCTGACTCTTAAAACATCTCAAACCTTTCAAAAATGAGAATTGGGCACAAGAGAGGAAAACTATTTCAGCTGTCTCTGGCTAATAAATCAAGAATTCTAAATGAGATACCAATTCTATGAAATAGCAGAGAAGGTTAATCCCTAATCCCTAACATGAACACAGCAGGACAACCTGACCTAGAGGCTTGTAATAGAATTTAACTCTGCTCTCAACTCTCCCACTCTATGAAAAGAGTAGTGCAGCTATAGCAAATCAGGAAACTTACTCTATCTGCGCTGACAATTTGATAGAACTCTGTGTTTAAATTACAATTCTCAATCAGAGAGCCAAAGAACAGAGTGTAGGGGGCTAGAACACTTTGTATGTCTTCACTAGGTCTGAAAAAAAGATGTAAGTGTGTGTGGGTATGGGAGAGTGTACGGGGTGAAATGTCATCCAAGTGTGGCCAGGTCTATCTACCCAGAAGCCACTTGGAACAGAAAATGAATTTGGTGAAATGAAAGTAAGTTTTGAGGACCAGCCTCAAAAACAAGGATACCAACTCCAAAGGGGAAAGGAGTCATAAAGTATAGGGAATGTAATTTTAAAAATATTAACATTACCAAAGATCTCAGGAGGAAGAAAAGTTAAAGACTTTGAACACAAGCAGATAAACAAATGGAAAAAATATCAATAATAGAAGGGATTAGAACCTCTAAATTATCTAAATGAGTTAAAACATCTCTAAAGAAATATTTCCAGAAAATGAAAATCAATCGAACCTGATGAGGCAGAAGACCCTGTATATAACCAAAAGAGCAGGAAAGTCAGCAGAATGCTCTCAACTAGTTCAAGAAATAAACAAGAATCACGAAGGCTGAATTTATAAATTGTACAGCAGAAAGAAAACACAGAAGGGAAAAACTTAAATCCATTTGGGACAAATCTCACCGAAGAAACAAACGATAGGACTGATTGACAATGCTAATACAAAAAAATGAAGGATAATTGAGAAGAGATGCAATAAAACGAAAAGAAAGCATGATAGAGAATAAACTAGAACAAGACAAGAACAATTACTTTAACCTATAAAAACATGCTAAAGACAAACAATTTAGACTAAAACTGATCAGTTCAATGACCTATATAACTAGATGAGACTGATGATGGAGCATAACACTCACTTCTTGACAGAGAAATGTGGACTCAAGATTCAGACTAAAATATACATTTTGAGGCATCACCAATGTGTAAAATGATTTTGCTTGATTATCCATATTTGTAATAAGAATTTTTTTAAAAATAAAGGGGTAGAGTGAGAAGGTGAGTAAATAAATACCTATTAATTTTTTTAAATGTTTTGTTGTTTGTGTTTAAAAAGAAACCAAGGCCTTTAGGACAAAAATAGAAGTGTTCATTCTTAAAAATCTCTTATCTGCTAAGAAACATAGAACTACAAATTCAAAAGTGGAAAGGACCTTTGAGAATATTCCAGACCAATCTTCCCTCCTCCTAATTCTACAGATGATGAAACTGAGACTCAAAGTTATCAAATATCTTGGCTTCAATCACATAGATAGTAAGCAGCAGATCTGTAACATGAACCCAGGTCCTTCTGACATAAAATCCCCTTTCAACTATATCATGTTGCCTCTCAAGTTAAAATTACTTGGTTAAAAAGTAGGAACCATTTTGTAATTTTTTATGTATTACCAAACTATTCCCCCAAATGAGCAAAACAACTGACAATATCACCAGACATGCATGTGTACCTATTTCCTGCATCTTCACTAAAGAAGAGACTTAATAATTATTTAGTTTTGCAACTTGGAAGTATGACATGCCTGCCATGGAAAATGAAATTTTAATCCCATCACTGCTTCTTACACTATTTCCTCTTTTTCTTCCATACCAACAGGAAGAGTTGGAAACTGATGAGGTTTATGCTTCAGTAAAGACCCACATGCTTCACAACCACCATCATTTCCAGGAAGAATGTCTTCCTCTCCTTTCTGCAGAGAGATAAATATCCTATGACAAAGGGGGCCTCTTTTCCATGTGGACTTAGATCTATTCCTTAGTTTCCTCACTTGTTAAGTGAAAGGATTGGACTCAATGGCCAATAGGATTTTTCTTTCTATTCTAAATCAATGATGCTACAATGCCCTATGCCCTGTGCTGGTTCTCTGCACACAGATGATGTTCAATATGTTTGTTAAACAGACTTGGAATAGAAGGTTAGAAGGAGAGTTTGGGCACAGAGTCAAGTATGATGGGATTGGAAATAGGTATACCAATGCATTGCTGGTGGAGCTATGAACTAATCTAACCATTCTGGGAAGCAGTTTTTCCTAAAGGTATTAAAATATGTATAACATTTGATTCAGTGATATCAATTCCATTACTAGGTCTTTACCCCAAAGAGTTCAAAGGAAGAGGAAAAGGTCTTGTATGTACAAAAATATTTATAGCAGCTCTTTTAGTAGTGGCAAAGAATTGGAAACACGGAATATGCTCATCAATTGGAGAAAGACTAAATATAGTATGTGAATGTGATGGAATATTATTGTGCTGTAAGAAATGATGAAGGTGATGGATTGAGAAACACCTGAGGGAGTTCTTTGTTAAGATGGCAGCAGAGTAAAAAGCAGCTGCTTAACCTCTCCTAACCCACACAGATAGGACGCCTCAAGAGGACATAAAAACAAATCCAGACGAACGAAGGGACCCCACAACAGGGCACAGCATTGAAGGTACGTGGGATCGGGGCATTTCCAAGCTATAAAGGGGTGAAACAGCTCTCACTAAAATGTGAGCTGAGCAACCCCCTTGCCACCCCCCCCACACCACCTACAGTGCCAAAGCCAGTGCACAAAAGTTAGAGAAAATTTGGGGCACCCATTAAGTCCTTGACAGCTACCTGGGACCACTAGGGCCTGTTCCTGAGAGCAGCAAGAGGCTAAAGAACGCATGGACTTTGAACACAGACCCTGAGCATAGGTGTGGTCACAGCTGCAGACGTGGATTCTGAGCTCAGGCGTGGACCTTGAATGGGGAACCAGTGCAGAGGGGTGCACAACTGTAGAAGCAGTGCCCTGAGACTGTTAAAGGAGCTTTGGGCAGAGGAACAAGCAAGGGGACCGCCAGGAGGCTTGACCCTGAGAACAACTAGACCTGAGACCTCAGGAGCTTAAAGAGTGCAGACAGACCCTGGGCACGAGGATAAAGCTTGAGGGCACATGGCTCACAATGGCAAGCCAAAGACAAGAACTCCAGAAGAGAAAGATCAAGAAGAAATCTTTAATACTCGTCAACTTTTACACAGAAAAAATCCAGACAACAGAGCAAATAGTAGAGGAGAACAAACAAGTAACCATATCCAAACCTTCCCAAAAAAATGAAAACTGGTCACAAGCTATTGAAGAGTTCAAATCTGAGATTATGAGAAAGATGGTAGAGAACCTGCAAGAAAATAACCATTTAAAAGGCAGAATTTCGCAATTAGAAAGTGAGGCTCAGAAATCAAATGAATTGATAAGCAAATTGAAGACCAGAAATGACCAGCTGGAAGCTTTGAAGAACCAAACAGACCAGATTCAAAAGGAAAAACAAAAGATTATAGCCAAAAACTAGTCTCTAAAGGCTAGAATTGGGCAATTAGAAAAAGATGCCCCCAAATCAAAAGAATTGATAAGCAAATTGGAGACCAAAATCAAACAGCTGGAAAACAGGATAGACCAAATCAAAAAGGAAAATCAAAATAATATAGCAGAAAACCAGTCTCTAAAGACAAGAATTGGGCAAGTAGAAGCCAATGATCTCTCAAGACAACAAGAACAAATAAAACAAAGTCAAAAGACTGATAAAATAGAAGGAAACATGAAATATCTCAATGAGAAATTGACAGATCAAGAAAAAAGGTCTAGAAAAGATAATTTTTGAATCATTGGTCTTCCTGAAAAAGCAGAAATTAATAGAAATTTGGACTCCATACTAAAAGAAATTATTCAGCAAAATTGCCCTGAAGTTCTATAAGAGGGCAATATAGACATTGAAAGAATCCATAGCCCTCTACACTAAACCCTGAAAAGACAACCCCTAGGAATATAATAGCCAAATTCAAGAGCTTCCAAGTAAAAGAAAAATTTTTACAAGAAACCAGAAAAAGATAATTCAGATATCAAGGAGCACCAATCAGGATCACACAGGATCTGGCAGCCTCCACACTACAAGACCTCAAGGCTTGGAATATGATATTTAGAAAGGCAAGAGAACTGGGTCTACAACCAAGGATCACCTATCCATCAAAACTAACCATATACTTCCAGGGGAAAGTATGGGCATTCAACAAGATAGAAGATTTCCAAGTATTTGCACAGAAAAGACCAGGACTAAAGGGAAAGTTTTATATCCAACCACAAAAACCAAGAGAAACATGAAATGGTAAATAAGAAACAGAAAAAAAAACTCTAATTTTTAAATTTGCCTCTTTAAAGGCTTCAATAAGATCTAATTATTTGTATTCCTATATGGAGAAATGTTATGTGTAATTCTCTGTAGTGAACTCTATTCACTATTATAGTATCCACTATTATAGTAATTAGAAGAATTATTCACAGGGAGAGGTTGGAGTACTAAATGGTCTAAGATGATAAGGGGGTGGGTGGGAAAGAGGGGGGTGAATAGTAGAGAACACCAAGAGAAACTTGAATGAATAAGAAAAATAGGATATTCTCTTACACACAAAGAGGGCATGGGAAGGGGAGGGGATGAATACTATTATAAGAAGGAGAGGAAGAGAGAATTAAGAGGTAATATTTAAACCTTACTATCAGTGGAATTAACCCTGAGAGCGAAAAGTAGCTATATCCATTGAGATATAGAACTCTATCTAACCCTACTGAGAAAGTCAGAAGGGATAAACCAAGGGGAGCAGAGGAGTGGGGAGGTCAAAAAAGGGAGGGGAGGAAAAGGGAGAGGGAATTCATTAGGCCTTAAAAATAAAAAGAGGGTAATAACAAGGGAGGGTGTAGAAAGGATAGTAACACAAGGGAGGGGACAAGGGTTACTGGATTAAAACAAATTACTGGTTTAAAAGGAAATAGCCTAAGAAGAAGGGGTAGAACTAAGAGAGGATACCAAAATGTTGGGGAATACACAACTGATAATTATAACTCTGAATGTGAATGGGATGGTCGATTATACTAAATTAAAAAGCTTTTGTACAAACAAAAACAATGCAACCAAAATCAGAAGGGAAACAACAAATTGGGGGAAAATCTTTATAACAAAAAACTCTGACAGGGATCTAATTACTCAAATATAAAAGGAGTTAAATCAATTGTATAAAAAATCAAGCCATTCCCCAATTGATAAATGGGCAAGGGACATGAATAGGCAATTTTCAGGTAAAGAAATCAAAACTATTAATAAGCACATGAGAAACTGCTCTAAATCTCTAATAATTAGAGAAATGCAAATTAAAACAACGCTGAGATATCACCTCACACCTAGCAGATTGGCTAAATGATAGTAGGGGAGAGTAATGAATGTTGTAGGGGATGTGGCCAAATTGGGACATTAATACATTCCTTGTGGAGTTGTGAACTGATCCAAACATTCTGGCTGGCAATTTGGAACTATGCTCAAAGGGCTATAAAAGAATGCCTGCCCTTTGATCCAGCCATACCATTGTTGGGTCTGTACCCCAAAGAGATAATAGATAACCAGACTTGTATGAAAATATTTATAACCGCAATTTTTGTGGTGGCAAAAACCTGGAAAATGTTGGTATGCCCTTCAATTGGGGAATGGCTGAACAAACTGTGGTATATGCTGGTGATGGAATATTATTGTGCTCAAAGGAATAATGAACTGGAGGAATTCCATGTGAACTGGAAAGACCTCCAGGAATTGATGCAGAGTGAAAGGAGCTGAGCCAAAAGAACATTGTACACAGAGACCAATAAACTGTGGTAAAATAGTATGTAATGGACTTCTGTACTAGAAGCAATGTAATGATCCATAACCATTCTGAAGGACTTATGGAAAAGAACACTACCCACTTTCAGAGGAAGAACTGCAGGAAAGGAAACACAGAAGAAAAGCAACTGCTTGAACACATGGGTTGAGGCGGACATGATTGGGGATATAGATCCAAAACTACCACACCAATGCAACTATCAACAATTTGGAAATAAGTCTTGATTGATGACACATGTTAAAATCAGGGGAAATGTGCATAGGCTATGGGGGGTGGGGAGGAGGTTGGGGGGTGAAGGGGAAAGTAAGAACATGAATCATGTAACCATGATAACTTTTCTAAAAAATAAAAATTATTTTAAAAAAAAGAATCACCTGAGAAGACTTGTTTGAACTGGTGCAAAGTGAAAGGAACAGAACTAGAAGAATAATTGGTGCAATAACAATATTGTTATTGTAAAAATTGTAAAAAAAAATTGTAAAAACAATCAAATTTGAAAGACACAGCAACTGATCAACACAATGACCAAGCACAATTCCAAATAACACTCTTTCCTTCCCTTCTTTTCTCTTCCTTTTCCTTCTCTTTTCTTTCTTTCTTTCTTTCTTTCTTTCTTTCTTTCTTTCTTTCTTTCCTAAAAAGATAGTGGAGTTGTGGACAACAATGCTACCAAAATTGCATTTTTGAAATGGAAGTTCTGCACCATTTCTTCCTCTGTCCATTTTCATTAAATAAGCTAATTTAGAAAGGTTTTAACTTTGTTTCCCATTTACACATATTTGTGATAGATAGATAGTATACTTCAATTTACATAAGATAAATGTTATCTATGGTCAATGTTATTGAGAAGTTAGAATCAGAAGTTTAATGTTATTGGCAGAGGGGAGAAAAGGAAAAAAAGATCACGGAAAGGAGGAGAAAAATCTGGATGCAAACAGAGAGAGGCTATAACGGAATCTGACACAGTCATCCTCAGTCTTTGTGAACACCATCTATCCTTGTGATTCCAAAATTCTTTGAGGGTAAGCTTTGGCAACAGATAACATCATACTTACCTCCTTGAGTTTCCCAGTGGTGAATGTTGGGGAGATGATGGACCGGATCCATTTCCACTTCTCTCCTTTAGCCATGTTGATGGCAGAATCCAAATTTCCATTTAAACCAAAAGTCTAAATAAATAAAACCAGGAGATAACTAAGTTAGAAGTTGTTTTGAGGTTTTTCCAATTAAGGATTAAATCACATTGACACTGATGACAAGTAATGACATTCCTCTCAGAAGAATCTTTAAAGTTAAAAGAGGAGTCCCTGGGTAGTAAGATGGTGGTAGGCAATTATTCAAGGCTTTAATATTTTGAATTGAGTTCTTGAATATTTTTGTGTGTGCCATAGGTCTCTTGGCAGTCTGGTGAAGCTTATGAACCCCTTCCCAGAATAATGTTTTAAGTATATAAGATGCATAGCGTTACAAAGTAAATCAATTATGTTGAAATAAAAATGTAATTTTTCCTCATTCAATTTCATGAATCCACTGAAATCTGTTCATGGGCCCATAGACTCCAGAATAAAAACCTCTGTCTTAAGGTCTTATGTCTTTGGAATAGGCCTATCCCTCATGTGTATGCTGTGAGCAGAAGGAAGAGAGGAGGATAGATTAGGAGGAAAAGTTAAAGAAAAAATAAAAGAGATCAATAAAAATGAGATTTTTATGAAAAAAATCTCCCCTAAGAGAAAGACTCAACTTGCTTCTTGATATGAATCAATGTGGAAGATAGGAGGAGGGCTAAACCATTGCCAAGAAGGACACTTGAACCTGTTGGTAATAATAGTGATGATGTTAACAGACATTCATACAAGCTTTAAGGTTTATATAGCACTTTACATTCTTGATCTTATTTGAGCCTCTCACTGAAACGTTGGATTTTGAAGATTGTTCTCAGATATCAGCTTCGAATAGTGTAAGCACCCCATTTTAAAAATGAAAAACCAGACTCAGAGTAGATAAGTGACTTGCCTACAATCACGCTGCAAGAGTCATGGGTGGGACGTGAGCCTGGCTCTTCTTTACTGTAGTTCCACTTATCTTTCCACTATACCAAACTGCCTTCCAAAAATGCAAATAAAATTCACCTTCTAACCTTTTAGCTTTAGCTTAGTGATGCCCATTAGACAATTAGCTCCTTGAAAGCAGATACTCTCTTTTGTTTTTCTTCACATCTCTGCAAGGTGCCTAGCACATAGAAGATAATTAATAGTTTGTATTGCCTAATTATGACACTCAATCAGAATCGCCTGGACTGACTTAAAAATAACAACTGAATGATTCAAAGGGATTCAAAGGAATGATTCATTGCTACACTTAGCTCAGTTATTTAGAAGATATTGTCTGTAGACTAAGTTCAGGGTTTCAAACTTTTTATAGATCAGAGATAGCCTGGTGTAGTGAGTAAACTGCTCTTACAACCAAGAAGACCTGGGTTCAAATCCTATTTTTGGCACATACTAGTTATGCAGTCATGGGCAAGTCGCTTAGTCCCTCAGTGCCCCAGGAAACTCCAAGACTGACTTGCTGATTCATATTAATGGAGGAAGTTCCTACAATAGGAAATTCCATACGGATGTCTTAACAACAGGAAAAAAAAAAAACAGGGGAAAGGGAAATTACTGGTTAATTTTACTCTTGTTTCCCCAAAGCACCTTTACCGAGCATTTATCAAAACTCTGATAAGAAGCAACAAATGAGAAAAACATATTGGCAACGCTGTCTTGCTCTGACGAAGATGAAAATGATTAAGCCATAGCTCTCATAACAACTGTTTTAATCATCCTTAAAATATAGTATGGGGCACCTAGGTGGCACAGTGGATAAATCACTGGGCTTAAAAATGAGGAAGACTCTTCCGGGTTAAGATGGCGGCAGAGTAAGAAGCAGCTCTTAACCTCTCCTGACCGAAACATACAAAACTCCTCAAGGGGACATAAAAACAAGTCCAGACGAACGGAGGAACCCCACAACAGGGCACAGCGTGGAAGGTACGTGGAATCGAGACATTTCCAGGCTAAAAAGGGCTCGCACTCACTCAATCGCGAGCTGAGCAACCGCCCCACCCACACCCCCTCCACACTCACCTATAGCTCCGAACCCAGCTAAAAAGAAATAGAGCAAGTTTGGGGCACCCATCGAGTCATCAGCAGCTCCGGGACCTGTTCCTGACAGCAGCAAGACTTAGGACCCCATTAAGTCAAAAAAAGCACGCGAAATCTGAGCGCGCGCCGGAGCAGGACGCTGGGCGCGCAGAGTGCCGGCTGAGTAGAGGCGTGGGTGGAGGCAGAACTAAGCCTAAGTGGGGAACCAGTGCAGACGGGTATACGACTGTGGAAGCAGCGCCCTGAGACTTGTAAAGAAACCTCCAGCAGAGGATCAAGCAAGAGGGCCCACCAGGGGGCTTGACCTTGGAAAAAACCAGAATTCAGACCTCAGGAGCCAATAGATTGGGAACAGACACTGAGCCCTAGGATAAAGCTGAGAAGCTGCTGGGCTAATGATGGCTACTCAGCATCAGCATCAGGAGGTTCAGAAGAGAAAGAATAATAACAAAAAGAAGAAGTCTTTAACACTCGACAGCTTTTACACAGAGAAAATCCAGACAACCGAGCAAACAGAGGAGGAGAACAAACAAGCATCCGGACCCTCCTCAAATAAGGAAAACTC
>NC_058130.1:207053982-207070640 GCF_016433145.1 Gracilinanus agilis
GGACTGCAGGAGAGGAAACATATAGGAAAAACAACTGCATGAACGCATGGGTCGGGGTGGACATGATTGAGGGTGTAGACTCGAAACTACCACACCAATGCAACTACCAACAATTTGGAAATTGGTCTTGATCAAGGACACATGACAAAACTAGTGGAAATGCGCATGGGTAGGGGGGGTGCGGGTTGAAGGGGAAAGGAGGAGCATGAATCATGTAACCATGTTAAAAATGAATATTAATAAATGTAAAAAAAAACATGAAAAAAAAATCTATGCTTCACTGTCATAAAAGGAAGCAATGCCACTGATAAAAAGAGAATATTATTCTTGAATTTTGTTTGGATATTAAAAAAAAAAATGAGGAAGACTCATCTCTCAGTTCAAATCTGGCCTCAGACATTTACTAGATGTGTGACAAGTCACTTAACTCGTAATCCATTCTGCACTCAGCTTCCAAAGGGACAGTCCAAAAACATAGGTCCCATCACGTAACTCATCTGCTCTTACCACACCAGTGGCTCCTTCTTATCCCTATGTTTGAGAATAGATGCTTCTGCTTGCCATTTAGATGCCTTCATAACCTCACCCCAACTATCCTTTCCAATTTTGTTATTCATTGTTTCACTTCATAATAAATGGATCTCCTCGTCCCTAACATATTTCATCTCCATGCCTTTGTAAACACTTGTTTATTATGCACTCCTTCCTCATCTCTGTCTCTAAGAATCTTTATTTTCCTTCAAAGTTAAGCCCAAATCCTACCTCTTACATTAGACTGTTTCCTGATCTCCCTTGCTGCTAGTACCCCACTCTTCCCAACCCTGCCAAGTACTTTGCTTTTACATTGAATATACTTTTATGTATACGTGTCATTTTCTCCAATAAAATGAATGCTCCATAGAGACCAGAGACTGCTTAGTTTTAGTCGGTGTATCCTTTTTTGTTGTTGTTGTTGAACCATTTTAGTCATGTCTGACTCTTCATGACCTCGTTTGGGGGTTTTCTTGGCAAAGATATTGAAATGGCTTACCATTTGCTTCTCCAACTTATTTTTTACAGATAAAGAACTGAGGCAAAAGAGTTAGGTACCTGAGGTCACATAGTAAGTGTCTGAGACCAGATTTAAACCCATGAAGAGTCTTCCTGATTCCAAGGCCAGTGCTACATCCACTATGCCACCTAGTGACTCTTCTATGTATCCTTGGCAGCCTACAAATGTGAGTACTCAATTAAGGCTTGTTGATGGAAACTGGAAAACCTGAGTTTTTAGAATAGGCGACTATTTAGTTAGCTTTAACATATACACTTTAATTTTGTAAAGCAATTTAGATTTTTATAAAACTTTTAATCTCACTGGATTTTCTTTCTACCATTGGAATGTAGGCTAAGTAGGACTATCCCCATTATACAAAATTGAGACAGAGATTATGTAAGTAGCCAAAGGTCTCACAGAGCAGGGACAGAAACCCCTGTTTCCTGACTGCCACCCCAGAATTCTTTTCACTAGACCACAAGGAAAGGAGCTGAGTAGAAAATCAATAAATTTTACAAGGGCTAAACTCTCTAGAAAATAATTCAGCATCCAAAATATTTCAAAGTTTGTTTAATGTTTATATCACATGTAGTGCTGACCCAGGGCAAAATTACAAAGTAGAGAAAGTTTTCTCTGGAGTACTTTCCTCACACTCATCTCAGTACACTTTTCTCTCTCAGGCACTGCGTACAATTTCTACCAGGTCTACATTTCAGCTAGCTGCCAATTAATCCCCAATAAAGTATTAGGCGATAGGTTTCAGGTATTCTCCTCTCCCAGCAGCAGTTTTTGTATCTTAACTGGGGTCTCTGGAAAATGAAAAAGCCTTTAACACCGGGAGGAATTAATCATAAGTTGTGGGATTTTAGACTCGGAGACAGGAGGAAAGAGTAAAGATATTCTGTAATGGGGGAAGATAACCTGTGTGATGCCCAACAGTATATAATACATAGGTGCTGATGTCTTGATCATCATCTATCAATACCTGTGCTGTGGCACAAATGTTTTGTTAAAGGCTAATGCTTATTGTTTTGAAAATGAGGACACTTTGGCCACCAGTCTGTCTCAATTATATTGCCTTCATCATGTATACTGCTCAAGTTGGGGTAGTCTTAGTGAAATGAAGTTATTATTGTCATTAAAATCCTGGTTTCTGAGGGCAGCTGGGTGGCTCAGTGGATTGAGAGCCAGGCCTAGAGACGGGAGGTCCTAGGTTCAAATCTGGCCTCAGACACTTCTCAGCTGTGTGACTCTGGGCAAGTCACTTAACTTCCATTGTCTAACCCTTACCACTCTTCTGCCTTGGAGCCAATACACAGTATTGACTCCAAGTCAGAAGTTAAGGTGTTTTTTTTTTCAATTAATTAATTAATTAAAAGAATGAAATCCTGGCTTCCTTTCCATACCTGAATATTGTTTTGTAAGACAGACTTGTAGTCATATTTTACTTTCCAAAAAGCACCGCCATAAGGGTAGTTGTGCAAGCTCTAATTCTAGTTTTCTTTTGAAGGATCTGGCCATATTTTTCATGAAGGATCAAGCTGCCAGAAGAAAATGTAACTGTTTAGAAAGGGCTTGGTGTGTGTTATATATTCCACCTAACCAAAACCACAATTAGTCTTCAGGCTTAGAGAATGCAGGCAATCTTGTTAGAAAGGAAGATTTTGATGGAAATCCAAGGTTTCCTACAAAATGGACAATTTAGATTAGAATATTTTAATGCCTTCAGCCCAAGAAACATCCCGATATATACTTCTACCCGGGAACTTACCCGACGATTGGTAAAGAGTGTATAAAACTCTTTCACTAGAACTATTTTGATCATGGCTGGATCCAGAATGGCTAATACAGGAAGTCTGCCATCATAAAACCTATTGAGAGCATCAAGATAGAAAAAATTAAGTTTCTTTCAGAGATCCACACAGAAAAATAGTTTCTTAAGTCAAAAAAATCATAATATCTCCCTTTGGCATGATCAATCTTCTTGGAGCTAGGTGATAAAATAGCCACCACCATCACTCTGTCCCTCTGTTCCTCCTTCCTACTCTCAGTAAGTATTTTACAATCATAAACCTAGAACTAGAAGGAACCTCAGAGAAAGCCATCTACTCTAACTCCCTCATTTTACCAATGAAGGAATTCTGGCAAAGAGATATTAAGTAACTTGCCTAAGAGGAAAACAGTAGCATATATCAAGGGCAGAATTGGAAGCGAGATCCTCTGACTCCACACCCAATCCTCTTTCCACTGTGCCTCATTGTCTCCATTTTGTGATAACAGCAATTCATCAAATCTTCAACATTATGTGGAAGTAACTCTATTTCTTAAAGACAGTAGCAATATTCAAGCAGTGTCAAATCTACCAAGGCAGAAATAATGATTTTTTTTCATCCAGGGCAACTCTAGAAGATCAGACTAGACTAATAGACTGCATATCCTAAACTACAAAAATTTGGTGATATTCATCAGTGGAAGGAGTCCATTAATTCTTAGTACCTGAGGTTCTTAACCTAAGTTTTGTGAACTTGTTTTTTAAAATATTTGCATATTTAAAAAAATTCAGTATTTCAATATAATTTAATTTCTTTGTAACCTATACATTTTATGCATTTAAAAACTTTTTTTCTGAGAAAGGGTCCATAGGCTTCACCAGACTGCCAAAGAGGTCCACAATACAACAATAAGAAAAGGTTAAGAACACTATTCAAAGAGAAAAATAGCTCTCATTCTCATAGCCTTTTAAATTTTATAAGCCAAAATTATATTGGTTGCATTCCCTAAGACTGAAGACTGATCACGGTCTTGGTCGGGTTATTTGATCATTTATCAAATAACACATTCAAAGCCCTTTCTAAACAATTATATCTTCCTTCCAGAGTAACTCCCTGAACTTGGAAGTCAGAGGACTTGAGTTCATCCCACACCTGCTGATACTAGTCATAAGATCTTGGACAAGTGAGTCTTCATCTGTAAAATCAGGGTACTGGACTAGATGACCCAAGTCTCTTCTGGTTCTAAATCTATGAACTCATGAATCCTGTGAAATAGGTGTTGAAAGCACTAATATTCCTATTTTTCCAGCTAAGGAGACTAGGGCACAAAACAGTAAAGAAATTTGCTCATGGCTTATATTACTACAAAGGATTAGAACCAGGACTCAAACCCTGGATCTTCTGATTAAGTCCATAATTTTTTTCACCCACTGCCTATAATGGAGATGCCAAAGATGGAAGTGGTGCTCTTAAATTGCTGACACAGTAGAAAGTCTTTGATTCTAAGTCAGAAGAACTGAGTTCAAATTCTGACTCTGAGACTAGCTGTTTTACCTTGTGCAATTTACTTAATCTCTCTGTGTCTGCTTCTTCATCTGTAAAATAAAGACATTGAACTAAATAATCTTTGTGATCCCTTTCAATTCTAATTGTTTTAATATAAAACTGATAACCTAAAATAGAAGTTCCTCAAGGACAGAGATTGTCATTTTAATTTTGGTTTCCCCAGTACCTGGCACATAATAGGTGCCTAATTAATGCTTGAGAATCTATTAAAAATTAGTATAATTCCAGAGGGAATTTTCAAGGTAATCAAGTGGTCTGGAAAATATCCCCTTCCATGACTAGCTGTTGTTCTTTATTCTCATTGTCTGTTTCTGCCATAAATCCATACTCTTTGGCCTCTGGTTACATGCATTTCTCAGCAAGCAGCACTGAAAAATATTAACTCCAGCTTTGAAGATGTTTTGTTTTCTCTCTACAGGAGACTACAGAAAATGTACGTTTTAACAGCAAAGGCAACACAATCAGAGGCAGGATGAAGTTAGGGGGCTGTAGTCAAAGAGTAGTCATTTTTGTAAAATAAAAATTGGCCTTTTGCTGAAATGTTCATGTCACAGCCTAAATAGCAGTGCTCCACAAGGTCTGGGTTCCTCAGTTGCTGGTGTAACTGATGGCATCTGTCCTCCTCTCTCTTCAAAGCCCTCCCTTTGCCCTCAGTACTCAGTGTGCTTGGCCTCATATCCTTAGCTGTAGCTGTTAATTGTGTTTTTTTTATGGAATCATATTTGAGATGGATGGGTTCTCAGCATGAGGTCCAGTAAGGAGAAGTGAATGTCCAAGCATCAGTAGTCATGGAGGTAGTAAGACAGAGGACTGGGATTCAAAAACAGGACATGATTTCAAAATCCAGTGCTATTTCCAAAATGTTATTCCAAAATTTCATAATCTATTTGTTGGATTCTTTCTCATTTTTAAGGTCAAACCCAAACACGGCCTCTCCCTTGCCTTCCTGTTAACTTACAAACAATAAAATTTCCATTTGTCCCTCATGCATCATTTGCTATGTAACTAAAAAATTTATTTATCCAATTATATTGTATTAAACTTCTCTGTGTTTATATCTTAGTCCAGAAAGCTCTGTGAGGTCAGGGACCACCTTTTATACTTACCCCCACATTTTGCCATATTTCTTAAAACATTCCTTGTCAAACTCCAAAATTCCCTGAAGAAAAATTAAAGTAGATTAGACAATAGGAAAGATGTAGATTTATTGCACTGGCACCATGGACATCATACCAAGGTCGCCAGAAATGCTTGAGCTAGTATGATTATCTTGTGTAACATCCTTATTATATCAAAAGGCAGAGAACTCTCTAAGCTCCCTAGATTCTTCATAAATGATTTCAGCAGGAATTAAGAAAGGAAGTGAAGGAGAATTATCTTACTCATTTCTCATTTGCATGATTTTTGTAACTTAAAAAATAAGTTTTCAAGAAACAGTTTTGGTTTCATTTATCTGTCCCACTTGCTCCTTCTTCCTCTTGAACTAATTGAAAAAAAATGCCTCAATAAATGTCTACATAGTTCTTCAAAACAAATCCCCACATCAAAGGATTTAGAGAGAAGTTGGGCTTAGAGATCATCTAGGCCAGAGGTTATTAACCTGAAGTCCACAATTTTGTTTTTCAAAATATTTTGATAATTGCTTTTCAACATAATTGGTTTCCTTTCTAATCCTACATATTTAGCATTTCAAAATAGTGCTCTGAGGAGGAATTCACATCCTTCATCAGACTGCCAAAGGGGATGATGACACAAACCAGATTAAGAATCCCTGAATTAGGCTATCTCCTTAATTTTATTGAAGGGAGCAACTACCCAGGTTTTTCTATCATTATTTCAGTCATGTCTGATTCTTCATGACCCCATTTGGGGTATTCTTGGCAAAGACACTAGAGTAGTTTGCCATTTCTTTCTCTAGTTCATTTTACAGATGAGGGAATAAGCAGAGTTCAGTGACTTGCCCAAGGTCACATAGCTAGTGTCTAAAGCTGGATTTGAACTCAGGAAGATGTCTTCCTGCCTCCAGGCTAGGCGCTCTCTCCACTGTGCCACCTGGCCTGTATTTCTGTAGGACCTTGTAATGATTAGCATTGATACTGAGTCTAAAGGGACAATTTAACTCAAGAAGCGGCACTAACTAGCAATAGACAGACCATTGTAGAGATTAAAGGGCAAAGCAATAACTGCCAAGCACACACTGTCCAGAGTAGAGGATATAGATTATACTATATCATATTTATAGTATACCAGTAGGTAGATACTGTAATGGATAGAGGGATAGTCTTAGAGTCAGAAAGTCCTCAGTTCAAATCCCACCTTGGACATATACTGCCTGGATGGCTTTGGAAAGGTTTACTCTATATCTCAATGCCCTGGCCCAACAAGTCCCTTAAGCTACATTGTAAAGTAGGTACTGATTTGCATTAGTATAGTTTCTTCCCAAGGGGTTCCTTATAGCCATAAAATCACAGCTGTGGTCTCCAAAAATCTAAACGTTTGCAGTGATTCCCAAAGTGGGTGCCACCGCCCCCTGGTGGATGCTGCAGCAATCCAGGGTGGAGCAGTGATGGCCACAGGTGCACTTGGGATTTTGAATGTTTTAACTTTTTTTGTATTAAATTCTATTCTGAGTTCAATAAATAGTTTCATAATTTCAAAGGTCAATGTTTCTAATTTATACCTTTCTTTACTGTGTTTTATGAAAAAGTAGAAACATTAATACATGTATCTTTCCTATTAATTGCTATTAAAATTTTTTAAAAATTAATTTCCAGTGAGCACTAAGTAATATTTTTTCTGGAAAGGGGGCAGTAGGCCAAAAAAGTTTGGGAACCACTGGTTTAGGGCATAGGGAGTATATGGAAGGGTACTAGAAAAGAGGAATATCGAGGTTCTTTGGTTTGCCTCCATCTGAGAGTGGGACCTCTGAAATGATTCTTTTCTCCATCCTAATGATTGAGGAGGAGATGATGAAGATGAAGGATCAAACAATGATACAATCATAGATTAAGAGCTACAAGAGACCATAGAGGCCGTCCAGTCCAATGCCTCTTGTTACAGATGAGGAAGCAGAGGCATGACTTGCAGAGGGTCACACAGATAGTAAGTGTCTGAGATTGGATTTGAACTCAAATTCTCTTGACTCCAGGGCTGGCACTGCTTAACTCAGGGCCAAATAGCTTAAACTAAGGGCTTCTACCAATACACCATGTAGACCAAATGTTGTTTTCCTTTGGTATCTTCAAAAAATTAGTCTTCAAACCTTTCCTCTGGCTTTGGTTGGTGGATCCCTGGCTCCCTATCTCCCTGATCCCCAAATCTTCCTTTTCAAAGTAGTACACAATAAAATGCTGGTGGGGAGATACAAAAAGTGAAGAAACAGGTTAGGCTTCACAATCAAAGCCCTAGTAAGGAAGGATTTTCTGCTGAATACTCATATTTACCTTGCGATATTCTAGGAATGTCCCAAAAAATGGAAGAGGCCTTGGTCCAGGAATACCCAATTTCTTAAAAAACCCATATGGCCAGATTCCATATCTGTAATATGAATAAAAGGAAGTAAGCACAGATAATAATAAGTGGTTTTTGTTTTCTATTTCTAGTTATACATAATGTGCTTTATTATAAAAAATCTGTATATGTTATATTTTTATATTACTTTAATATTTGCAAAAACCCTTACAAATATTATGTAATTTGATCCTCACAATAGCATTGGTAGATATTATTATCTCATTTTGCAATTGAGGAAGATTGTGTTAAGACTTGCCCAAGTCACAATCTAGTAAGTATGAGAGTCTGCATTTGAACACAGGTTTTCCTGACTCCGGGTTCAGAGTTCTCTCTATCCACTGTACCACCTAGCTGCTTCCACAAATATTCTTTTTTTGAACATTTATTAATATTTATTTTTTAGAAAAGTTAACATGGTTACATAATTCATGCTCTTACTTTCCCCATCACCTCCCGAGGTCCCTCCCCACCCCATGGCTGATGCGTATTTCCATTGGTTTTAACATGTGTCATTGATCAAGACCTATTTCCAAATTGTTGATCATTGCATTGATGCGGTAGTTTCAAGTCTACATCCCCAATCATGTCCACCTCAACCCATGTGTTCAAGCAGTTGTTTTTCTTCTGTTTCCACTCCTATAGTTCTTCCTCTGAAGATGGGTAGCATTCTTTACCATAAGTCCCTCAGACTTGTCCTGGGTCATTGCGTTACTGCTAGTACAGAAGTCCATTACATTCTATTTTACCAGAGTGTATTGGTCTCTGTGTACAATGTTCTTCTGGCTCTGCTCCTTTCACTCTGCACCAGTTCATGGAGGTCTTTCCAGTTCACATGGAATTCCTCCAGTTTATTATAACTTTGAGCAAAATAGTATTCCATCACCAGCATATACCACAATTTGTTCAGCCATTCCCCAATTGAAGGACATCCCCTCATTTTCCAGTTTTTTGCCACCACAAAAATTGCGTTTGTAAATATTTTCGCAGAAGTCTGTTTATCTATGATCTCTTTGGGGTACAAACCCAGCAATGGTAAGGCTGGATCAAAGGGCAGGCATTCTTTTATAGCCCTTTGAGCATAGTTCCAAATTGCCAGCCAGAATGGTTGGATCAGTTCACAACTCCACCAGCAATGCATTAATATCCCGGATTTGCCACATCTCCTCCAGCATTCATTACTCTCCCCTTCTTTCATTTTAGCCAATCTGTTAGGTGTGAGGTGATACCTCAGAGTTGTTTTGATTTGCATTTCTCTAATTATTTTTAGAGATTTAGAGCACTTTCTCATGTGCTTATTGATAGTTTTGATTTCTTTATGTGAAAATTGCCTATTCATGTCCCTTGCCCATTTATCAATTGGGGAATGGCTTGATTTTTTATACAATTGGTTTAACTCCTTGTATATTTGAGTAATTAGACCCCTGTCAGAGTTTTTTGTTATAAAGATTTTTTCCCAATTTGTGGTTCCCTTCTGATTTTGGCTACATTGTTTTTGTTTGCACGAAAGCTTTTTGGTTTGATATAATCAAAATCATTTATTTTATATTTTGTAATTTTCTCTAACTCTTGTTTGGTTTTAAAATCTTTCCTTTCCCAGAGATCTGACAAGTAAACTATTCTATGTTCACTTAACTTATTTATAGTTTCCCTCTTTATATTCAAGTTATTTATTCATTCTGAATTTTTCTTGGTGTAGGGTGTGAGAAGTTGATCTAAACCTAATCTCTCCCATATTGTTTTCCAAATTTCCCAGCAGTTTTTGTCAAATAGTTTGTTTTTGTCCCCAAAGTTGGGCTCTTTGGGTTTATCATACACTGTCTTGCTGATGTCACTTACCCCAAGTCTATTCCACTGATCCTCCTCTCTATCTCTTAGCCAGTATAATATTGTTTTGAAGACTGCTACTTTATAGTATAGTTTAATATCTGTTACTGCTAGGCCCCCTTCCTTCACATTTTTTTTCATTATTTCCCTTGAAATTCTTGATCTTTTGTTATTCCAAATGAAATTTGTTATAGTTTTTTCTAATTCAGTAAAGAAGTTTTTTGGTAGCTTGATAGGTATGGCGCTAAATAGGTAAATTAATTTGGGTAGAATTGTCATTTTTATTATGTTAGCTCGTCCTACCCATGAGCAATCAATGGCTTTCCAATTGTTTAGATCCAGTTTTATTTGTTTGGAAAGTGTTTTGTAGTTGTTTTCATATAATTGTTGTGTTTGTTTGGTAGATAGATTCCTAAGTATTTTATATTGTCTAGGGTGATTTTGAATGGTGTTTCTCTTTCTACTTCTTGCTGCTCTAGTGTGTTGGAAATGTATAGAAATGCTGATGATTTATGTGCATTTATTTTGTATCCTGCAACTTTGCTAAAGTTGTTGATTATTTCTACAAGCTTCTTAGTTGATTGTCTAGGATTTTTTAAGTAGACCATCATATCATCTGCAAAGAGTGATAGCTTAGTCTCCTCCTTGCCTATTTTGATACCTTCAATTTCTTTTTCTTCTCTAATTGCAAGTGCTAGTGTTTCTAGTACTATGTTGAATAATAGAGGTGATAATGGGCATCCTTGTTTCACTCCTGATCTTATTGGGAAGGCTTCTAATTTATCCCCATTGCATATGATGCTAGTTGATGGTTTTAGGTACATACTGTTTATTATTTTTAGGAAAGGTCCTTCTATTCCTATACTTTCCAGGGTTTTCAATAGGAATGTATACTGTATTTTGTCAAAGGCTTTTTCAGCATCTATTGAGATAATCATGTGATTTTTGTTTGTTAGACTGTTGATATGGTCAATTATGTGGATGGTTTTCCTGATGTTGAACCATCCTTGCATTCCTGGTATAAATCCCACCTGATCATGGTGGATGATCCTCTTGATCACTTACTGGAGTCTCTTTGCTAGTATTCTATTTAAAATTTTTGCATCTATGTTCATTAGGCAGATTGGTCTATAGTTTTATTTCTCTGTTTTTGATCTACCTGGCTTTGGAATCGGTACTATATTTGTGTCATAAAAGGAATTTGGTAGGACTCCTTCTTTACTTATTATATCAAATAATTTGTGTAGTGTTGGGATTAGTTGCTCTTTGAATGTCTGATAGAATACACTTGTATCCATGAGGCCCTGGTGATTTTTTCTTAGGGAGTTCTTTGATGGCTTGTTCAATTTCTTTTTCTGATATGGGATTATTTAGGTATTCTATTTCTTCTGCTGTTAATCTAGGCAATTTGTATTTTTGTAAATATTCATCCATATCTCATAGATTGCTATATTTATTGCCACATAATTGTGGGCAAAAGAGTTTTTAACGATTGCCTTAATTTCCCCTTCATTAGAGATGAGGTCTCCCTTTTCATCTTTGATACTATCAATTTGGTTTTATTCTTTCCTTTTTTTATTAGATTGACCAGTACTTTGTCTACTTTATATGTTTGCTTCAAATATCAGCTTCTAGTCTTGTTTATTAATTCAATAGTTCTTTTACTTTCAATTTTATTGATTTCTCCCTTGATTTTTAGTATTTCTAATTTAGTTTTCATCTGGGGATTTTTAATTTGTTCGCTTTCTAATTTTTTAAGTTGCATGCCCAATTCACTAATCTCTGCCCTCCCTAATTTGTTAATATATGCACTCAAGGATATAAATTTCCCCCTGAGTACTGTCTTGGCTGCATCCCACAGAGTTTGGTAGGATGTCTCATCATTGTCATTCTCTTCAATGAAATTGTTGATTGTTTCTATGATTTCTTCTTTGACTAGCTGGTTTTGGAGAATCATATTATTTAATTTCCAATTAGTTCTTTTTTAAACCCTTACCTTCTGTCTTGGAGTCAATACTGTGTATTGGCTCCAAGGCAGAAGAGTGGTAAGGGTAGGCAATGGGGGTCAAGTGACTTGCCCAGGGTCACACAGCTGGGAAGTGTCTGAGGCTAGATTTGAACCTAGGACCTCACGTCTCTAGGCCTGGTTCTCAATCCACTGAGCTACCCAGCTGCCCCTTCCAATTAGTTTTTTTTATTTGCCTGTCCAGGTGCCCTCACTAATTATCATTTTTTTGTATTATGATCTGAGAAGGTTACATTTATTATTTCTGCTCTTTTGCATTTGTTTGCAATGTTTCTATGCCCTATTACATGGTCAATCTTTGTGAATGTACCATGTGCAGCTGAAAAGAATGTGTATTCCTTTTTGTTCCTATTTATTTTTCTCCACATATCCATTAAATCTAATTTTTCTAGGACTTCATTCATCTCTCTTACCTCTTTCTTATTTATTTTTTGGTTTGATTTATCTAGATGTGAAAGAGGAATATTTAGATCTCCCACTTGTATGGTTTTACTATCTATTTCCTTCTTGAGCTCTGCCAGTTTCTCCTTTATGAATCTAGGTGCTATGCCATTTGGTGCATACATATTGAGCAATGTTCCACAAATATTCTTCATTGAACAAATTCAATAACCAGATTGCTTTCTCTTTTTCTTTCTTTTTTACTATTATTGTCTACTACACACTATCACTGGTGATGTTTGGGTTTTGTGTGGAATTGTTAGGTTGAAAGAAATGTTATTAAATTATATCACCTGGTGAAAAATATTAATTGAGTATAAATAAGTAGTCTGTATTTTGTTTTAGGGTATAATTTAATTAATCATTACAACTCAACTGTAACACACTGGGACCCAAACTAACCAACACCCAAGTTTTTTCTCCCCTTTCTTAAGGACTTCTATACTTGATTCACAATCTTCCTCACTACCTCAACTCCCAGTCTTATACTTAGGGAATTCAATTTACATGTGTTATGTTGATAATAACAGATAGTTTGGGAAAGCAGATAATTATGCCAGGGCCAGTAACCTCCAAGTCACAGACACTGACTGACAGGCTTCAGTGAGAAGGGAGGGGGTTAGACACTCCTGACTCTCAAACCCTCCACACAAGCAGTTGATTTTCAGTTGGGATAATGGAGGCAAGATAAGGTTCTTCTGGCAAGTTTCTGTCGAAACTGAACTCCAATGATGTTCCCTTTCTTTAACTTATATTCCCCACAGGTCTGATAGAGGAATAAGTAGAAGCTAGTTACCTAAAAGTTGAGGACTGAGGGGGCAGCTGGGTAGCTCAGTGGAGTGAGAGTCAGGCCTAGAGACAGGAGATCCTAGGTTCAAACCCGGCCTCAGCCACTTCCCAGCTGTGTGACCCTGGGCAAGTCACTTGACCCCCATTGCCCACCCTTACCAATCTTCCACCTATGAGACAATACACCGAAGTACAAGGGTTTAAAAAAAATTAAAAAAAAAATTTGAGGACTGAGATTGATCTAATCTTCTTAAACTGGCAGCTGAGAGGATTCAAGCTAGATGATAACTATGAGCAGTGAGTATCCCCAAATAATTCCCAGGCACAGATATTGAAGGAACACTTATATTAAGAAGGAAAGGGAAAAGCTAGAGGGGGTAATTAGGTTTAGGATGAGGAAAAGGTAACCCTGATCTATGAGGTTGAATCTGCCCTTCCCCCCCACCCCAGGAGGGGGTGACGGGCACTTGGCTAAACTGGCTCTCTTGTTAATAATGAATATCACCAGAGTTCCGGGTTAAGATGGCGGCAGAGTAAGAAGCAGCTCTTAACCTCTCCTGACTGAAACACACAAAAATCCTCAAGGGGACATAAAAACAAGTCCAGACGAACAGAGGGACCCCACAAAAGGGCACAGTGTGGAAGGTACGTGGAATCGGGACATTTCCATGCTATAAAGGGGTGAAAAAGCTCTCACTAAATCGCGGGCTGAGTAACCATCCGACTCCCACCCCCTCCACACACACCACCTATAACGCCAAAGCCAGCTAAAAAGAAATAGAGGAAGTTTGGGGCACCCATCGAGTCATTGGCAGCTCTGGGCCTGTTCCTGAGAGCAGCAAGATTTAGGACCCCAAAAAGCTAAAGAACACACACAAACTCTGTGCGTGGGAGCAGGGCGCAGAGAGTGGACGAAGGACGCAGAGCGCAGGCTCAGAGCACAGGCATGGGCGGAGGCGTGGGTGGAGGTAGACACAGACACAAGCTAAAGCTCTGAAACCCTGAGTGGGGAACCAGTGCAGACTGGTATACAACTGTGGAAGCAGCACCCTGAGACTTGTAAAGAAACCTCCAGCAGAGGATCAAGCAAGGGGGTCCACCAGGGGGCTTGACCTTGGAAAAAAACAGAACTCAGACCTCAGGAGCCAAAAGATTGCGGACAGACCCTGAGCTCAAGGATAAACCTGAGAAGCTGCTGGGCTAATGATGGTTACCCAGTCTCAGGAAGTTCAGAAGAGAAAGATTAACAACAAGAAAAAGAAGTCTTTAACACTCGACAACTTTTACACAGAGAAAATCCAGACAACCAAGCAAACAGAGGAGGAGAACAAACAGGCATCCGAACCCTCCTCAAATAAGGAAACTCCTCACAAGCTATAGAAGAGTCCAAAAC
Organism: Gracilinanus agilis; assembly: GCF_016433145.1. Classification (NCBI taxonomy): domain Eukaryota; kingdom Metazoa; phylum Chordata; class Mammalia; order Didelphimorphia; family Didelphidae; genus Gracilinanus; species Gracilinanus agilis. Next base: position 207,068,340 of record NC_058130.1, read on the forward strand.
TGAGATTTTGAGGAAAATGGAAGAGATCTGGCAAGAAAATAACAGTTTAAAAGGTAGAATCTTGCAATTGGAAAGTGAGGCTCAGAAACCAAATGAACTGATAAGCAAATTGAACACCAGAAATGACCAGATTGAAAAGGAATACCAGAAGATTATAGCCGAAAACCAGAAGATTATAGCTGAAAACCAAAAGATCATAGCCGAAAACAGAAAGATTATAGCCGAAAACCAATCCCTAAAGGCTAGAATTGAGCAATTAGAAGCTAATGATCTCTCAAGACAACAAGAACAAATAAAACAAAGTCAAAAGACTGAAAAAATAGAAGGAAACATGAAATATCTCAATGAGAGAGAGACAGACCAAGAAAACTGGTCCAGAAGAGACAATTTGAGAATAATTGGTCTTCCAGAAAAACCAGAAATTAATAGAAACCTGGACTCCATACTAACAGAAATAATTCAGCAAAATTGCCCTGAAGACCTACAACAAGAGGGCAATATAGACATTAAAAGGATCCATAGAACACCCGCGACATTTGATCCAGATAAGAAAACAACCAGAAAAATAATTGCCAAATTCAAGAGTTTCCAAGCAAAAGAAAAAATCTTACAATGAGCCAGAAAGAGACAATTCAAATATCAAGGAGCACCAATCAGGATCACACAGGATCTGGCAGCCTCCACGCTAAAGATCGCAAGGCTTAGAATACGATATTCAGAAAGGCAAGAGAGCTGGGCCTGCAACCACGGATCAACTACCCAGCAAAATTGACTATATATTTCGAGGGGAAAGTATGGGCATTCAACAAAATTGAAGAATTCCAGGTATTTGCACAGAAAAGACCAGGGCTAAATGGAAAGTTTGATATCCAACCACAAAAATCGAGAGAAACATGAAAAGGTAAATAAGATACAGAGGGGAAAGAAAGAAAACTTATAATTTTTAAATTTGCCTTTTTAAGGGCCTCAGTGAGATCTAATTATCTGTATTCCTATGTAGAGAAATGTTATGTATAATTCTCTGTAGTGAACTCTATTCACTATTATAATATTCACTATTATAGTAATCAGAAGAATAATTCACAGGGTGAGGGTGGAACACTAAATAATCTAAGATGACATGGGGGATGGGAAAGAGGGTGTGAATAGCAGGGGACACCAAGAGAAACTTGAGCGAATAAGAAAAATAGGATATTCTATTACACACAAAGAGGGCATGGGAAGGAGAGGGGACAAATACTATTATAAGAAGGAGAGGAAGAGAGCATTAAGAGGTAATAATCAAACTTTACTCTCAGTGTAATCAACCCGGAGAGGGAAGAGTAGCTATACTATCCATTGGGACATAAAACTCTTATCTAACCTTTCTGAGAAAGTCAGAAGGTATAAACCAAGGGGAGCAGTGGAGTGGGGAGGTCAAAAAAAGGGAGGGGAGAAGAAGGGGGAGGGAACTCACAAGGCCTTTAAAAACAAAAAGAGGGGGGAAAAATAAGGGAGGGGTAGAAAAGGAAGTTAATCAATGCAGGGGATAAGGGATAGTGGCTCAATACCAAACGACTGGTTTAAAAGGAAATAGTATAAGAAAAAGGGGGTAGGAATAGGGTAGGATTCGAAAATGTCAGCAAATGCACAACTGATGATTATAACTCTGAATGTGAATGGGATGAACTCGCTCATAAAACGGAAGCAAATAGCAGAGTGGATTAGAAACCAAAATCCCACCATATGTTGTCTACAAGAAACACATATAAGACGGGTGGACATACACAAGTTTAAGGTTCAGGGCTTTAGCAAAATCTTTTGGGCGTCAAATGAGAAAAAGAAGGCAGGAGTGGCCATTATGATTTCTGACAAAGCCAAAGTAAAAATAGATATGATTAAAAAAGACAGGGAAGGTCATTACATCCTGATTAAAGGCAGTATAAACAATGAGGAAATAACACTGCTCAATATGTTTGCACCAAGTGGCATAGCACCCAAATTCATAAAGGAGAAACTGGCAGAGCTCAAGAAGGAAATAGATAGTAAAACCATACTAGTGGGAGATCTAAATATTCCTCTGTCAGATCTAGATAAATCAAACTGAAAAATAAATAAGAAAGAGATAAGAGAGATGAATGAAGTCCTAGAAAAATTAGATTTAGTGGATATGTGGAGAAAAATAAATAGGGACAAAAAGGAATACACCTTCTTTTCAGCTGCACATGGCACATTCACAAAGATTGACCATGTAATAGGGCATAGAATCACTGCAAACAAATGCAAAAGAGCAGAAATAATAAATGTAACCTTCTCAGATCA
>NC_058130.1:207075635-207185331 GCF_016433145.1 Gracilinanus agilis
CCTGCCCTTTGATCCAGCCATACCATTGCTGGGTTTGTACCCCAAAGAGATCATAGATAAACAGACTTGTATGAAAATATTTATAGCTGCGCTTTTTGTGGTGGCAACAAACTGGAAAAGGAGGGAATGTCCTTCAATTGGGGAATGGCTGAACAAACTGTGGTATATGCGGGTGATGGAATACTATTGTGCTAAAAGGAATAATAAACTGGAGGATTTCCAGGCGAACTGGAGAGACCTCCAGGAACAGATGCAGAATGAAAGGAGCAGAGCCAGAAGAACATTGTATACAGAGACTGATATACTGTGGTAAAATTGAATGTAATGGACCTCTGTACCAGCAGCAATACAATGACCCAGGACAATTCTGAGGGATTTATGGTAGAGATGCTACCCACATTCAGAGGAAGGACTGCAGGAGAGGAAACATATAAGAAAAACAACAGCTTGAACACATGGGTCGGGGTGGACATGATTGAGGGTGTGGACTCGAAACTACCACACCAATGCAACTACCAACAATTTGGAAATATGTCTTGATCAAGGACACAGGACAAAACTAGTGGAAATGTGCATCGGCCATGGGTCGGGGGATTGCGGGGGGCAAAGGGGAAAGTAGGAGCATGAATCATGTAACCATGTTAAAAATGAATATTAATAAATGTTAAAAAAATAATGAATATCACCAATCTCTATATCACTAAATAATTGTTGTATTGATGTTGGTAAGGACTAACCCTACTAAGCAGGCTAACTCCTGAGTAGAAACCACGATGGCTTAGCCACAATGGCCCTCTCATGTGAATCCCCAAGTCAGGAGCAGTAAGCAGTGAGATCTGCCCACATTAACCCTCCAGAAGCAACTGACTAACCCTTCTCAACTGTCCCCTCACCCAAAGTTCTCCAGGGGGGATCCCCTGGAATTCTGGGTGAGACTGACCCTGTATTTTGCAGGAATTCCATGCTGCCATCCTTTACATAACACATGTTGATTATCTCTTCAAATATACTTGTTTCCCAGTTCATCAGTCTCCTTAAACTCCATTTCCTATACCTTCACTTTGATATACATGGATTTATGGGGATAATCAGTATCACTCATAAATATTCCTCTTCCACAATCTCTAATTCTGAAATTTTTCTCTTCAACTTATCCCTCCTGTCCCTTTCCTTGTGCCTCAAACTTTCTACTTTTCATACTCTTTGCAACCTCTAGTCAGCCTACTCTGCTTCATTTTCTGAAGCCGTTACCTTAGCTATCCTTTTGACCCTAGAGTTAACCAATCCAACTTATGCAGCCCTCTATCCTTGAATCCCATGCCTTCTTGTTCCATGATTGCTCATTCCTTTCTAAACCCCATTCCTGTATCAATCCTACCACTTGTCTTCTTCAACTCTACACTCATGCAAATGGACAAAGATGGAAGAAGTCACATAGTTGTGCCCACTGGAACCACTGGACATTCATGTTATCCAATAATCCTATGTTCACTACTTCCTCATCCCTAATTGCTTATCATACTCCCATTATGAGTTGTTCTAAACATTTTTTTCTCCTTTGAATGCCCTCTTCCTCCTCTTTCTTTTTTTTCCATTTCACTGAAAAAAAACCTGAAGTTGTCATGAGCTCTTCCTCCCCAATTCTATGTTTCAAATCACCTAAGCATCTCCTTACCCCCATTCTCTACTAAAACACTGTTTCTGTCCTTGGAATCTTACTCCTTTGCTTATCTCTTCTCCTTCCTTAATTCTGAATCTTGATCCACTGGTTGCTTCCCTGCTGCTCTCAAATAACGCCCAGCTTTAAAAAGCTCTCTTTTAAACCTGCTGTCACTTCAACATCTCTTCCCAGATCTCTCCTCCTTTTTATAGACAAACTCATAGAAAAAGCTATTTGTCTTGTCTCTATTTTTCAAGCTATTGCTCATGTCTCCTGGAAATCAGGATTCTTAACTGAAACTATTCTCTCAAAGGTTACCAATGATTCCTTTATTGCTAAACCTAATGGTCTTTTTCAATCCTCAGCTTTCTAGATTTCTTTTGCATTTTACTCTATTGACCTCTCCTTCCTTCTAGACACTCTCCTGCCCAAATTTTAATGAAATTTTCCTGGTCCTTCTACCAATCTGATTGATACTTCTCAGGCTTCTTTGCAGAATGCTCATCCACCTCCTTCTACTTATAAATGGTTACCACTCAAGAGTACTGCTTTAGATTCTCTTCTTTTTTTCCTGTGGCCTCTCGCTAGGTGATTTCAGCTGCTTCCATGGTACAACTATCTTACCTATGTAAATTACTTCCAGATATACACATTTAGCTCTTATTTCCCTCAAGACCTCTCACATGATCTCTAGGCCCAAGACTCCAGTTAACTGTCAAACATTTCCACAGGCCCACGAATCTAAAGATTTCCAAAACTGGTTTAGAGGACAGTGTGGGGCAGTTCTAGAAGAGTTATGAAGAATGAATTATGTGGGTGAAGTAAGGAAAGCTAACTGGAAAGAACTCTTTGGAAGCTGTTGCTATCTAAGGGGGGAGTACTGAGAGGGGAGTGACAGTGGGAATACAGAGAAAGAAATGAATGAATGGATGGATGGATGGACAGACAGACAGATGGACAGATGGATGTACGTATGAATGAGGCATTGTTGAGGCAGAATTTACAGAACTTGACAACTGATTGCATTTGATAGGTAAGTGGAAGAGTCAAAATTAACAGTTTTCCTAGGTTCCCAATTCTACTTCCAAACTCCATCTCCATTCCTGTGCCCCCAACCTACTCAAGCACATAATCTCCATTTCTGTTTTGCTGACCTCTAGATCATCCAATATTAACCCATTCATTTTTCTAGCTCAATAAATTCCTCAAAATTGCTACTTCTCTTTGCCCATATTTTCCTTCTTTCCTTTTTCAGAGTAAGATGTTTCTAGTTCCTTGACAGTGGTAATTGAGTCTCCCTCCCACCTCAACCACTCCCCACAAAAAAACCCACAAAGGTCTTGATCTCATTAAGTAGACACCAAGCCACAATGGAAAAGGTACTGGCTCTAGAGGTATTGTATCATGGTTCAAATCTTACTTCTGATGTTACTTCTTATATGACTTTGGGCTAATCGCTTAACTTCCTTGAGTTCTAGTTTCCTCAGCTATAAAATGAATGGAACATAGGACTAGAGTAGTTGGAAAGGGCCTCAGAGGCCATCTAGCTTTTTTAGAAATGAGAAAGAAGAGGCACAAAGAGATTACATGATTTGACTAGGCCCACACAGGTAGAAAGCATTGGAAGAGGGATTTAATCTCAGTTCTCTGACTCAAGGTAGGGGGAAGGGTTGGATTACATGTCCTATAAAGCCCCTTCTAGCTTAGATCTATAAAGCTGTGGCTTTAGGTCTCCTTAAGACCCTCATTGCATTAGTTTAGGCATTTTTAATCAAGGGTCTATGAACTTCATTTTAAAAAAATGTTTTGATTGCTGCATTTCCATATAATTGGTTTACTTTAGAAGCTTATGTATATTATTTTATGCATTTAAAAACATTCTGAGAAGAGTTCACTATATTGCCAAAAGGAACCACAAAACATAAAAAAAAAAAAAAGGTTAAGGATCCCTACATTAGTTACTCCCTCGATTTCTTGCATCTTCAATCCCTACGTCTCCACTAGATTCGTAATCCTACTGCTATCAATAAAACTAGACATTTATATTGTCCTTTTAAAGTCTGCAAAGCACTTTACATACATTATCTAAATGTGCTCAAGTCTCTGATATCCTAAAAAACTTCTTTTAACTCTGAGCTTGTTCTTCCCCATCCTGCCTCTCCCTCTCCATCTCTGTCTGTCTGTCTGTCTGTCTGTCTCTCTGTTTCTGTCTCTCTCCCCCTCCCCCTCCTTTGTCTCTGTCTCTTTTTCCTTTCATTGTCAATTTACTTACCTGATCTCTCCCTGATGTTTTTTCCCTCCCAATGACCTCAACCACTAAATCCAAGTTCAAAGATGACAAAAGTAGGACTGGAATCCCCATCTCTTGACTCTCAGATCAATGCTTTTTTCCTGTTATGTAGGTAGGCTTAACCAAAACACCTCTCTCCAAGATCAAGGGTGACCTCACTAACCAAATGGGCTTTTTGAAAAATACTTAATGCTTTTTAGGCTTTTAACAACATTTAACACTCCTGGCCACTCCTTCCTGAAAACACTCAATTCCCATGGCTTTCCTTAGTCTTTCATTATAAAATCCTCATTTGATTATTTCTTCATTCAATTCCACAAACATATACCAAACACTTGATATGGACCAGGCACTGTCTGGTAATACAAAGATAAAACTAAAAGTCTCTACCCTTAAGGAACTTACATTTTCCTGGAGGAATACAATACATATACAAGTAAATACAAAATAATTTCCTAGATTTATGATTGCACTTCCTGTCTCCACCGATTTCTCTCTTCTTTGAGTATCCCCAAAAGTTTTGCTCTTTTGTATTTTCAATATATATTTTTAACTATAATGGTCTCATCTACCTTCATGGTTTCAATTATATAGGCTCATATATTTGAGGTAGCAAGGGTACACAATGGATGGAACACTAGACCTGGAGTCAGGAAGTCATGAGTTCAAATGCTGCCTCAGAAGTTAGCTATGTGACCCTGGGTGAGTCACTTAACCTAGGTTTTCCTGTTTCAACTGTAAAATAGGCGTAACCATTATGACACCTATCTCCCAGGATTGTAAGGATTAAGTGGGCTATTTGCCAATAATTTAGCACAGTGTATGATAGCTTGCTATGAGGTAACAGGAAGAGAAAGATTAGTTTGCATTTTTTGATAGAGTAGTTAATTAGGTAGAGATTTTCAGTATTCTAGAACAAACTCATTACTAGAGATAAAGGCTAGTGAAATCAGGAATTTAACTATGGAGGTAAAAGATGCCGTCAGAATATGCTGGCAAGACTAAATGCTCAATAAATGCCTGCTTCCTTCTTTTGTTCATAGCTCTAGAACAGTGATGGGCAACCTTTTGAGCTTGGTGTGTCAAAATTCGCCAAAAAATTAAGCATAACTCGGGTGGTGTGTCACTTTGAGAAAAAAAAATAATTTTGTGATATTTATAGTTTAAATAACAAAAATGTATAATTGTAATATATAACTGTATTTAATAAGCCAAAATAGGTAAATTAATATAGGTAGAATTGTCATTGATAGTGCAGAGTGTCTACACTACACTACAGCAAATGTTTCATCCTCAGCATTTGGACCCAGACTTCTCTGTATGCAGCCGCATGTCATTGAAAATGGCTACACGTGTCAGTGCTGACACACGTGTCATAGGTTTGCCATCCCTGCTCTAGAACTTGGAGGGGACTTTAGAGAATATTCTTAACAAAACTCCCTAATTTTATAGATAAGGAAAATAAGACCCAAGAAGATTAAGAGATCTGCCCAAGTTCACACCTAGCTAGTATACATGAGGTTATGGAGTCCTCTGATTCCAGGATGAAAATCTCTTGCCATCGTATTCTGATAACCCTTACCTCCAAGGTTTGTTTTTTATTTTTAAAAAATTTTCCATGTCAATATAATTTTTAATAATAGTTTTCCAACATTTTGTGATCCTTATTCCCTCCTTCCCTGCCCCTCCTTCCCCCTCCCTAAGATGGCAGATAATGTGATATATGCCATACATTTATCTCCATGGTTAAATTTCCCATGTCCCAAGCCCTTATTTCCAGTCCTGAATTTGCTATGCTATCCTGAACATCTCTCCCCAATTACTTCATCAACAAAACAGAAATTACTATTTTTCTCCCTGTTGCCTCAATCCAAACTCAACAGTAGCTCAGTCCTCTATCCTCACTATTTCTGCTAATGGCATGAGAACTCTCATACTAGGCAGAAAACCTTGCAATTTTCTTTCTCTCCTACCCCCTTTCCAGTCAAGTTCAATATCATTCAAATCCATTCCTTTTCCATTTCCACTTAATTTCATCTTACCTGGGAAAGATTATCAATTGAACTCTTCTTCTGTTGCTTCCCTTTCTATTCTTCCCAATGCTTCTACAAATATCTAACCTTGGAAAGAACTTAGGAGATTCAAAGTTTTAAAAGGTATGCAATCTGAAATTATGCCCAAAGAGTGCTAAAAGTTTGTATATTCTTTGACTCAGTAATACCACTATTAGGTTTATTTCCTAAGATGATCAGGGAAAAAGAAAAAGAACCAATATGTTCTAAAATATTTAGAGTGGCTCTCTTTGTGGTGGCAAAGAACTGGAAATTGGGGCAGGCCCATCATTTGGGGAAATGGTTGGCTTATGATAATGATGGAATACTACTGAGCCCAAAGAAATGATGAGTAGGTTAATTTTTTTAAATCAAAGAAAGACCTACATAAAAGTGAATATTATATATAGCAACAAATATAGTTTGAAGATTAACTTGTGTGTGCACATCTCCAGAGAAAGAACCAATAAATAGAAACAAGCAAGACATAGTTTTTATATACATAAATATTTTTGTCAAATCATGCCTTCCCTAGTGAGGGGAGGGAAGAGGAGGGAGATACCCAGGAACTTTAATGTAACTAATCGATTAATTAGTTTAAAAAAAACTATGCGTTTATATATTATATATATATATATATGAATATATATAAATATACTTTTAAAGCTAAAAAAAGAAAACATTTAATAAAGGCTGATTGATTGATTGTTTGAAGGACTTTTGTATTTGTATATCCAGAGATTAGCATAGTACCTGGCAAATACTGACTAAACATCTGTTTATCTATTCATCATGACCCTGAGCAATTCCTCTTACCTCTTTCAGACTCAGTTTCCTCTTTTGTAAAATGGGAATAAACATACCTCCTGGAGTTAAATGGAGTTAGATGAAATAATGAGCAAGAAAGCTCTGGAGTCCTATAGACTTTTACTACTGTTGCCTTTCTTAATAAAGCCCTCTTCCTCTCAAATCTCACTGTGGGATGGAAGTGACCCTTGGGTTCTTAAAGGCTAAATTAATGGAGCTCAGCTTTGGCAATTCCTAGGAAACTGGAAAATCTGTAAGTCCAGCCCTGTAATGAGGCCATCTGCCACTCAATTCCAGCCCAGCCAAGTTTGAAGAGGCTTATTACAAAGTTGGCTGCAAGGGGACACATTTTTTTGATCACAGTCACTCATGATGACCCTTTACTGGGCCAGAAAGGGTTTGTGATCTGTCACAGTGAAGGAGAGGCCCACACAAATGAAATCACAGGTTGTTTATATATGAAAGCATGAAGAGATATAGTTATTAATAGCATATGTTTTATGTGTCCTACCGGAAAACAATTTCCCATAGACTTTTACTAAATTTTTAACAGAATTAAAAGGCAATCCAAGCCACTTGAACAGGGAGTGCTGGCCCTCTCTCTAAGGGTCATCCTTTTAACTCAAACGAACCTTAAAAGTCATCTAGTCCAATCCCTTTTATTTACCTCCTTGAAGCCCATAAATGATTTGACCAAGGTCATTCAGTGGCAGCATTTGAACTTACATCCTCTGACTTCAAATCCAGACACTAAGGCACCTTATCTTAAGTTCTTCCCTCACAAATGATTGATTATACATTATAATATATAATATAATATATGTAGTTATATATTAGCATGCCCCTCTTACAGATGAGGAACCTGAAGTTCAGACAGCTAGTCACTTGCCTTTTGCCCATCAATGTCAGACCTAGCAATATGAACTTATTTCACTTGAGTCTAAATTTAAAGACCTGGCACCAAAACAGAGGCTCCCAAGACTAGTTCAAGACTGGTTTCCAATTACCCATCAGGGACTGCCCCACCTTTGTCTCTTCATCTTTCCTACCTGGCTTTCAGTCCAGTGCTTTCTTACCTGGCGTCTTTATCACCTTTTTTTTTTTTTTTAAATTTCAAGTTGCAAATTCTCTCTCTCAATCCAGCCCTTCCTTACCCATTGAAAAGGCAAGCAATAAGATATCCATTATACATATGAAGTCATACAAAACCTATTTCCATATTATCTATCTTTTTTGACCCACCATTAGACTGAGCTTCTTGTGAACAGGCACCATTCTTTGCTTTTCTTTGTATCTTCAGCCCCTAGTACAATCATGTCCAACTCTTTCTGACCTCTCTTTGGGATTTTCATGGCAAAGATACTGGAATGGTTTGCCATTTCCTTCTGAAGCTCATTTTATAGATGAGGAAACTGAGGCAAATAGCACAACTTAGCTGCCCCTGCCTACTGCATAATACTTGCTTAATAAATGGTTGCTTGTTGAATTGACTTCCTCCTTACTAAGAAACATTGACTGACAATTCAAAAGTCCTATGAGCTAAGGGACCATAAAGACCAGTTTTTTAGGTGGTAGTCCAAAAAAAAAAAAAAAAAAAGGAGCCAGCCCAGTCTGCTGGAAAGAGAATCCATTCTCGAACCAGACCAGAGATGCTCAATTCAAATCCATCCTTTGCTACTTCCTGCTTGTCTGACTTTGGGTAAGTCCTCCAACCTCACTGGATCTTGGATTCCTCCATAGTTAAGATAAGAGAGTTGGACTAGATAATCTAAGTTCCCTTCCATCTCTGGTCTAAGAACAAGGTGTTAGACTTGGGTACAAGAAGACATGGTTCAGGTCAATGGATAGAGAAGCAGGTCTGGAGAGAGGAGGGTCAGATTCTTAATACGATCTCAGATGCTCCTACGCAAGTCGCTAATCCCCAATTGCCTAGCTATTAAAGATCTTCTGCCTTGGAATCAATACTTAGTATCTATTCTAAGACAGAAGGTAAAGGTTTGAGAAAAAAATGGGTACAAATTCTCAAATTCCACCTCAGACATTTATAAGCTTGTGGCCCTGGACCTGGCCCTTAACTTCTCTGGGTCTCAGTTTCCTCATTTGTCAAATAAAAGATTTGTAATCTATGATCCTCCCAGATCTAGAAGAACAGGAAAGAGAAAACCCATATTTGAAAGGCTGTGAATTCCCCTAGCTCTGAACTTCCTCATGCTTTCTGCGGGAGAGAGCTCAGGCTTGTCTTCTTGCTCCTCCCTCTTTCTCTGCTTCCCTCCTGCCAAAGCATTTCTCTCAGTGCCAAGGTCTATTCTCCAAAAAAAGTCGGATCTGTTGAGAATAGGAGGCGTTGGCTCCCCCTACGATAACAAGTTCCCAAGTAACAAATGGCTGCCTTTAGTCATTTTCTTAACCCAAATCCCAACTTTGGAACAGAAATAAAGGGAGGCTAGACTTACAATATCAGCAGAGTGACAAAAGCCACTAGTAAAGTCCAGGTTTCCACGGATAAGCCAGAATAGAAAGCCATGCTTCCAATCAAGTGAGCCAGGCTCTAAGGCTTCTGCTGCTCTTGGGGAGGGAGGCCAGGCAGCTTTGGAAAATAATCCTTCTGGGGTGTGCCTGTCTTTTGCAACTGCTCACGTGGTGATATCCTCGTGTTTCCTGCAGCTGTTGAATTTTTCTTAACCTTTGTCTCTGAAAAGCAAAAGTTACAAAACAGTTTGCCTCTCTGTCTCAAGGCAGAGCTTGCAGATTTTCACAGAAGAAATGACTTCAGAGATCATTTTCATCTTATGGATGAACAACAAGCCCAAGTTAGGTGACTTGTCCAAGGTCACAGGGCTGGAAAATAGTAGAGATGGTATATGAGCCCTTGCTCCTCTGGTTCCAGATTCGGGATCTTTTCTGCTGCATTCTAAAACATACGTTTTCTTTTGGAAGCTTTGTGTTACTTCCTGCAACCCTGGAATTCCCCATGCCTTGCCTTTTAGAAGTGTTAAACCCAGTTCCCCTCATTTTTCCCTATTCCCTACACTGTCCCTAGAATATCTATCTGTTCCTGAGATGACAGCTCAAGGAGCTAAGGATCTCAGAGCTAATAGGGTGGGGTCTGCCAATGCAGTCCCCCAGAGCTGGAGCCATAAGCACTTTGACAGACACAGAGTGGTGACTATAGTGAGCAAAATGTAGTCTCTGAATTTTGAGGTTACCACCTGTGAGCCAAAGGAGCAAAAGAAAGGCTGTGTGTGTGTGTTTACTCTTTTCTTTATTTTTGCAAAACTGCAGAGTTTATCATTAGAGATGCCACTTTTTAAAGTGAAGGGTTAGTAGTAATATCTACAGTTATAATCACCTAGACATCTGATAGACTGGCTGTGATACAAGGTAGTTTGTTTCTCCTGCAAAATATATTTCAATATTAGCCATGTTGCAAAAGAAAACACAACCCTCCCCCCAAAAAAAACCCACAAGATAAGCCTAGTTTTCTTAAAAAGCATGCTTTGATCTAAATTCAAAATTCATCAGTTCTCTCTTTGAAAATAGGATTTCATTTATTTATTTGTTTGTTTGTTTTTGAGCCCTTACCTTACGTTTTAGAATCAATACTGTGTATTGGTTCCAAGGCAGAAGAGGGGTAGGCAATGGAGGTCAAGTGACTTGCCCAGGGTCATACAGCTAGGAAGTGCCTGAGGTCACATTTGAACCCAGGACCTCCCATCTCTAGGTCTGGCTCTCAATCCACTGAGCCACCCAGCTGCCCCCTGAAAACAGCATTTTGAAAATCATGTCCCCCTTTGGAATTGTCTTGAATCATTGTTTTGATCAAAATAACTGTTTTTCACAGTTGATAATCCATACAATTTTGCTGTTACTATGTACAATGTTGTACTGGTTCTGCTCACTTTACATCAGTTCATATAAGTTTTCCCATCCTGCTCTTGTGATCTAACAGCACAATAGTATTCCATCACAATCATATACCCCAACTCGTTCAGCCATTCTCCAATTGATGGATATCCCCTCGATTTCCATTTCTTTGCACCACAAAAAGAGCTGCTATAAATATTTTTGTACAAATAGGTCCTTCTCCTTTTTCTTTGATCTCTTTAGGATACAGAACTAGTAATGATATTGCTGGATCAAAGGGTACATGCCATTTCATAGCTCTTTGGGCATAGTTCTAAATTGTCTTCCAGAATGGTTAGACTAGTTCACAACTCCACCAATGGTGCATTAGTTTCCCAATTTTTCCATATCACTTCTGGTGTAGTCATTTTTCTTTTCTGTGATGTTAGTCAATTTGAGAGATGTGAAGTGTTACTTCAGAGTTGTTTTAATTTGCATTTCTCAGCAATGATTTAGAACATTTTTTATGTGACTTTGATAGTTTTGATTTCTTTTTTCTGAAAACTGCTTGTTCATAACCTTTGATCATATATCAACAGAAGAATGACTCTTGATTTCTAAAAATTTGATTAAGGTCCCTATATATTTGAAAGATGAGGCTTTTATCAGAGAAACTTACTATAAAAAATTTCCCCCAGTTTTCTGTTTTCCTTCTAATTTTGTCTTCATTAGTTTTGCTTGTGCAAAACCTTTTCAACTTAATTTAGTCAAAATGATCCATTTTACTTCCTGTGACCCTCTCTATCCCTGGTTTGGTCATACACATTTCTCTTATCCATAGATCTGACAGATAAATATTTCTGTTCTCCCCTAATTTATTTATGATATCACCCTTTATGTAGAAATCATTTATCTACTTTGACCCTATCATGTACTTATGTATGAGATGTTGATCTGTGCCTAGTTTCTCCCAAAGTGCTTTCCAGTTTTTTCTGCAATTTTTGTCAGATGTTGAGTTCTTACTCCAAAAACTTGGGTCTTTGAGTTTATCAAACGTTAAATTCCCATATTCATTTGCTACTCTATTGTATACCTAATCTATTTATGGGTCTACCACTATATTTCTTAGTTGGTAACAGATTGTTTTTGATAATTACCACATTGTAGTACAGTTGGAAATCTGGCATTGATAAGCCTTTCTTTACATCTATTTTCATCGATTCTCTTGATGTTCTTGACCTTGTTTGGGTGTTTTTTCTTTTGATAAAAAGTTGGGATTGTGGCCCCTAAGTGCTGACCCCTGAACATTCTTTACTAAATCCATCTGGGCTCTATGCCCACTGCCTGGATCCAGCTAGTGGATTCCTATTGCTAATTCATATTTATGTCTTTGGGGATGTTTCTTTTCTTTAGTGGGTCAATTTCCGGTCACTGTTAATTCAGTCTGGCTCATATCAAAAGTTTTACTTACATAGTAAATACTTAATGAATGTTTATTGAACTTGGAGGGATTTAAGAAATCTGATCAATACCATGACCAGACATGATTCCAAAAGACTTATGATGAAACATCCAACCCATCTCCGTACCCACAGGGAATGGAGATGGGTACAAAATGATGATACTGATATCAATGTAGATATTGATGTGGCCGATATTGGAATTAGTTTTGCTTGCTTGTCTGTGCATATTTGTTAAAAGAGTTTTGTTTTTCTTTTTCATTGTAGAGGAGAGGAGGAAAGAGGGAAAAATAGATTTTGCTTTAAGATCAATAAGATTAAAAGTAATATCCAATGACTCCAAGTACTATAAGGTTTATTAATAATCACTTGAAGTAGAAGAAATAGAAGGACAAAATTAAAAGCCTGAGTAAAACCCGCTTTCCCAGCCACAATCACGGGAAAGGGCACATGAGGGCAGAACTACACAAAACTTATATCCTCCCTATGTTTAGTTCATAATGTGAGAGGGAACATGGGAAGTTGGGATTTAGGGTCTTGGGGAGCAAATTCTAATTATACAGACCCAAATGAAGGGGAAGCCATCACCTCCTATTCCAATTTGGGGGAATCTCTAAATTTTTGGAAGATTCTCTCTCTATCCTTCCATACTTCAATGACTCTGACATCTTAGTTTGATACAGTGACTAGGGAGGCCAGGATCCAAATTCCATTTCGGACACTTCTTAGCTCTGTGATTCTGGGCCAGACATTTAACCTTTGTTTGCTTCAGTTTCTTCATCTGTAAAATGAGGATATCACCTACCTCCCAGAGATGTTGTAAGAATCAAATGAAATAACAATTGTAAAGTGCTTAACACAGTGCCTGGCACATAGTAGGTACTGTATAAATGTTAGCTATTATTACTATTATTATTATCATTACCATTATTTACTGCTTTGAATCCAAGTTTCAGCATCTGTAAAATAAGAATAGCACTTCATTCTTGTGAGGTGAGGCTTTTTCTTTCATCTGCCTCTTTCCCCAAGAGAACACAGTGGAATGGGAAATGTTAGGACTGGTGATTTCACTGGGATAGTGAGAAAGCTACCTTTTCCAATCCAGGAAAGAAACTCTGACAACTTTTAGTCTTAGAGAGTCGCCTGGAGGTACTAATATTTAAATTACTCATCCAGGGTCATATAGCCAGAGTATATCTGAAAGAGGACTTGAACTCAGATCTTTCTGATTCAGAGATGATTCTCTGGCTGCTACTCATCCTTGGCTTTCATCATGAGCCTTACATGTGATAATCTATTCCTTTATCTGATCACAATTCTATATAATTCCACTTTTGCCTCTGCCTTACAGTCCCTAACCCTGTTCTTCATCTTCATCTTCAGCATGACTTTCAGTCCCTCAACCCCTCAAATCTTTCCAAGTCATCATCACTGCTCCAATACACACATTCACTATCTTGGCCCCCAGGTGAATTCTTCAGTTTTATGCTGCCTTCTATACCTGAGTCCCTTTCTCCTCTATGCTATTAACAATCATGCTTTGCCAAGTCTCAACATCCATTGCCTTTGCTCCTATTTGTGCACAACTTAAATGGAACTGAAAAAAATTACAAAACTGTATTAGATGGGTACAGTATAAATTCATGCCCCATAATCTCAATCAGGTCCTAAATGAAATAAAACAATTCTTATGCATGATCCTAACTGATTCATTACCCCAATCATTAAAACGACTTTTCCAAACTCCAAATCATATACCCAAATAAATAAGTGATAAATCATGTGTTTTCATCTGCATTCTGACTCCAACAGTTCTTTCTCTGGAGGTGGTAGCATTCTTTATCATAAGTTCCTGAGAATTGTCTTGGATCATTGTATTGCTGTTAGTAGTAAAGTCTGTTAGATTTTTATCATTCCACAATATTGCTGTTACTGTGTATAATGACCTCTTAGTTCTGCTTATTTCACTCTGCATCAATTGATCTTGCCAGCTCTTTCTGAAATCATCCTGTTCATCATTCCTTATAGCACAATAGTATTCCATCCCCTTCACAAACCACAATTTGTTCAGCCATTCCTCAATTGGGGGACATCCCTTTAGTTTCTAATTCTTTTTTACCACAAAAAGAGTAGCTATAAATATTTTTGTACAAACAGGGCCTTTGCCAATTTTTAAAAATCTTTTTGGGATACAGACCCAGTGGTGGCATTGCTAGATGAAAAAGTATGGATTCTTTTATAGACCTTTGGATATAATTCCAAATTTCCCACCAGAATGTTGGATCGGTTCACAACTCGACCCGTAAGTCATTAGTGTCCCAATTTTGCCACATCCCCTCCAGCATTCATCATTTTCTTTTACTGTCATATTGGCCAATCTAATAGGTGTGAGGTGGTACATCAGAATTGTTTTAATTTGCATTTCTCTAATCAAGAGTGATTTAGAACATTTTTCATATGATTATTGACAGCTTTGATTTCTTCATCTGAAAACTGCCTATTCCTATCCTTTGACCATTTATCAATTGGGGAATGACTTGGAGTCTTATAAATTTGACTTCATTCTTTATATATTTCAAAAATGAGACATTTATCAGAGAAATTTGTTATGAATTTTTTCTCAGTTTGTTGTTTCCCTTCTAATCTTGGTTTTAGTGATTTTATTTGAACAAAACCTTTTTAATTTAATATAACCAAAACTATTCATTTTATATCTTGCAATATTCTCTATCTCTTGTTTAGTCATAAATTCTTTCCTTCTCCATAGATCTTAAAGGTAAACTATTCTTTGTTCCCCTAATTTACTTATAATATCACCCTTCATGTTTAAATCATATACCCATTTTGATCTTATCTTGCTATAGAGTGTGAGATAATAATCTACACCTAATTTTTGCCATACTGCTTTCCACTGCTTTCCAATTTTCCTAGCAGATTTTGTCAAATAGTGAGTTCTTGTTCCAATAGCTGAGATTTTTTTGCTTTATCAAACACTAGATTGCTGGGGTCATTTACCCCTACTCTATTCTATTGATCCACGCTTCTATTTCTTAGCCAATACCAGATTGTTTGATGATTACTGCTTTATAGTACAGTTTAAGATCTGGTACTGGGTTTAAACATCCTTCATTTTTTTAAATTAGTTCCCCTGATATTTTTGACCTTTTGTTCTTCCAAATGTACCCAGTAATTTTTCTCTGGCTAGCCCTTCAAGTATGGAATGTTCTCACTTCCACCTCCTGGATCCTCTTGAGACTCAGTTCAGTTCACAACTTTGCAAGAAGACTTTTGCAATCCTCCCACATCTACCATGCCATTCTCTTCTTCCTTAAATTATCTTTATGTATATAGCTTACATGTACATCATTATTTGCATGTTATTGTGATTGTTGCTTTATCCAGTCATGTCCAACCCTCATGACCCCATAAACCATAGGTTCTTCTAGCCTATCCTTCACTCTCTTGAAGTCTCTTCAATATCATGTTTGTTGCTTCCATGACCCTATCTATTCATCTCATCCTCAGCTGACCTTTTCTCCTTTTGCCTTCCATCTTTCCCAACATTTGGGTCTTACCTTGTCTTCTTATTATGTGGTCAAAGTATTTAAACTTTGACTTCCATATTTGTCCTTCAAATGAATAATCTGAGTTAATTTCTTTAAGTATTGACTAATTTGATTTCCTTGCTGTCCAAGGGAGTCTCAAAAGTCTTCTCCAGCAACACAATTATAAAGATTCAATTCTGCATCAATTCCTTATTATCCAATTTTCACAGCCATACATTGCTACTAAGAAAAAACAGCAGCTTGTTGCATGTTGTCTCCTCCATTAAAATGTGAACTTCTTGAAGGTAAGAATAGTCTTTTCGTCTTTCTTTGTGTCCTCAGAGCTTAGACCAATTCCTGGCATATAATAAGTTTTTAACAAATGTTGTTCACTGACATATATGCAAAGTGCTTTGCAAGTTTTAAAGCTTATATAAATGTCATTTATTAAAAGGTAGTTTAGCAAACCAAAGAGAATCAGGCTCAAAACCAGAAAGGTTTAGGTACAAATCTTCCTTTCTATCTCCTTCTTCCCTCCTTCCCTTCCTCCTTTTCTTTTCCCTTTCATTCTCCCTTCCTCTATTTCTCCCTCCCTCTCTCATCTCTCTCTCTCACTCTCTCTCTCTCTCTCTTTCTCTTTCTCTCTCTCTCTCTCTTTCTCTTTCTCTCTCTCTTTCTCTCTCTCTCTGTCTCTGTCTCTGTCTCTCTCTTTCGCTTTCTCTCTCTCTCTCAATATCAATTCTAAGACAGAAAAGAGGCAAGGGCCAGGCAATTAGGGTTCAGTAATTTGCACAGGGTGACAAAGCTAGGAAGTGTGTGAGGCTAGATTTGAACCCAGGCCCTCCCAATTCCAGGTCTGACACATTATTGATAGCACTACCTAACTGACCCATCAAGTACCTCTTCTGACACTCATTGTCTGTGTAAACCTGAGCAAATTGTTTCATTTCTTAGAGCCCAGATGAATTTTCTATGACTATAAGTTGCAGAGAAGTTTATCAGCCTTGAATTAGGAGGAGGTAGTTTCATCACTTAGGGAGTTCCTTATGCCAGTGGAATCTCAGGTCCAGCCTCAATCCCTATAAATGTCATTATCTCATTTGTGTCCATGATCCTTTCAGCAGTGTGGATCACAACCCATCCTTGACCTTCCATGCTTTGTGAATTTTGTCCATACCCTCCCAGAAGTCCTTCACATTGGGGCAGAGTTGGGTTTGGGGTGGGAGGAGAATCAAAATTTGAGAGTTAGAAGAAATCTAGTCTAACTTATACATGAGAGAAATTCCTCCTGTAACAGATATATGACAATGGAGTCCACATCAAAGACCCATGAAGATTATTCATCATTCAGGAATTCCCTTGCTCTTGCTATACTAGATTGCGCCACCTATTCTGGTCATAGTATTTCGTGACGTCCTTACAATGCTTCTCTTGGGCAATTCTTCCTCATTGTTGATGTCTGACATTCTGCTCCCATATAAGTACACACCTCCCTATTTCCCTGTGAGTGATTCACCAATTATAAATTGAACTGAAACTATCCCCAGCAACTTTCATTTGTTCCCAACTCGTGGGACCAGGCAGAACAAGCCTCTGTTAGAGCTAGTCTAATCTCTTTGTCCTCTCTCCAGTGGCAGGACTAGCTTCCCTCCTTTTCTGGTTATCCATATCCTTGACTCTGTTCTTTAAGCTACTTGTCACGCACAAGCCATTGTCACCAATGTGTCAGTCTACTTACATCCGCAATTCATTTTTCTAATCTCTCTCTGGTCAACCAGCAGTTGTGATTGTTTGGGATCACAGTATCCTTTGAGTCACACCCAGAGTCCATTCATGGGAAACTATCGGTGTTAGAGAGAAGACTTTGGGGAGTAGCAGGTGGCTTGGGCTCATTCCTCGAAGAAGTCATTAGCTATTAGATCACCTTTTCTTCAGCAGTGAGACAGGCAACTTGGGGAGAGAGTGTTGTTTTGCATTGATACACATGGACAGTTTATGGCTTTTTCGTTTATTTGCCTGTCTTTATTGCAGGGAAGCTGAGTATGTTCAGAAATGATTGTGAGAGAGAAACTAATCATTAGAATGAATTTTTAAAATTTCACCAAAATCTTGTTTGCATAACCAAGGCTGACCTGAAACCTCTCCACTCTTTTTCTCTAGGCCAGTGATTCCCAAAGTGGGTGCCACTGCCCCCGGTGGGTGCTGCAGTGATCCAGGGAGCGGTGATGGCCACAGGTGCATTTAGCTTTCCTATTAAAATTTAAAAAAATTAATTTCCAGGGGGCTAAGTAATATTTTTTCTGGAAAGGAGGTGGTAGGCCAAAAATGTTTGGGAACCACTGCTCTAGGCTGACTAGTACATAAGCCTATCCTCAAGCTAAAAGGTTTGAGGTTCCCAAAGAGCTGAGACCACAGGAATCCTAAAGATAAAAACTCTGAAAATGTTAAGATCTCTAATCAATGCAATAATCAATTATGATTTACTGAAGACCAATATTGACAAAACATCTTGCCTATTTCCTGATAGAGAGGAGATAGACAGTATATAGAATTGAAACATATATTTTTTTGACCTGGTCAGCGTGAATTCTTCAATTTTTTAGTGATGCCAATTTGTTAAAGTGTTATAGTTGGGTTTATTATTCTAAGTGGATGTGTGAGTATAAATGAAAGAGAGAGAGAGAGAGAGAGAGAGAGAGAGAGAGAGAGAGAGAGACAGAGAGACAGAGAGACAGAGAGAGAGAGAGAAAGAGAGAGAGAGAGAGAGAGATAGGATAAATCTTTGTTATTGAAACAATTTAATTTTTTTAAAAAGCCCCCAGCTTTAATGTGAATTGGCTCAGACATTCTGGAAAGTAATTAGGAATTATATGCTCAAAGTCACCAAACGATTCTATATTCTCTGACTCAGCAATACCACAATTGGGATATGACAACAACCATGATGATGATGATAGTGGTGGTAGTGATGACGATGGCAGCTAGATGATATACCAGATAGAGTATAAGACTTAGAGTTAGGAAAATATTAGTTTAAATCTTTCCTCTGAATTTTACTAGGTGTTTCACCCTGGGTAAATTTCTTAATTTGTCCATGCCTCAGTTCTCTCATCTGTAAAATGAGGGTAATAATGACAACTACTTCACAGGATTATCATGAGAATCTGATGAGTTAATATATGTAAAGTGCTTTTTAAATTTAAAATCACTATATAAATGCTATAATAAGAATACTATAATGAGGATAATACCCTACAGTAGGGGTCGGCAACCTTTTTGGCCGTGAGAGCCATCAACGCCACATTTTTTAAAATGTAATTTCGTGAGAGCCGTACAGTGCTCACAGTGCGCTCCTGTAACAGTGCCTGAAAAAAAATTGACTTTATGGCTGGTGCAGAAAGAGCCATATCTGGCCCTCAAAAGAGCCAGATATGGCTTGAGAGCCATACTTGCAGACCTCTGCCCTACAGGGAGCAAGAAAGAAGAAAAAGACCCATATGTAGGTACAAAAATATATATATTTTAATTTTTGAAATTTTTGAATTTTTTTGTGGTGTCAAAGAGCTGGAAACTAAAGGGATTTCCATCAGTTGGGGGATGGCTGAACATTATATATAAATGAAATGCAACATCACTGTGTGGTAAAAAAAATGACAACAAAGGGTAATTTCAGAGAAACTTAGGAAGATGCATATAAACTGTGGAAAGGAAAGTGAATGAAACTTGGAGAACACTTTGTACAATAGCAACCATATCACAAAGAAAAAAAAATAACTTTGAAAGAATTAAGAAATCTGATTAATGAAATAACCAATGATGACACCAGACACCTGAGGATGAAGTATGACACTTGCCTCTTGGCACAGAGATAATGGACTCACAATATGGACATGGGAAATGTGGACATTTATTATCAGACATAGTCTACGTAGGAATTTATTTTGTTTGATGGTGCCTATTTGTTAGTAAGTTTTCTTTTCTCTCCTTTTTTCCCTAAGAGAGGACAAGGATGAGTAAGAATTAGAAGAGAGAAAAGGAAAAAGAAGTCCCCCAAAATGAAAGGAAAGAAATGAAAAAGAAAAGTCAGTGAAGCATTTTTAGAGGATAGCAAGAGGAAAGATTTAAAAAATCAAAGATAAGCAACATGGCTTTGAAAATTATATTTTGAATTACATATTTAATATGCATTTTAAAATACAAGCTATGCTTAACAGATATTTACAGTTTAATGCATAATCCTCTTTTTGAGGAAGGTGGGGTAGTGTATAGAACACTGGTCCTGGAGTAAGAAGGGCGTGAGTTCAAATCTAAACTCATATTTACTCATTGTGTAACCCTTGGCAAGTCACTTAGCCTCTGTCTAATTAAGTTTCCTCAAATGTAAAATGGGGGAAATGATAGTACTTGACTCCCAGGATTATTGTGAGGATCAAATGAGATAATATTTGTAAAGAGCTTAGCATAGTGCCTAATGCGTAGTAGGTACTATAAACACTTGCTCCTTTCTCTTTGCCCTTCCCCTACTATGTATATAGAAATGACATTTTATTTTAACTTCAGAATAATGTTTTTTAAAAAGAAATTGTAAGGAGAGCAGCTGGGTGTCTCAGTGGATCAAGAGCCAGGCCTAAGAGATGGGAGGTCCTGGGTTCAAATGTGACCTCAGACCCTTCCTAGTTGGGTGATTCTGGACAAGTCACTAAACACCTATTGCCTAGCCTTTACTATTCTACTGAATTGCAACCCAACCTTTAGGGCTCTTCTACCTTGAAACCAATACACTAATACCAATACAAGACATTGATTTTATGTTGGAAGGTAAGGGCTTTTTGTTTTAAAATAAAAAAAGAAAGGAATTGCAACAGCTCAGGAATGAGAAAATCCAAGTTCAAATATCACTTCTTACTACCTGGGTGGCGGTGGGCAAGTCACTTAGTCTCCCTGTCTCTCAGTTTCCTTATCTGTAAAATGAGGAGTTTGACATAAATAGGCTTTGAGATACCTAGATGTAAGTCTGTGGTCCTACAGATTACAAATGGGTGGATCTTTTCATAAACATTGTTCTGATTTGTGATCCCAACTTATTTTGTGATTAAGAGCTCCATAATCCCTTTGGGTAGGTTTTCTCAGGTATTATTATTCCCATTTCACAGATGAGGACACCGAGCATGAAGGAGAATAAATGCCTTGCCAAGATCTCACGAAATGGCAAAAGACCCAGCTGGACTTTGAATCCACATCTGCTGGGTTCCAAGTCCTGTTCTCTATCCAATGAGTTTTACATATATTTGACCCTAAAAAGAAGGTGTTGTTTTAAGGCTCAGATAGGATAAAAAGTTGTAAAGAACTTTCCAAAGTCTAAAATGTTAAATGATCACACCCTACCCTGGGTACAAACATTCCTAGTTATGGTTTTGAGGACATTTTGGGTTAAGTTGGGTCCATTTTTTTTCCTGGCAGGTAAATAATCTTTGAATGTCTTGAAACCAGCTATTACTTTTGCTCCTGAAGCAAAATTCTTTGAGTGAGATTAGAGCCACGAGGCAGGTGAGTTTACATCATGTTTACATCTTTCACGCCCTCTGTTTACAGAAAAGATGTGCCTCTCCTGTTGTGTTGTGCTATGTTGTGTTGATGCATCTTCTGTGTGCTGGAGGGATAGAAAGGGGGAAGGAGCAGAGACTTTGTCTCACTGACCAAACCCCTGTCTCCTCTTTTTTTTTTTAAGCTTCTTCTTGGATAGACAGACCATGACAATACAGTCCATATGGCACCACCATCCCTGGGTCTAAGGGCATTGGGAGCATCTGCTCTGAAACCCCTGGACGGAGAGGAAAAGACTAAAAGCTATTCATACAAATGCCTCCCTTTGGCACCGAAAGCCTTGTTGTTGTTGTTCAGTCATATCCTGCTCTTTGTGACCCCATTTAGGGTTTTCTTGGCAAAGACACTGGAATGTTTTGCCAATTACTTTTCCAGCTCGCTTTTGAGATGAGGAACTGAGGCAAGTCGGGTTAAAGTGATTGCTCAGTCACCCAGCTAGTAAGGGTCAGAGGGCAGATTTGAACTCTGGAAGATGAGTCTTCCTGACTCCAGGTCTGGCACCATGTAGCTGCCCATCTAAAGTCCTACATTATTTGGGCACTTGCCTACCTTTCCAGGTTTATGAACTATTATTTTCTATTGGTCAATCTGGCTTCCTTGCCGTCAAACCCACCCGTTCTGCCTCCATGGCTTCGCTCCCGTGTTTCCACATGCCTAGAATGCTCTCCCTTTCTCAACTCTGCCTCTTGAATTTGCTTCTAAACACCACTCAAGTGCTACCTGCTACTGAGACTGCCTTATTTTGCATATATTTCCCATTTAATTGTATGTGTGCATGTTGCTTTTCCCATAGCGTCTACACTGTGTTCTTGGAAGAAAGAGAATTTGTCTTCGCGTCCCTGGTGCATGATAGCGTAATGCATTTGGACTGATTGATTGATCGGTACCAGGGCAGACTTCTCAGTGATGAAAGCTGGGCTTCTCTCAGGACTTCTAAAGCACACTATACTAAAGGCATACGAAAGGATGATCAGAGCTGGCCGCACTCTATGGAGATCACTTTGAGGGGGCTTTTAACCTGGGATAATTTCTTTCCAGTGTAAATCTGCCTGCCCAGTTGCCTTCGCCTCAATTAATCAATAAGCATTTATGGGGGCAGTGAGGTGGCACAATGGATAGATCACCAGGCCTGGGATCAAGAAGACATGAGTTCAAGCCCAGTCTCAGACACTTCATAGCTGAGTGACCCTGGGCAAGTCTTTAACATGAGAAGGTTAGCCTCAATCACAGGTTCTTAGTCTTTTTGTGTGTCCTGAACCCAGGTTAATAAGCTAAGTGTCATCCTCTACTCTTCACTCTCTCTTACTCTCCATAGCCAATCAGTTTTCAAAGCCTGTCAATTTTACCTTCAAAACATGCCTTCTCTTCTCTGACACTGCTACCATCTTGGAACAGGCCCTCATTCCTTCACATCTGGCTGCTGGCTATCATGTAAGTCTCTTCTCTTCCCTCTCCAATCCATCCTTCACTTTGCTAACAAGTTTATGTTCCTAAAGTGCAGGTCTGACTGTGTTACCCTCTCTTCAATAACTTTCTATGGCTCCTTATTACCTCTCAGATTAAATATAAAATATAAAATTCTGTTTGACATTCCATGCCCTTAACAACTTGGCATCCTCCTACATTTACGCCTTACGGGTTTTCATGTACTCCATGGTTCGGTGATGCTGGTCTCCTTAATGTTCCTGTAATAGGACATGCCATCTCTTGACTCCAGGTATTTTCCTTGGCTGTTTCCCCATGGAATATTTTCTCTCTTCACCTTTGCTTCCTGGATTCCTTCAAGTTCCAGAAAAAGTCTTGTCTTTTATAAGAAGTCTTTCTCAGCCCTTTCCTTCCCTCCACTCAATTCTAGTGGGTTTCTTTTTTTAGTTATTTCCAATTTATCCTCTGTATGACTTCTACTGAAAGCAGGAACTGTATTTTGCTTTTCTTTGTATCATAAGTACTTAGCATAATACCTAGCATATACGTATTCATAACTACTTAATAAATTAATTGGACAGTTTGGTGGCACAGTGGATATAGTGTGGTGCCTCAAGTCAATTAGACACATCTTCCTGAACTTTAATCTGGCCTCAGACACTTACTAGCTGGATGACCCTGGGCAAGTCATTTAATCCTGTTTGCTTCAGTTTCCTCATCTGTAAAATGAACTGGAAGAGGAATGGCAAATCATGCCAATATCTTTGCCAAGAAAACTCCAAATGGGGTCACAAAGAGTTGGATACGACTCAAACAACAAAACAATAGCAAATTAATAAATATTCATTTTATTTATACATGATTATTAATAATTTAATAAGTGTCTATTGACTGATTGGCTGAACCCTTTTGGCAGTCTGGTAAAGCCTATGGATTCCTCAGTAGGCTGTTTTTAAATGCATAAAATGAAATACTTTGGATAAAAAAAGAAGCCGATTCTATTGAAATTGTTGTCAAAATACTAAAAAAAATTCTAGACTTCTTCAGATCTGGTCTGTGGAATCCAAGTTAAGGACTCCCAGAGTATATGATTTGTAAAGTGCCTTCCAGCTCTAAATCCCATTAGAACAACAAAGAAGGTGATTTTCTCAGGAAAATAAATTGAGGAAAGGAACTAAACTGACTCTTGTAAGGATGGAAAGAAGTGTGAGAGAAAAGGAGGGCAGGGAGGGGAGTATCCATTATTTGTCCATGTGGAAAAAAGGCAGAAACAGACCAAAGGAGATAAAGGCCACAGAGGAATAGCAAATGTTGTTTGAGATAAATGGTCTCCTTGACTTGCTGAGATTGCAGAGCTGAGAACATTTGAAATGTTGTGTTTTCAGGTTGATCTGTTTTCCATCAAGGCCCGGCTCTGGCAGAGAGCACTCTTACCGTTCCCCTGGACCATCATGCTTTGGTTTTACCACTGTATGGTCAATTTCTAGGGGGCAGCTAGGTGGCTCAGTGGATTGAGATCCAGACCTGGACATGGGCAATCCTGGGTTCAAATCTGGCCTCAGACACTTCCTAGCTTTGTGACCCTGGGCAAGTCACATAATCCCAACTCCCTAGCCCTCACTGCTTTTCTGCCTTGGAGCCAATACTTAGGATTGACTCTAAGGTGGAAAGTAAGGGTTTTTAAAAATTCTACCATAATGTCTTATGCAATTCCTTTAATACTGTCTTATACAAGCAGGTCTCTATCATGCCTGCTTACCTTCGTTTTATCTTCATCCATGTCTTCTGATCATCTATGTTTCCTCACCTGCTATGCCAAAACTTAGTGCCCTGAAATCTCAAAAGAATGTGGAGAATTTCATAGAGGACTCTTGAAAGATGGGAGTCCCTGAGGCTGACCTATGCCTGCCCTCTGACCACCTATAGGGTACCACACAAGGGAAAATACCATGATGGAGCCTATGAAGTGTGGCCTTGGGTTTTCTCTCAGCCTGGGTGACTTTTTACCTTCTTCTATGTGGTCCTCATGTTCCTGCTCTACATCACCTATGCTCAGCTCCTTCTAGGACCCTGGAGCCTGAACATCCCCATCCTCCTATATTTGTTCATGTAAATTCCTTCCCTTACTCCCTGCCCCCTCTCCACCAAAAAACTTTCACTCTAGAGACCTCTATTCACAATGATGCCTTCTGCTCTCCCTGTACTTCTTTCCCTTTCCATAACTGACTTTGGAAGTCCCACAATGCCCCATCCTCTTCTATCACGAGCCTCTAACCTCTATCCTCATTCCTATAGGCCCCCATTTTGGCTTTCTCTTTCCCTCTAACCCATGATTCTTCAGAGGGGCTTTGGGCCTCTGCACCCACATCCTGTTCCCTCTCCTGCCTCTCAACACTCCTACCTTTTCCTGTTAAATTATCTTAATTTTGTAGAGATTACTATATTTTAAGGGGTTTGTAGGACCCTTGTCCAAGTTTTCCTCTTTGTTTTTAAACTGTATAGATCTTGGCCAAATAAAATAAAACAAAACAAAAAACCCCAAGTGACTCCCTAGTCTCTGTCCTGGGCTCTCTTCTCTTGTCTTTCTATATTCTTCTTCTTTGTGATATTATCAACTCTCATGGATTCATTCGCCATTTCTGTTCAGATGATTCTTGGATCTATTTGTCTAGCTATAATGTTTTTCCTAACTTCCCATATCACAGTTTTATTAGACATTTCAAATTTGTCCTATGCTTGGAAGATGCAAATAGTGGTAGATTAGGAAGTGTTGGAATTGGAGCAAGAAACTGGGGATCAAATCCCCCCTTATCTCTTAATTACTTGCTTCCCATATAAACTTGTGCAAGTTATGACCTCTCTGCCTCAGTTTCCTTAATTATAAAATAAGGGGGGATAGACTAGGTCAGTGTTGTCAAACTCAAATAATGGCTTAGAAAACAACAAATTAACATCATCTTCATTTTTTTTTGGTATTTTTACACAAATATGGGACAGCTATTTGATGAAGTGGGTATAATATTGAAGTTGAAGTTAAGAATATATGAGTTCAAATTCAGCTTTAGATTTATAGTAGCTGTGTGACCCTGGGCAATTCACTTAAATTTTGTCTCAGTTTCCTTATCTGTGAAATAATAATAGCACCTACCTCCCAAGGTTGTAGGGAGGCTATAATGAGAAAATAATTATAAAGTACTCAGCACAATACCTGGCACATAGTATCAATGTTATATATTAATATCAGTTTTTCTTTCTTCTCCTCCCTCTCTCCTTTCTTTTTCTTTTTTATTTCTTTCTCTTTCTTTCCTTCCTTCTTTATTGACTGATTAATTAATTTATTAGTTTATCTATCCATTCATTAATTTATTTCTTTAAATGTTTCCAAATTTCATTTTAACTTCATTCAGTTGTCTCTGGAGTATTCCAGGGAGTATTCCTTTCTACTGTCTGTTATGTTTGATATCTTTGGGCTAGATGACCTCTAAGGTCCCTTGGAGAGGCAACCTGGTAGAGTACTAGCTCTGGCATCAAAGGACTGGGGTTCAAATCCATACTTTTGTGCTCTTGACTTATGTGACCCTGGGTAAGTCTCTTAACCTCTCCAGACTCTAGATTTTTCATCTGTAAAATGATAGCTTTGGATCAGATGACTTCAAATGTGCTTTCTAGCTCAAAATCTACCATTTTGTCATCCTTCCAGCCTTTAGATTTTCTGACCAACTCAGAGGCTGAAAGAAAGATTGCCAGAATTACGATTTCAGTGGGTCAGCTCTGGTGGGAGTAAACAATTTTCTCCATATGGGAATCCTATCCATCCATTTGGGTGAGTTAAGTCTCATCAGAAAGCCAACCAAGTCCCACCAAATCAGAAGTGTTTTTTTTTAAATGCTGCAATTATGTGAATTTTCTGTGACAACAACTTGAACCTGGATCTGATTCAACACTCCAACATCGTGGTTTGTTTAACTACTGTGGAATATTGTCTTATCTGAGGAGAAGCAGGCCATTTAAAGACCACAGAGCACAGAATTAACAGCCTGGCATTTCTGCCCATGCTGCACATTAATTGGCTTAGGCTGTCAAAGTCAGAGAATGTTGGCAACAGACTAAAACATTCATGCAAGAAAAGCCAGGGGGGCCTTCAGATCATTTAAAAAATGAGTGCATGGAGAAAGCATCATTGCAGAGAAAGGGGAAAAAAGTCCTCTATTAAGAAGCAGATTTGTAAAAAATTCCCTTCCTCTTCCTACCCTGACTCCCCCTCCCACAAAGCATAAAACATAAGTGGTAGAGGGAGGCTAGACAGATGTAAAATAAAGTCAACAGAGAAACAGCATAGTGAGGTGGAAAGAGCATGTTCTTTGGAGTCAGAAGATGCAAATTCAAATCCTCTGCTCTACACTGAGATGCAGCCTTGGGTAAATTCATTCACTTCTGTTATCGTGTTTATAAAATGGGGTTGAGTAGGATTCAACTAAATTCTCCCTAAGACTTACCTTTTCTAGCTCTAAATCTATGATTCTACCTTAGAATTGACTCAATCATCAGGAGGAACTTGATGATGGCAGAATGACAAAGACCTTCCCTTTTCTGAGGAAATTTAGATAGCTTGCACAACTCCCCATCCCTTGGAGTTGTGAACTCATCCAACCATTCTGGAGGGCAATTTGGAACTATAAAATTGGGCATAGCCTTCGATCTGGTAATTCCACTATGGAGTCTGTATCCCAAAGTGATCATGAAAAAGGGGGAAGGGACTACTTGCCCAAATTATTTACAGCAGCCATTATTTTGTGGTGGCAAAGAATTGGAAATGATGGGGATGCTCATCAATCGGGAATGGCTAAGCAAATTGTGTTATATATTGGTAATGGAATACTATTGTGCTATAAGAAATGAAAAAAAAAAAACAAGATGGTTTCAGAAAAAGCTGGAAAGATCTGCAAGAACTGATGCAGAGTGAAATAAGCAGAATGAGGAGAACATCGTACACAATAACAGCAATATTGTATGATGATTATCTGTGAAACTTTGGCTACTCAGCAATGCAATGATCTGGGACAATCCTGAAGGATTTATGATGGGGAATGCTGTCCACCTCCAGAGAAGGAACTGTTGGAGTCATCTTTCACATTGGTGTATCTTTGGTTTTATTTTGGGATTTAGGTTATGTATGAGTGTGCTTTTACAATAATGACAATAGGAAAGTATGTTTTGCATGACAATAAAAAAATGAAAATTTAGAAAGGCTCATCACCAAAGAGCTGTTCACTAGCTGAGGAGGTCTTTTTTGATCTAACAACTCACTAAAACCATTTGTAAAGGGATGAGGGTTTCCCTGTTTATGTCTGTATAAGGAAAAATCTGTTGATGAAACCCTCCCTTCCTGGAGTATTGAAGAAGCAGCTCTCTCTTTCCTGATCTCCCAGCTGCCAGTGCCTTCAAACCCAAATCATCTTTTTTGGTGTTGTTTGGTCATTTGCAGCCATGTCCAACTCTTCAAGATGCCATTTGGGGCTTTCTTGGCAAAGATACTGGAGTGATTTGCCATTTCCTTCTCCAGTTTGTTTCTATATATTATATATTTTTGAATATCCCTACATACTTATATGGAAAGCTAGGTGGCTCAGTGGATAGAACCCCCAGAGTTGGAATCAAGAATTCTTGACATTAAATCTGTGCTCAGACACTTGCCAACCGTGTCACTTAACTGTTTGCCTCAGTTTCCTCATCTGTAAAATGAGCTGGAGAAGGAAATGGCAAACCACTCCATTATTTTTGCCAAGAAAACCCCACATGGGATCAGACACGACTGAAACAACGGAATAACAAATATTTGTACATGCTGTGACCCCTAGTAGAAGGTAGCTCTTTGAGGGTAAGAACTTACACTGTGGTTTTTGTGTACTCAGATGCCTAGCGCAGTGCCTGGGATGTGGCAAGCATTTAATTGCTTATTGATTGATTGAAGCTTGGAGTCATGAGCTTGGGGTGAGGATGCTGGGAGAAAAAACTTCAGTGTTATTTTTTTTTGTTTGATTTTTACACTTACCTTTTGTCTTAGTGGCAAGAGCTAGGCTAGGCAATCAGGGTTAAGTGGTTTTCCCAGGGTCATAAAACTAGGAAATATCTGAGGATAGATTTGAACCCAAGACCTCCTCGTTAGTTCAATAGTACTTGTCCTTGTACTATGATTATTTATGTTCATGTTCCATCCCCTGACCCTCCCTTCTTCCCCCATGCCAAAGATAGATATTTAATAGATGTGCATTGTAGAATCTTCCAGTTTCTCCTCCCTCTTTGCTAATCCCTAGAGTCAAGCTGGTTGGAGGGTCCTCAGGACTGTGCCAAGATGAAGGAATAAGATTAGTTAATGTGTCTGGATTAGGGAAACCCCCAACTTGTACCTGCTCCATAGGACCTGGTCTTGGATTGATCCAAGTCTACCCCAGAAATGTATAGTTTTACCCTTGGAGTGAAGAAGAGCTGGAATCAATTCCTGCCTCTTACATTTGCTAGCTTTGTAACCAAGGACAAGCCAATTAACCTCACTGTGCCTCCATTTCCTCCTTTGTAAAACAAGAGGGTGGAACTGTGAGCTTTAATTCTCTTTCAGTGCTAAAGCCATGACCCTATGCTCTTTTGTGTGAAATTGGACCTAAACGAAGTAAGAACAGGATTGCGAGTCTCATGATAGATCTGGACTCCTGGGTCTCTTTCAACTCACAGAGAAGCTGAAGATCCAACCCAGCCTATGTGAATCACTAGGATTTTCCCCTCCAGTGGAAAGCAGGGCTGCCAAATCACCGTGAATGTGCCACCCGGGCTAACCGGTTTAAAGGATAGCAGCCGTGTTTCTCAGGGCTTGGCACCTTCTCTAGTGGTGTGTCGCCTCCCCAAATGCCTCTTGGCGTGCACAGGAAAGGAAGGGCTCTGGCTGCTGACAGAGAAAGGCAACGAGCCCCCAGATCAGCAAGAGAACTCAGCCGAAATCTATATTGGTTCATTTTAGAGCTGTGCTCCACTCCCCAGCTCCTCCATCTTTTCATGGTCTTCTCATCTGATTTCTATTAGACAAGATAATGGGGTCTTCTTTTCTCTGTGATAAATGGTTGCCTTTACTGAGTTCTTTCATTGATACCGAGTGTCTTATGGACAAAAGTAAATCTAGCCTGTGTTTTTTTATGCCATATTAACAGTCTGAAGTTAAGGGAGGCAGTGAATAACCTCCCCGCTCCATTTTAGCCCTGCCATCACCTCCTTCCTCCCATTGCCTCTGATTCATGGTGCAAATCGTAGTCTGCATTAGTGCACCATTTGCATGCAGTTTCTTAGATGTTGGGTTGGTGCGGAAAATGTTCAGGTTGGGCTTTCCAACTCAGGATGCCCCTGTGGGAACTGGGAATGGAAAGGCAGTAAGATAACAGGGCGGGATGGTAGAGAGAAAGGGAAAGGGAGAAACAGGGCTCAGTCTTCCTTTGGGCCAGTCCGGTGGCCCCCAAAGCCTTCTCAGTCAGAGGAGCGACTGCTTCCAATGCTGGTTCAACTTCCCATCTTTTCTTCCCTCCCCAGCCCTGTCTTCTTACTGGCTGTGGCGTCCTGGAGTGCATTTCCATCTGGCATCTCGAACGTTCTTGAAGCAACACAGTGCCCTCTCCTGGTGTCTCCTTGGCACTACGGCAGCATATGTGCCCACCCTGACGCCTCCTTCCCGGGGATTAGGGAGGGATGGAAGGGCATTTCTCTTTGGGCTAACACACAATTCTCAGAGAAGCTGCCTGTAGGTTTGAGAGCTCGCTCATTCTAAGGGAGAGAAGGAAACTATATTTATTGAGTGCCTGTGACGTGCAAAACACCAGAGGGATGGAATCCTCTGGAGTTTGGGTTCCCCCTTCCTCCCCCATTCCCCTTCTTGCCTCCTCCGCACCCCCAAGCTCTGGATTCCATTCTGCTGTGTCCATTTTAGAATTATATCGCTAAAGATCTCTGCCACCTGTCTGTCTGGTGTAGTTTAACTACAGCTCGCCTAAACAGGGTAAAAAAGGCCATCGATGGCCAAGAGGCCAGGAGTTCTTAGGGGATTTGGGTCACAGAAGCTGGATCTGGTGAAGGAAGGGAACAGCTGTTTGACAGCAGGTTCTGTAGCCAGGGCCAGAGGAGTAGTCTGTAAGCAGCATTTGAAATCAATGAAAGCTTGGCTACAGAATCATTTGGAAGATTGGATGTTCACATTGACACCTGCCTCTCAGTCCTTGAGGAATTTCAGTTGTTATCACTATAATGCCAATTTTGTAAAGGGTCATTTTAGTGTTTCTGGTCTGGGCGCAAGTTAACTCTCGGAGCAGGAAGCAGGTTGGGAGACCAGTTAGTCCAACCCACCACATTTTACTCAGTAAGGAAGCAAGAAAATAAGTGACTTGTCTAAGATCACTGAAATGGTGAATGGTAGAGATGGGTCTACAGTCTAGGTCTCTGGACTCCCATCACATCATCTCATCTTTACTGCTTTGGCATACAGATGGAGTAAGGGCTCTGCAAAGGTCACTGTTTCCCCCAGTGTGGTTGGAGCCATTGTGCTCCCCCTTGTTATGTTGTTTTAGTAACCAAAGTAAAAGCATTCCCCGTAGCTCCCAAAGACGGTATGCTACTTGAAGAAAACCACAAGAATTTAAGGAAAAACAAATTTTATTAAAATTGTACCCATAGCACCTCTCTGTCTTTCTATAGATTAGTTTTGTAGAGTGTTTTGTGTGTGTGTGTGTGTGTGTGTGTGTGTTTTAATGAGATCTGGTTTTCTGCACAACCACAGGGAACACTGCAGGGAAACCTTTATAAATTTCTCTCTTAATTTTCAGATTGATTTCAAGCTATTCATGAATTGGGGAGAGGATAGGAGATACATGGTAGGCCTAGGAATGAAAAATAACTCAACTATTTATCATTGGGGCTGACTAACTCAGCTAAAAAGCTTTATATTGTTCCCACCTTTTGACCCAGTTCGTACTACAGAGATGATGTGTTAATTAATGAAGAACCACATTGAAATACATGGATTGTGAGTTGGGAGAATAACTACATTGTGTGCTAAGAATTTTCAAAAAATGAAAAATCATGCTACAAATCATTTATGCAAAAAACCATGCTACGGTCCAATCATTGCCAAATACAAGCACAGCATTGAAAAAGTTTACAAAGTGAGCACACATAACCTGTGGTGTCTTTGTGAATGCTTTACACGACAGTGGGCTGTCTGCTTTCATAAGCCTCTTTTATTTGCCAGGTATTAGGACTAGACTCCCGGATTGCCCACCATCATATAGACTTTTGATGGGATAGTGAATAGATTTCATTTAAAGACAGGGAGATCAGATAATCCAAAGGAAGGGGTGGAACAACATTATGTTTGGTTTAGTTAGCTCAGTTGGCTTAAAATTAGTGTTAGGGACCAAGGCCACATGTTCAGTCTCTAAGGGCACCAAGAAAGTTGATGGTGATAAAACTCTTCTGTGGTCCTGGATCACGCTTCTAACTCTAGCTATCCATCAGGCAACCTTGCCTCAGATGAGGGGATTTGGGGTGGGGAGAATACAGATGGTTGAGTGCATAGGTATCCCCATACCTAGAAAAACAGCTAAGAGTATGTGTCCTCTTGATGGTGACTAGCATAATCATCATGTGCAAAAGACACTCTTATTGGATGTTAACAAATCTTAGAAGGAGCTCATTTGAGTTCTTTCATGGGGAGAGTCCATTTCTACTGACAGACATGGTATTTTCTAGCATTACAGAAGAATGTGAGAAGGAAACATTTCCTCAATCTTGGTCTATAACAGTGATTCCCAAAGTGGGTGCCACCGCCCCCTGGTGGGTGCTGCAGCGATCCAGGAGGGCGGTGATGGCCACAGGTGCATTTATCTTTCCTATTAATTGCTATTAAAATTTAAAAAAAATTAATTTCCAGGGGCTAAGCAGTATTTTTTCTGGAAAGGGGGTGGTAGGCCAAAAAAGTTTGGGAACCACTGGTCTATAATATTCTTTTCTCCTTTTAAAGGATTAAACCCACCATCCATCTCTCTTGAGTGATAATTATTTTCTGCTTTTCCAATACAACTGAGCATGGCTACTTCTCAGTGGCCACATTGCTCTGGGAAGTTCTCTCCTAAGCTGGGACTGACCCTCTCCATTTGGGCATAGTTGACCTGTTTGGGTCTTAAAACCTGCTTCTAGTCCGTGGTCCCCCAAAGTGGTTAAGTCATGTGCAGACACTAATATCCTGACAGTGATCACAGCGCCAAGGCAGCTACATTGTACAAACAATTTTTCTATACAAAAAAAAAGTTTACTAAAAATAGATAAGATAGAAGAAATACCATGAGCCCCCCCCCCAAAAAAACCTGTTATATCATTTTCACTGAAACTTAAAAAAAAATCCAATCAAATCATCCCCAAACTATGACATTTTAAACTTTTTTTTTCTTGGTTCATTAATTAAAGCAATGTCCGTATGGCTTAGGAGAGCAGTCAAAGTGCACAAAAGGCAGTGGTTTTGTCCACGTTCTGTGTTCATCTTCAAAAGAAATTCAAGTCGTCTTGTGGTTTGTCTTGTGGTTGTCTTGTGGCCGCCAGTGGGCCAGAAAGGACCCAGGACATCGCGTCTCATGACTTATGAGTAATTTTCTGGAGAGTGAACTGTGGGTAGTTATCTCATGTTTAAAAGCCTTTGGATGGACCTTTTAGGATTTTTGGTTTAGAGTTTAGAATTTTTTGCTCCTCAGCCCCCAAAACTTACTTAAAAGTGTTTCCTTCCCTTCACAACACCCTCTCCCCTCTCTGCCCAATTTTGAAGAACTAAAGAAGGACTCTACTCAACCCAAGAATTCTTTGCCCCATCATTACTTTCTATAACAACTGGCAGGCCCTGAAGGTCCAAACCTTTAGTAGGAAGGTAGTCTCTCCTGCTCCAGGGAGGCAGAGAAAGGTAATGGTTGGGTTACAAGCAGTGAATTTTTCCACATGGGTTTAGAAGAATTGTTCCCTGGTAGTGCCAGAAACTGTCCAGTTATTCGGTATGCCCTCAAAGCAGGGGAATGGTATTTGACTGGTGAATGATAGTTTTTTCATCAGTTCTCCATTTGCCCTTTAAGGGACAACCCACAGGAATTGTCTCAATTCTGTTTCTTGGTCCTGCTCTTTAGGGGGTACCCAGGAGCCCAGACAATTATAACCTTTTTACCTTTGCTGGTGTCCAGTGGCCAGGGAGGGGTTTTATGCACACGCGCACACATACACACACACACACACACACACACACACACACACACACACACACACACACATTCAGTTTTGCAGGAAATGACAATATTCAGGCTAGCTCTGGTATAGAAACCAACAGGCCAGTGGATGGTCCTGTGGTTTTCAAATACCTGTTGCAAAAATAATCTGATAGAATCCTAGTCTAGAACCAATTTTTCCTAATAGCTCCTGAATGTTTCCCCTGGGCTGGGGGAAGAACAATTAGAACCACAATAATAAAAACAAAAACCAAACTCAATAACCATCCTTAAGAGGTTGAGAGCTGATCTTGGTTCTTGAGGAACTGGCAGGGGTTCCAGAGGTCAAGAAGGCAGAGAATACAAAACAAATGGAAGGTAAACTCTTACTTAAAAAAAGGACAACAAAAAGGATTGGAGCCAGAGTGCACCAGGGGAGCCTTAAAATGTGCACGAGGTAATTCACACCCTTGCTTGTTTGTTTTTTTTTTTTTCAAAAGCCATTTTGCTTTATTTGGAGACACACTAGCTTTTCCATGTACAAAGCTGAACAATTAAGAAAAAGGCACCTGGAAACACCAAAGACTCACTCATTTAGTGTGACATATAAAAAAAAAATGATTAAAAAAACCCCTCTTGGAAGCCTCCTTCTCAAGTACCAGGCAATCCTGGAAATGTTGTCTTTCTGTCTGGTTTAGCAAGGGAAGGCTGCAGCATGCCTTTTGCCTCTGCAGGGTAGAAGCAGTTTCGCCAGCTCCCATGACTGAGTGGTGGCCAAGCGACCCGCAGGTCACACTTCCTGTACCGTCCTGTAGCCTTTTGTTTGTTAAATGACCACAACAGGGCCAGAATGATACCACCTTGGAATGATTTCCCATTTGTATTATCTCATGCCAGGAACAGAGCCTTCAAACTGTTTTCTCTGCTAGAAATTGCCAAGTGGGAGGGTTTTAGGAATGGACGGGGCCCGGGGAGGGGATGTCAAACAGAACCAAGTACAGGGAGAGGATTCATTATCAAGGCCCATCTACCGCGGAGAATCAATCCCGTGAACCAGCTTCTTCCCCAAGAGAGGAGGTAGAAAGGAGAAAGTAGTAAGCTAGGAGTCCGTCTGGATATTTCACACACAGCTTCATCCTCTTTTCTCAAGCCATCATTCCTACTCGGCCTTTAAGATGGAGACACGCAAAGCTTTGAAATCTTCGGAAGTCTCAAAGGTGCCAAGTCACCGCACCCATGAAATATGCTTTCTCTTAAAAGAAAAGAAAAAGGGAAAGGAAAAGGCGGCGGCTGCTTCCTGCAGTGGTGTTACCCAAAAAAAAAAAGCATTTAAAACAACAACAACAACAAAAAATTCCCATTGAAATCCTACCATTCACGAGTGGTTAAAATTGTCGCTTATCGGAAATTGTTTTTAAACAAAACTTCAGCTCTGTTGTCGGAGTTGATTGTCTTCAAAAAAATAGACTTATTCCTGTTCGCCTCCGTTCTACCCTGATAGAGAAATGTACCCACAGTTCACTGCACCAGCCACCCGCCCGGGGCGCTCAGGCCGTGTCACCCCAATGTCGGCGGGGTTCCCACTGTGCTGGGGCCTCGAGGGTGTCAGACAAAGGAAGAGAAACCTGTGACCGGAGTCCGAGAGCCCGGGGCCTGCTGTCCCGTCGGGGTGTACACGCCCCCCGCGCTCTGCGTCGTGATGACAGTCTGGAAGTAGGGCTCCGTGTCATTGGCGGCGCACTCCTCGTATCTGTACGCCGACGGGTGCTTGACGCCCTTCGTCTGGCGCTTCCACGAGTTATAGTAGGTGGGGTCGCTCATGTAATGGTTAACAAAGGAATGCTTTGGCAGTTCGTCTTCATAATCGGAGTCTGTGGCCTGTAGCAGGGGAAGAAAAATAGCTGTGAGCATCTGTGACATACAAGAAAGCAGCTGTTAGCATCTGGCTCATGTCAGCCGTGCAAAGGAGCGCTATCCCATGTGCTTAGAGCCTGACAGAAATCAGGTAGGAGGGCTGAGGGGAATGGAAGGTCTTCTGCTGCTTCTTGCTTGGGTTTTCTTCCAAGCATATGGTGTTTCTGGGGCTGGGGAATTCCGCGTGCTGTCCCTCCTCTGCTCCGAGGCCTTCCGCGGTCCCGATTCAACCTCATCTTTCCCTAATTCCTCCACATGCATTCTCTGCTCCAAGCAAGGGGTTTTCTCGTTTCTCATCACGTGTTCTATTCATTTGTGCCCACATTCTTTGGTCCACAGTGGCAGAGCCCTCCTCACTGATGGCCGTGATTTCCTATGCCACTTCATGCATCCATATAGCTTTCATTGAGCATCTGCTCCCTGCCAGGTGCTACATTACTAATTTGGCACTTATCACCTGCTCTCTCATATTGCTGTTTATATTTTTACACGTATGGCCTGTCTCCCCAAACAGACTCTAGGAAACCTTTAGGGGAGGAGATTATGCCTTTGCTTTTTTTTTAAACTCTTACTTTCTGTCTGAGTAACAACTCTAAGAAAGAAGAGCAAAGACAAGGCAAATGAGGCTAAGTGACTTGCCCAGGGCTACACGGTGAGGAAGTGACTGAGGCCAGATCAGAACCCAGGCCTGGCTCTCTATCCACTGTGCCACCTAGCTGTCCCAATGTCTTTGCTTTTAGAAGTGAGCACCTACCATAAGCCTGATGCTTGGTAAGTATTTATTGGTAATGCTAGTGATAATGATCACTATAACAATAGCATTAATGATAATATCTCACATTTATATAATGCCTTAATTTTTAAGAGACACACTCTTAATAAAAACCTTTAGATTATTATTCCTACTTTAGAGATGAATGAACCAAGACACGGAGAAGGCAGGAGAAATAACTGGCCAGGGGCCACG
This sequence comes from Gracilinanus agilis, assembly GCF_016433145.1. Taxonomy (NCBI): domain Eukaryota; kingdom Metazoa; phylum Chordata; class Mammalia; order Didelphimorphia; family Didelphidae; genus Gracilinanus; species Gracilinanus agilis. Next base: position 207,112,472 of record NC_058130.1, read on the forward strand.
TGGCTATGAAGTGATAGAGTTGTGAAGTTCGCTCTAGTTGGATGCTTATGACAGGAAGAAAAGGTAAGAAGGGTGAATTCAGATCAATTCAGCAAACATCCTGATTGTATAATGGACAGAGTGCTGGATCTGTAGTCAGAAAGTAGAGTATAAAATCCATCACTGACATTTTTTTTAAAAAAAAACCCTCACCTTTTGTCTTAGAATCAAGGCAGAAGAGTGGGAAGGGTTATGCAATGGGGGTCTAAGACTAGATTTGAACCCAGATCTTCCCATCTCTTGGTCTGGCTCTCTATCCACTGAGCTACCTAGCTGTCTCCCACCCCTGCCTTTTCCTGTGTAACATCATAGAAATTATTTAACCTCTTCAGTTTTTACCTATAAAATGAGAAGTGGGACTAGATGGTTTCCATGAATAAGCACCAACTGGGTACAAGAGTAGGAGGCACACTGGGCCTGGAGTCAGGAAGACTCAAATTCCTGAGTTCCAATATGGTCTCAGACACTTACTAGCTGTGTGACCCTGCGCAAGTTGCTTAACCTTGTTTACCTCAGTTTCCTCATCTGTCAAATGAACCGGAGAAGGAAATGGCAAACCACCCCATTATCTTAGCCAGGAAAACATCTAATGGTATCACAGAGAGTTAGACATGACTAAAATGAATGAATAACAAAAAGGTACAAGGCAAGGCAGTATCGAGGATACTGCTGTGATACAAGAGGATCGAGTTCTAGGTGGACCAATAAGACATTGTACACACACATAACTCTGAAGCACATTTAAAGATGTCTGTAGGAGGGTTCAAACAACATGCTATTTGCGAGCCAAGGAAGAAGAGAATACTTGCTGTTAAAAGAAAGACAGATGAGGAGAGACTAGTGGCAGCAGATGCCCACTAGGGTCAAAGCAAGGGCCCAAGAGAGCACCACTAAGACTTAACTGCATTAGAAAGCACTCTGTAAGTGAAAGGAGCCGAACCAGGAGAACATTGTACACAGAGACTGATACACTGTGGCACAATCTAATGTAATGGACTTCTGTACTAGCAGCAATGCAGTGATCCAGCACAGCTCTGACGGACTTATGAGAAAGAAAACTATCCATATCCATAGAAAGAACTGTGGGAGTAGAAACACAGAAGAAAAACAACTGCTTGATCACATGCGTTGATGGGGATATTATTGGGGACATTGACTCTAAACAATCACCCTAATGTAAATATTAATAATACGGAAATAGGTCTTGATCAATGACACATGTAAAACCCAGTGGAATTGTGTGTCAGCTATGAGAGGTTAGAGGAGGGAGGGGAGGGAAAGAGCATGAATCTTGTAACCATGGAAAAATATTCTAATTAAATATTAATTAAATAAGAAATTCCAAAAAAATAAAAACAAAAACAAAACAAAACAAAAAAGAAAGCACTCTGCAGGGGTATCTAGGTGTAAGTGGTTAGAGAGCCAGGCCTATAGTTGGGAGGACTTGGGTTCAAATGTGACCTCTGACACTTCCTAGCTATGTGATCCTGGGCAGATCATTTAACCCTTGTTGCCTAGTGCTTGCCACTCTCCTGGCTTGGACTGAATACTTAATCCTAAGACAGAAGGTAAGGGTTTAAAAAGAAAAGCAAAACACTCTGTCAGGCTGACTGAGCTTACTTCTTTCCATGGAAATCAACATACACCAAAGGAATAAAATCCAAATGGATTTTAAAAAAAGTTTAAACACAGTAACATCAGTCAGGCAAGACCCAGTGTCCTCATCTAGCCTACCTTTGTATCTGCCAGTAGGATTTTCCTTCTTTAGTCAAAAGAAATTATTTCTGTGTACAATTCTTGTGAATCAATTCAGTCTACCTTCTAAAATTCATTAAAGCATTACTCCCTCCCCACCTCAACTTTCCCAAGTGACTAAATAGGATGGCAGAAGGAGGGGAGCCTATATAGAAAGTTTTATAAAGAAATAAAAACAACTTTCAGCCTGTTTACTAGAGAATTACAGATTTAGCCTCCCTCCTCCCCTCAGCTTTTATTTTTGCCATTTCTGTTTTGCCATCCTTGAAATAGGAATTTTCTCTGTATCTAAATCATTTTTGAACATGTCTGGTTTTATTTTCCAGATTCCTTGAAGACCTGGTGACTCCAGTCATGTACACCAAAGAAAAGGGCTCCAAGAGCACATTATCAGTGGAGAAGAAATCCCTCCTAAGGATGTGGATCTGCCTTTTTGGAGAGTTTAACAGCTTGAATCAAACAAACATTGACTCCAACCCAGGTTCAAGTTCATTCTAAATGGCTCAAATGACCAATAGTTAGAATAAGTGGAGGCTCAAAAGGACTTTTTCATGATGGTGGTATTTGTTTTAGTATCCTCAGCAGGGACCATGTCCAAGTTCATTTTCCAGTTGTTGCTGCCCAGCCAAACTGCTTGGCCTAGAGGAAGCTATAGAAATCTCATTCCCTGATAGGGGATAAAAGGGGAAGCCAGGCTGGCAGGCCTTCATAAGATTCCAAGGTCAGGGTTATATGATGATAGTTGTGCTCATATGAGCCCCTTTCACCCCTCCCCACATGACAGATGGTGATTCGAGAGGAGTGTTCATAGGAGGAATGACCAGACTGCTGTTTGTGGGCCTTGGCCTCAGTAATCAGGCAAGCACTGTCTGTGATCTTTCCTGATTGAATGGAAGTTTCTCAAGGGCAAAAAGCTATTTTTTTTGTCTATATGTACCCAGCACCTGGCATAGAACATCAAACATAGCAAGCCTATACTAAACGCTTGTTGATTTCCACTCTGATTGCTGGTTTGCTAGGGCCTGTGATGAGTTCCAACAGCTCATGGAAGCGAAATAGAAGTATTCATGCTCCTTCATGTTAAACAGATCAGTCACCATTATCCTTAATATTGACATCTTTGTGGCCAGAAGGGACCAACTTGAGTGGTTTCAAAGTGACATTCAAATTCCAAGAAAATGTAATTCTTTCCTTCCCTTCCACATCCTACTTTAAGCTTTTGAAAGCTTCATTTCTCCAAATTTCAGAGTAAGATTGACCTTATAAGTAGATGGTTACTTTTACTTTTTAGTATAAGGAAAGGGAATTGGGCAAGGGCCAAGTTTGCTTCAATTTTCTAAAAAAGTAAAGTGAATGGAGTCAGCAAACTGGAGGCCAGTGAATTTGACTTTAATATCTTGTAAAATTTATAATATATTACTAAAGAGATGGTTAATGAATGTCTAGAAGGGGCACCAGAAGACCCAGCAATTTCAAATTAGTTTCACCACCATATCACAGTACCTATCATTATGCAACAATTTATTGCTTTGGAAACTTCTTCTGCTAAAATGTAAATACTCCTGAAAAGGATTGCATTGAACTAATTCAAGCTAAGGTATTCACGACTCCTAAGAGTCAGCTTGGGTTGGAGAACCCTAGGCTACTGGGGAGACGGAGAAAATATAGAAAGGGAAACTTCATCTACATTCAAACTTTACTTTAGTCCAGTATAGCACTCTGTAAAAATAATCACATCTATTAGCCATAGAAAGAGTGAAAAACATTCTCATTTTATAGGGAAGCCTTGGGCAAAGAGAGGTGATTTAACATGACCAACATCACATAGTGATTTAATGGGAAAATCAATGGTTTCTGGTTTATACAATAACATTGTCATAAACTTAAGGAGTTTGATATTTATGGAAACCTAGAAGAAAGTCATAGAATTGGAGGGAAACGGACATTAGAGATCACCAAGTTAACGCAATGCCTTTATTTTATAGAGGAAATTGAAGCTTAGCAAGATTAAATTATATGTTTATGTTTTTTCTGCCCAGAACTAGAAAGGACAAGCACGTAGTCAATAGGTAGTTGATAACCAAGATAGGTAGAGACATAATAAAAGAGTACCTGGCTGCCCCTGATGAGTTCAGATAACCAGGCCTATATGAGTTACTGAGAAAACTAACATATTTGACTGATGAGATACTATCAGTGACCTTTGAAAAGTCAAGTAGAGATGAGACAACTAGGTGGCACAATGGATAGAGAGGCAGGCCTGGAATTGGGAGCACATTGGTTCAAATCCAGCCTAAGATACTTCTTAACTGTATGATCTGGGGCAAGTCACTTAACCCCAGTTGCCTAACCCTTACCTGTCTCCTGCCTTGGAATCAAAACTTATTATTGATTCTAAAAGAGAAGATAAGAGTTAAAAAAATAAGTCACATAGAAATGGGGTCGCTGGGTTGCATAATGGATAGAGTATCAAGCTGGAGTCAGGAGGACCTGGTTTCAAATCTGGTCTCAGATATGTTTATCTGGTCAAGTCACTTAACCCTGATTGCCTAGCCCTTGCCATAGAATTGAGCAAGTTTCCACATTGTCTCACTTTTCAAAAATGCCAAGTGAATGGATTTAGCAAACCATAGGCCGGTTAGTTTGACTTATGTGTCTTGCACAGTTCTACAATATATTATTAAAGGGATGGTTAATTAATATCTAGAAAAGGAAGCAGTGATCACAAAGATCCAGAATGGCTTCCTCAAAAATAGGACATAACTAACTTCATTTACTTTTTTGGCCAGTCTAATACAACTGATAGGTCAGGAGAATGATGTAGAATTAATCTACATAGATTTTAGCAAGATATTTCAAATTTGTTGAAAATGTGGAAGGAAATGGGCTAGAATATGGTACAGCTAGATGATGCTGGGACTTAGTGAATTTCGGGACCCAAAAAACCGTCAATGATTTTATCTCAGTTTGGAAGGAGCTCTCCAGTAGGGTGTCCCAGAGATATGTGCTTGGTCCAGTGCTAATTCTTTTAACATTTTTTTTAACAGTGACCTGCATAAAAGCATCGCTGGCCTATTCATCATATTTGAAGATAACACAAAACTTGGAGAGATAGCCAACACAACTGACAAGATGGTTGGAATCCAAAAAATTCTGACAGACTAGAACATTAGAGCAAATCTAATGAGCTGAACTTTAATAGGGATAAATGTAAAGTTTTACAGTAGGAATTTTCAAAAAGAGAGCACCTTCCAAATCAAGATAGAATCATTCACCAAGCCTAACCTTCTTCTTGGGGGGAAGCTATATTATACTATTGATTCATATTTAACAGTCCATTAATTTTCAAATTAATCACTGTCTAGTCATACTTCTTTGTTCTTTTACTTCTTAAGCACTGTGATTCTCCTCACTGGTAAGCTTCTTAAAATTGTGTTGTGTGACCAACAAAGGGAGTGAAGCAGTGAGGAATTGTGGCATGGGGGATAGAGTGGTGATTTGGAATCAAGAAGACTTGAATTCAAATCCTGCCTGAGATACTAGCTTTTGTGGCCCTAACTTCTTAGAGCTTCAGTTTCCTTACTTATAAAATGAGAGTGATAATCACAAAGTTGTTGAGAGGACCAAATGAGATAATATACATAAAAGTACTTGCAAACCTTATATTTTGAACTGAAAGGGATATGAGGCTATCTAAACTTGTGGTGTCAAACTCAAATAGAAATGATTCCTGTGGGCCATACATTGACTTAGAAAAACACAAATTAATAATGTTGCATTGTATTTTTGCTTTTTTGTTAACATTTCCCAATTATAATTTCATCTGATTCTGCCCCATTAGTGAATTTTGCTGGTCTCTTTCTGTCTATGGGCTGTGAGTTTCACACTTTTAGGTTCTAAGCCAATCTCTTCATTTAAAGGTGAGGAAAAGGAAGGGAATTTTTGGTTCAGTATACTTTGCACTAGAGGGCTTCTGAAGTCTCTTCCAACTGAGATAGTCTAATTCTGTGACTCGCCATAGCTCACAATGAAAGAACCAAGATTTCAATTCAATTCCTATCTGTACTTTATCCATTGGCTGTGGTGTCACAGAGCTGGTCTCAAAAACCCCATGTCTAGATGCTGTTCAGACAATTCCCTGCAATACAGAAATAGGCCAAACTGTCTTCTTTTGGTTTCAGTAGCAGTTTGGAAATATGGATAAAAACTGAAATGTTTGTTCAGTACTTTGGATAATTTGCCATGACTTTTGGCTTTTTAAAAAGCTTATATATGTAAACTTTTTTAGGGTGGGGAAAATAATGCATCTACTAATGATACTGTAAAGATGAACAACTTTGAAAAGACTTAAGAACTCTGGTCTACACTGATCATCCAAGATGTCAGAGAAATGATGCTGAAACACACTACTCATCTAATAGTGAGAGGATAGATTTAAGATGCAAAATCAGACATATTTTAGACATGGTCAAAGAGGAAATTTGTTTTGCTTAACTATGCATATTTGTTATGAAAGCTTAGGTTTTATATTTTTCTTTTCCATTGAAAAGTGGGTAAGAAGGAGAAAAATGGATTTTAGTTCATTCTTTAAAAGAAAAAATATTTTGAAGACTTATAAGAATAAAAATATGAAATAGTAAGCCATCAGCACCTTAGTACATTTGAGGCACCCCTTAAGATTAAAGTTAGTAGCATTCAATTCTAAATAGCTTTCTCAACAGTATACGATAATGGGGAAAACATCTTCACAACCTTTTCACTGGCCTGGACTTTAAATCCACACCATTCCTCCCCATTGTTTTTATTTAGTTATTCAGGATTTCCAAACCCACCTATTTCCAAGAAAAATTATGGTGAGTTACAAGTTAAAATGCAATGCAAACTAAGGGTAATTAGGAAGGAAACTGATCTAAGATCCTCTGTCTAAAGGGAGTCGTGAGAACGGATGCTCCCAGGCAAGTACTAGAGTTGAGCAGGTTTCAGCTGGGCATTGAATGTAGCTCTAAGTTTCTGGCAAAGAAGGTAAGAAGGAAAACAGTTTTGTTTTCTGACAAAAGAAAGCATACAGATTCATCTTCAGAGACAACATTTGTCCTGGAACTAAACTCAAGCAAGAATTTATCACCTGGTCCTTGTATAAGGGACATTGAGTAACAAAGTGGATGATATCTTCAACTACGGTTTTACAAGATACAGGAACGCTGTTGAAATGGATAGCTCCGTATTGATCCTCTATAAAGACAGAGGGCAAAGCACTAAATTGTAACTCAGCAGAGACATTTCCTTTCCATTAAGACTCCTTGTTAATAGGAGGCAAAAAGTGGACAGCTGGAGCTGATTCTATCCTGCTCTCCTTTCATTTTCACTTCTACAGACATCTTAGGTGGCCTTTCCCAAGACTGGGAAGATTAAGATGCAGAGAATGGTGTCTCCCAATGTGAGAGGATCTTGAAGGTGTAAAAATTTCCCAGAGAGCAGATGGAGAATGGGGTTTAAAAACTCCTGGCTCAGAATTCTGGTATATCGCCTAACCCAGTGCCTTGCTAATAAAACTAATCATAGTTTCAATTAAGAACTAAGACTAGTGTGCCCTGGTTCCCTTTCTTTGTGAGTCAGTGAGAAAGGTATTAAAATGCCATTCTTCTCATTGCTACCCATTCTGTAGATTGTTTATATGACATTATTATTTTTTAATGGGGATATATTTTAGTGAGTCAGAATTATTGACAAAATGAAAATGCTGCAGGGTTGGCATTTTTTTTTCCCTACATAGTGTGAAGTAGCAATGTGTGTTTGTTACCTAGGAAACTGTAGAGGGATGGTATGTGATTGGCTCTGCCATCAGATTGGCTGTCAGAGTTTCTAAAGGTACACAGATGCCTGTGAAGGAACTAATAGAGAAAATGCCTGACAATTTTGGTATTTTATTGGCAAGATGAAAGCCTCAAACATTATTAGGGAATGAATTAGGTACCAGGGGTGCGTCATATCAGTTGATGTGGGAGGGAATTTGAAAACCATTTTGAATGTTGAAAAGGATTTTTCAAACCACGATTTGTGAGGTAATATTAATATAAATTCATAAGCAGCAGTGCTGAAAAACAGCATTCGTGGATGGAACTTATTATTTCTAACTACAGCAACATAAATAGATATGGCATGTGTTATATGACACTTTGAGTACAATACCCTGCAGCATGAGTCAGTCAGCACTCTGTGATCCTGGGACAGGATTCTTGGAATGATTACTTTGGGAATAATATCTCTGAGAATGGTTGAAAAAGGGGGAGAAACAATGGCATCACCATTTCTTCAGTGAAAAATTCCTACCCAGAAAAGTTCTTTCAACTAAAGAACCATTATAGCTTCATATTCATTATTCTCATTGCTGTCTACAAAGAATAAGGTACAGGTGGGGAAGGGGCCTGGGAAAGACAGTCTTTCTCTTTCCTCTTCTGATAGAATTGTTCTTCTTGCCTCCCTGCTGAATAGATGGCTATGTCAAAACATTCAGTTGGGCCCAGTTCTAGCCTCCAGCTATGTTATAAATAGGACAAATTTTATACATTACTTTTTATCCTTGACTGTCTTATCTGCTACTATGTTTTAATCTGGAAGCTGCCTCCAGCTCTTTTGTTAGTAGGTGGAGTACAAATCTTAAATTCAGATCATTCACTGGCCATTCCTAATGATGCTGGTGACTTCACCTAAGTAGTTCGGATCTCTGACTTTCAGTTTCTTCTTTTTCTTTTTGAGACTGGATCTTTCTACCTTGCCCCCATCGAAATATAATGGCTATTCATTAAGCCCAGTTCCATTGCTGATCATCATGGGGGCTTTGACCTTCTCTGTTTTCAGCCTGGTCTGGTTTGCACCCCTTTAAATAGCTTAGTAGCTCCCTGCTTCCAAGGGTTCACCATATTGGTATAGTACTTAGTGTGGCTCTAGCCACTGAAGCTCAGGGCTCCTGAGCTCAAGAGATCCATCAAGTCCAACTTTCCTTAACAAGGATAACAAGTGTCTAATACCACATATAATACTTCAGTTTCTTCTTCCTTAGAAGAGAGCAATGTGGGACATGGAAATCATTTAGATCATCTTAATTCTTTTTTGGAAGAGCTTCTCTACATTTCTCTATCTTTTTTTTCCTTTTCTAACATTTTAGAATTGAAGGTTAAATCAGAAAATCATTTCTCTATCTAAATCAACCAGAGAACCAAAAGAGAACACAGGAAATATCATTATCAATGCAAAGCCTCTGAGCTTTTGAAATACCTTGTTGTAACTGGCCTGCATTTCTTTCCTTCTAAATTTTATGCAATAAAACATGTAATTTCACTTCAATAAAACTTAAGAAGCAAAAGTTTGGAGAAAATAGAGTTCATCATTTCCTAAGCACTGTGAGAATACAAACGAAAAGAGGATAAGAAGCAGAAACAGAATAGATGAAAGATCTAAGGAGATTACAAAACAGAAGTGGCCAAAACTCTAACTGAACTTCACAGTGTCTCAAGTGACACTTCCATGATGATCAAAAGCCAGTGTCCCCACTGATACCTCTGTTGGGAGCCCATTAGCACTTCCTGTCTAGAAGTCCCCCAAACAAGTCAACATCAAAGTCTAGTTGTAGCAGGATTATATATCAAAGAACTCGGGAGAAAAGGAGATGTGGCACATTTCATCCACACAGAAAACCTCATAGTGCTCAGAAAACTTAGAATAACTCAGGCTTCTAAACACCTCTCTTATGTAGAAGAGATCCCACTGGATAATTCTGAAATAATTATCACTGAATAATTGTACTATGATATTATGATTATACACATTATATTATAATAATTATAAAAAATAACATTGAAAGTGTCCTACTAGATACATTTCATTGACTTTAAAAGTAGGCCCAAATTTTCCTGTCCCCAATACCACCTCTCTCCTAAACAGCTCAATGGTATAGTGGATAGAATGCTAGGGTTGAAGTCAGTAGGGCCTGAGTTCAAATCTGGCCTCACACCCTTATTAGATGTGTGATGTTGGATAAGTCACATAACCTTTGTCTCTGTTTCTTCAACAGTAAAATGGAGAGAATAATAACACCAACCTCCCAGGGTTGTTGTGAGGAGCAAATGAGATAATATTTGCAAATTGCTTACTGTGTGTGGTACATAGTAGCTACTTAATAAATGCTTGTTCTTTCCTTCATTTCTTCCCTTCAGCTCATGGACACAAACATTAATGAAGTAAACAGAAGGGAAATGTATTCCAAAGAAGTGTTGGGGTCACCTTGAGAAAGAATATGATTCAAAGGAGTGGGGTTGCTTAGGGTAACTAAGAAGGGTCAACAGCATGGTTACCAATGAGTCCAAAATCTAGCTTTAGGTACAGAAATGCTGTGAGTGAAGACTGGTTTCCTCTTTCCCCTCATGCTGTCTTTGGCTCAGTCAGCTGGAGCTGGAATAGAACTGTAATGTTTGGTTTACTGTTTCCTTACTTGGCTTCTATAGGATTTCACTTGACAACCCTCAGTCTGAAACACAAGCATACCCCTTGGCTCCTCCTGCAGTGCCAAATGAAGTTCTTACAAAACAGCTCTTGGCCATACCAACAGACAGTGAATTCAATGTCTTTTGTACCCACAACTGAGTCCCCAAAACAGAAAGTGGTCATGCCGAAATGCCATGTGCTGTCCCCATGTAACTTGGAGTTCATAGGCAAGCATCCCTTTCAGAGGGGTCGCTGGATTGAATCTTTGGGTTTGATCAGCCCTGCATGGAGGGAAGTGGAAAGGTGGAACTTATTTGAGATTTAAATTTGATTCAGAGTATGAGTGTTAGGGGGAAGGACAGCCTGGACACATATCAGATGGGTACTTTCCCTCTAGGCTAGGGGTATCTGAGAGAAAAATGCTCACTGGGAGCTTCTTCATTGTTTTGACTGTGTTTACTCAAAAAGGTTCAGCTTTCCAAACTTGCAAAAATGTTTTCTTTAGGGAGGAATGTGATAATGAATGGGGAGTACAAGTTGTATCTCTGATCTACCCATGACTGCCTACCCTAATGCATATGCATTCTAGTTTCTGATCAATCAACAAAGCTCCCCATGCAATGTTCTGTATGAAAATACTTGTTGAATGGATAAATGTTATAAAAAAGGCAAGATAATTGGCAAATATTGGTCCTACCTTTTGAACAGATACATGTGGAGGAAAGAAGCACCAGAGCTGTCAAAGGAGGATCCAGCCTTCTACAGGGTAGAGAGGGTTAAGAAGCATCTAAAGAATATGCCTCTGGCATCATAATGCTCACTTGCCTGCCCATCTCTAGAAATAGTAAGTGGAGAAAGTCTCTAAGAAAGACACAGCTTACAGCTATCTGGTTAAAGGGTACTCCCAGAATGGCTATGTGCACACTGCTTTGCTTTAGCAATTAGGAGAAGAGAGATGGGAAAAGGAGTGAGAAGTTAGAAAGAATACTGAGTTCACCATCTTATCCCATTAGGATATCAAATAATAATCAAAGTGCTATGGAATATTGGAGGATGAAGAGTTCACTGTAGGCTGTGGATAGTTGGAGATTAAAGATGGCTTCTCATTAGAGAGGGTGGCCCCAACGCCTTGAAAGATGTTTATGCCTTTGATAATCACAGATAGGAATTAAGAAAAGGTAGCTTTTTTGGGAAACCACAGGAGCAGAGGTTCTCATATCAATTCATGTGTATATTTGTTCTGACCAATTATATTATAATGTCCTTCAAGGCAGGCACCTTTAACTGAAACTGCTCTCTCAAAAGTTACCAATGATCTTTTATTTTCCAAATTAATGTCTTTTTCTCGGACTTTATTCTTTTTGACCTCTCTGAAGCTTTTAATACTGTTGACAACCCTTTTTACTTTGATACTTTTTTCTCTCCAGATTTTTGTGACACTGCTCTCTTCTGGATTTAATCCTATCTGACTGATCACTCCTTCTCAGTGTCCTTTCCTGGATCTTTATCCAAGTCACATCTACTAATCATAGATTTCCTTCAAGTTTCTGCTGGGCTCTCTCTTCTTTTCCTGCTATACTATTTTACTTGGTGAGTTCATTAGCTCCCATGGAATCAATTATAATTTCTACGCAGATGATTTTCAGGTCTATTTGTTCAGTCCTAACCTCTCTTCTTATATCTTCAGTCTTATATCTCCAAAAGACCATTGAACATCTCAAACTGGATACTGAAGAGTCTCATTATGTTCAAAACTGAACTAATTATCTTTCTCCCCAAACCGTTGCCTCTTCTTACTTTCCATTTATTTTCAAGGGTAGCATTATCCTCTCAATCAACCAGCTCACAACCTAGGTTATCAACTGTGAGTCCTCATTCTCTCTTACCCATACCCTCTATATAAATCTGTTAAGTCCTACTAATTCTACCTGCACAAACACATTTTGCATATACTCCTTTCTCTCTTGTGACACTGCTGCTACTCTGGTCCAAGTCCTCTTCACCACATTCCTGGACTACTGCAAAAATTTCTTAAATCTTTCTTCCTTAAGTCTTCAATCTGGTGAAGAATATTTCCTCCCTCTACTCAACTATCAAAATAATCTTCCTAAGGATTAGGTCTGATTATTTCTCCTCTCTTTTTTATTTTTTCAAAAAACTTTCTATTACTTCTAAGATCACACATAAAATCCTCTGTTTAGATTTTAAAGACCTTTATAACCTGGCTAACTCTTCCCTTTCTATTCTTATACTCTGATCCTTTTCACATACTCTAACATCTAAAGATGGCAGCTTCCTTGCTGTTCTTGTCTAAGATAACTCCCAACTCGGTGCATTTTCAGTGGCTTTCCTCCATATGTGGAATGGTCTCCTTCTTTACTTCTCCCTTTTGGAATGCCTGACTTTTTTTGAGACTTAGATTAAATCCTGTCTTCTGTAAGAGGCCTTTCCCAGTTCCCCTTAGACTCCAATTTATCCTATCTATATCTTGATAGAATATAGTTCATTTCATTTTGTTTCACATCAGATTGTGAGCTCCTTGAAAGCAGAGCTGTTTTTAAATTTCTTTATATCCTTACTGCTTAGTATATTGCATACAGCAAGTGCTTAATAAATGCTTGTTGACATGACTTTTTCCCCACTGCATCTCAGGTGGTACTCACAGACTAGGTACTTGATAATTAAGACAGGTCTACTGTGCTGTTTCTATTCAAATTATGCTATGTACAAAGGATAGAAAGGATAAGATGGAGATAATCAACAAGGGAAGACACTAGAATTAAAGGTTATCAGGAAAGGCTACTTAAAGAAGATGGGATTTTAGTTGGGATTTGAAGGAAGCCAGTAGAGCTGGAACTTAAAACTGTCTTCTGGATACAAATTCAGTAATCCTTCTATTATTCTGTACTGCTCTTGGATTTAGACACCATCAATGCAGGGTGACCTAACACCATGGAAAATATCCATGATGTGATAGAGGAAGGCTCATATGGGAGGACATCTACGGGATTAGGAACCATGGCAGGCAAGACATAAAGGGACCAAGAGATTGCAGAGTACAAATATTGTATATTTCCCGGGGCTAAAGGGACGATAACCTATATATCAAGATAAGACTAGGTAACAGGTTTAGGGTTATGAGATTTGAGACCTTTTACTAGACCAAGAGGGTGGTAACCCAAATCTACTTTATGCTAGCTGGATGTTTGAGTATTTCCCCTTTGTTTAGTATTGAATAAATTCATTTGAATAAATTCACTGCAGCATGGAGTATAGATTGTTTTCTGAAAGAGCATCAGCAGAATTCAAGCTCTAGAGAGCCCTAGCAAGCATGAGGCTCAGGTGAAAGCATGCCCCCGCCCCCAGTATCAAGTACTCCAGAAGTATAAGGATCTTTTACATTTATATTATTAGTCAGAGTATGTTTATATCCTTTAATCAGAAATGTAACCTGCTACTGGAGAAAAGTACTCACCTCAGATTCAGATGCATCTACAGATTTCTCCTTCAGATTTGCACTCTCAGTTAGCACAGCTCCATTGTATTTGTTGCAGATGTCCTCATCAGAATAATGTAGACCACCAGGACTTGGTCGAGGAGGAGACCTAGAAATATGAAGAGGGCGGGGAAGTGGGGCATGTAACAAATGACATTATATGAAGGGCAGCACTGAACATAAAAGGACTTTCATCTTGAGTTTCTCAATGTGCCTTTTTGGCACATACTAATCCTCTCCACAGGCACATACTGTAGAAGGGGGCATATGCAGACTTGGACACAGTTCTCCAAACCTTCAACCACAGGTCATCAAATCCAATTGGATGCTTTTAGTTTCCTTCTCAAGGGCCAACTCGCCATCTCCATAATCCCTGTTTCTGAATAAACACTGAGTGCCTCTAAGTTGGGGGCTTTTTCTTTGCAAGTCAGGTACTGAGGACACTTGGAAGAAACTACCAAAATTACTCTACAAGCCACAAAGCTAGTCTTTTAGTGAGCGATAGCCCTCTCTTGCCCTAAAGCATGCCCAGATAAATTTGAATCAGTAGTCAGCAGTGCAAGTGGCACTTTGAGAGAACATGTTGAGCTTAATTAGGCAGCAGGAGCCAATATCAAGGTGATGGGACTCCCATCATCTTCCACCTGCAAAGGCTTGATAGTGATTATCCCTGGAATCCTGGAAATTAGCCCTTTGGCTATTGACACCAAGGTACTGAGTGGTGCTGGGTGGAGAGAAGGAAGCTTCTGAGCTATTCATTCTGCAGCTGCCTAGACTAGGTTATTTGGTTACTAAGAGAAAGGGTCTGCTTTCAGGTGGAGACATTTTGAAAGATAGTGAGGTAATTCTGTTGAGATTAGCTACCATTTTTTTTTGCAATCCCTTTCATTTATAATATTTACAGCATGGATGAATGTAGTTTTTACATGTTGTCTTATTAAAATATGAGCTTCTTGAAGGCAGGAACTGTTTTTGCTGTAGTTTAAAGCTTAATAAATACATGATAACTTACTTTCTCAGTACCATGGTAGAATCAGTCTATTACTAAGCAATTATTAAATGTTTATCATATGCCAGAATTTGGTAGGAAAAGCACAATTGTGGTCCATGACATAAACTCTTTCATATCGGTCACCTAAGTGAGAATAGCAATTATATCCTCCTTTTCTTGCTTTCGGCTAGGATAATTCTTGGCTAAGAATCAAACCTGCATTTTCATTGTACTGAAATCTATATATTTACAGGATAAATGTAGCCTATCTTTTTTTTCTTCAAGGGGAGACTCACAGAGAATCTTTGTATGGTGAGGTCATTGGCCAGGAATGTGTTTATTTTTAAAGGTTTTCATAAAAAGGACAGGAACGGGGGGGGGGGGGGGGGAGGGGGGGAAGATAGACCTCTTGACCCTATATGCCTAGTCAAAGCACCTCTGTGTTGTCTGGTATATTCATATTCTGTTTCCCTAGAAATACTGTTAACTTGTCTAAGTAAAAAGTCACTCCCAAAATAAAAGACTTTGATTTCCACACCAAAGGTCACTCATTTGTTAAAAAAAGAATGAATCTGTCATCTAACCATTTGGGTCCAATCTTTTTATTCCAAGAAGTTGAATTGATGCCTAGCTCACAAATAAATCATAAAATATTCAAATGCAATAAATGCAGAGAGAAATAAATCAACTAGGAGCATGTTATAAAGTACCAGTAAAATGATGCTAGTCTATAACTGCCAAAGGACTGTAATTGTATGGAGAACCAAAAATTTAGCACAACCACTAGCCTGTGTCTCCAAGGCCTTAAGAGCCATTTTTTGGTGCTCATTTTAATTACTAGCAAATTTGGGGAAGTAGCCTCAATACCAGAGTACCGAAGAGTACAATTTCATAAAAATCAGAAACAGAGAAAAGTGTTAATTCTTCCTTGTTATTTTGCCTTAAGTCTGGGGAACGGGAGTTGCAGATTGTTAGCTTTCAAAACTCTTAAAGGGAGGCCAAAATCCTGGCCTGAATTTAGTTTAACAGAGAACATCATGGAGAAAGGCATGAATTACTTTCTCAGACAAGAGGAAACCTGCAGATCAGCTCATTTGATAACTTCTATTTTTATTTCTTAGTTTAAATGTATTTATTCATGTAAACATCATCTCTCCTGACAGGGAAGCTCCCTGAAGGCAAGGACTGTGATTTTTTTCTTTTGCTTATTTTTTTTGTTTTTGTATTCCTAGTACCAGTAGGTAATTTAAAAATTCTTGTTGTGGGGCAGCTGGGTAGCTCAGTGGATTGAGAGCCAGGCCTAGAGACGGGAGGTCCTAGGTTCAAATCCGGCCTCAGACACTTCCCAGCTGTGTGACCTTGGGCAAGTCACTTGACCCCCATTGCCCACCCTTACCACTCTTCCACCTATAAGTCAATACACAGAAGTTAAGGGTTTAAAAAACAAAACAAAACAAAAATTCTTGTTGTCCATTGAATTATGTTTGTCCAGCAGGGAGGAGTGAATTTAAACCTATGACTGTTTCAGAAGAGAGTTAACTTAACTCTTTGTCCTCTGGTCCTTGCTGCTTTCTGTGGATCCTCACATAACTCTATTTACTTGTCTCCCTATGATACTGCTGGGCAAAGGGATGAATATTCACCAGTAATCCTGTGGTTCTATGATGTTGTTGATGTGGATATCCCTTTCATCAAGGCAGATCACAACCAACAATGCTTGCTCATTCTATGCTGCTGATGCCCATAGCAGAAGTATCCCATGGAAGAGATCCTCCAAAGGGCTAAAGTCTTTCCTCAAGTACTTTTGACTCCGCAAAGACATCCATGGTGCTTGTGGGCTGTCCATCAGTTATTCTTTACCATTATCAAGAATGATCATAGTGGGGGGCAGCTGGGTAGCTCAGTGGATTGAGAACCAGGCCTAGAGATGGGAGGTCCTAGGTTCAAATCTGACCTCAGACACTTCCCAGCTGTGTGACCCTGGGCAAGTCACTTGACCCCCATTGCCCACCCTTACCACTCTTCTGCCTTGGAGCTAATACACAGTATTGACTCCAAGATGGAAGGTAAGGGTTTAAAAAAAAAAAAAAAGAATGAGTATAGTGGCTTGTCACATTGTTTATCTGTTTCTTCTAAGAATAGCCTCTAAACTATAGCATAACATCATTATAAAGATAATGATTAAAAAATTATAAATGAATTGCAAGCTCCTGCATTCCAATTTACACGATCAGCTACTTCAGGTTATAAAATATGCCACCTTCGAACGTAATCCACCAATTTAACACTGATCTTCACTGATGTCTCTTTTGAAGTTATGCAGTATATGAGGCCAACAGTATTTTCTAATATAATAATTATATCTTTTTACTTTTCTCTCCTTATCCCCAGCATTAATCACAGTGCTTTCCACAGAGTAAGCACTTAATAAATGCTTTCTTCATTCATTCACTCTAACATCCTACTTGCTTAAGTTTGAATGGAGAAATGTACCAAGTCACCCAACAAGGGGCCCTGCCAGGGGGTCGAAATCACAAATTAATAAGTGGAAAGCACTGGTCCAAGCTAAAATGTTGTACCTGGTGCCATTCTTCTTGGAGAAAGTGCTCTTGACATTTAGATGGCGACTGTTTAGCTCTAGGGCGGCAAACCCTCCATTATCCAGAGTAACTGATTCATCCATATTGGAGATGCTTTTTCCTGTAGAAAATAAGTATGTGGATGATAAAAAGACCAACTTGTTTTTATCCACTAACAAATAACTATTTACTGAGTAGAGAGAACCAACAGACCAGATCACTCCATAATCGAGAGAACATGAGTTAGGTGTTTAATCTTGTACTTACTGGAGCGGTGCTGATTAATGAGACAAAGATGCTACCCTCACGGAGCTTACAGTTTAGTTGAACACCCACACAACATTAAAAGTTAATTAATAATAGAAGGTAACTCCAAAACAGTAAACTAAGTGAATGGAATAGAAAATAATGACTTTAAAAGTATAGAGGGGATTAACACAAAAAAATTCTGGAAAGACTTATAGGAAGTGATGCAAGGTGAAGTGAGCAGAACCAGGAGAACATTGTACATAGTAACAACAATAAAGTAGAATAATCAACTATAAATAACTTAATTATTACCAGCAATGCAAGGATCCAGGACCCAAGGGACTTGACACAAAAGGCTATATATCCACCAACATAGAAAGAACCAAGAGTCTAAATGCAGATTGAAGCATACTGTTCTTCACTTTATTTATTGTATTATTTTTATTTTTAATTTTATTTTATTTTTAAAATTTTTTTTAATTTTATTATATATTTTATTTCATTTTTATTATATTGTAATATTTATTGTATTGTATTGTATTGTATTATAGATTTTTCTCCAGTGTAAGCAATATGTGTCTACTTTCACAAGATGACAAACATGGAAATATGTATTGTATGATAACACATATACAAGTTAAATCATATTACCTGTCATCTAGGAGAGGATTGAGGGGTGGGAGGGAGGGAGAGAACATGGATTGCAAAATATCAGAAAACAATTATTTAAAATTGTATCAATAAGTAATCTGGAAAAAATAAATAAAAAAAGAAAATTTAGAGGAAGAGCTCACTGTGGGTGATAGAGATCAAGAAATTGACTTCCCTGAAGGGAGGAGGTGGACCCGAAGGATGGGCAGGAATTGCATTGGCAGAGAGGAGTGAGGAATGCTTTGTAGGCTGAAGGAACAACAGAAGCAAAGGCATGGAGATAGTGATTTGCATAGCATATGACCATAATGAAGAAACTGCCCTCACCGGTGTAGTTTGTAATCCCTCTCTCATTTCCTGGGGATCTATTGCTCTTTCATACCTCCTAAATGCTACCTATGAGTATCAGCATGTACACACAACAGGGATGAGAGGTTGTGAGAGGACAACCAGAGATTGTCAAGGGAGAGAAAGGAACCCAAATCTCATGTGGAATAAAGAAAATAGAAAAAGTTAACAGTCAGAAATGGGGAGGGAGCAGCAAACGAGAAGATAAGGTCCATTAAGGATAAAATATTCTCACAGAAAGAGGAATCAGTAGGGAAAAGGAGACAATAAGAAGGGCCTGGAAACCAGGAATTGGACAGAGAAAGGACAACGAGCCAGTAGAGGTTTTGAATGATGCTACAAACCCAAAGGCTTAAATTCTGCTTGTCTCTCAGGCAGAAAATGGTAGACACTCTGGTAGACAAGTATTTTTTCTAAACTTCAATTATGATGTTATATTAATACTCCAGGGTGAGTCTGAATATCAGAAGCTGCAGGTCGTGTCTGTCTTTTCATGTCTGTTTTCCAGGCGGAGAGGAAGAGTGAAAAGGGGGACATTTTCTATGCACCAGGCATAGGGTTCTGTAATAGCATTAGCTCAGGAAAATGCCATGCCATTCATACATTTTAAATCCCACAGGAATAAAATCTGATTTACTAACACTTGTTAGAAGTGAATTTATACAGAAAAAAATAAATCCTTTCTTTGGGGGATGAATTGCTGAACTTCACAAAAGGAAATGGTGAGCTTTTTATAGAGCCTTGTATTTTATTAACCCTTTAGGACTGGATGTGCTGTTAACTTGATGGATAGTTAATGGTAAGAGCCTATGTGCAGGTTGGTATATCAGAACATCCACTCTCAGGGTAGATAAGAGTTAAAGTGGTTCTATTACATATGGGCAAGAGAACCTTACCAGAACTCAACATTTCTAAGATGAAAAGGCAAGTTGAATTTGAAAGCTCCAAACTATGGAGCTAGCTCTGGAAAGGGCTCTGTTTCAACTATTTTTGTTAGTTCTAGTCAAATACTATTACAATAGATGCCTAGGGACTAGCTACAGTCTTTTGCTCTACTGGAATAATGTGCAGAATATCACCTGAAATAAGGGCTAGGGCTTGTAAATCATTTTATTATGTATAGATTTTACCATGTTGATTTTGTGTGTGTATGTGTTGGAAGAATTTACCATGTATGACAAATTTATTTTTCTAGTGATTTTTGAAGACTAGATTTAGAACAAAAGCAAAAGTGTATATGGTAAGGTGCAAGTGTTGATCAATTTTCTGTATAACTTTCACAATCCAAACTCAACAATATGTAAAAGTGCAGGAGATAGAATGCTGGACCTAGACAGACAGACAGACAGGTTCACATCTGGCCTCAGACAATTACTTAGTATATGACACTGGGAAGTTGTTTAAACTCTGTCTGCTTCTGTCTTTAAGTAGAACTAATAATATCTACCTCCCAGATTATGGTGAAGACTAAAGAGATATTTGTAAAACATTCTGCAAACCTTAAAGTTCTATGTAAATGCTAACCATGATGATGATGAGGCTTTGTGTTATATTTAATAAGACTTCTTTGTAGAGATATTTATGCTTTTACACGATCCTTTTACATATATTATTTTATATGGCCTTCAAAACAATATTTTGAGGTATGTGTTATTAGCATCCTCATTTTGCAAGTAAGGAAACCGAGTCATATAAAGAATAAGGGACTTGCCTAAGATCACATAGCCAGCTAGTAGCAAAGCTGGAACTAGAACCCAAGTTATCTCAAAGAGCACGATATTTTTCCCATTACTCTACAATACCTTCAAGAAAATACATGCTTTTTTCTCCTACCTGCAAATAAACACAATAACAAAGTCTTTGGCACTATATTGAACCACGGGGAAAGAAAAAATAATATCCAAACTCTTCAGCTTAAAAGAACTCAGACAGGGTATAAAAATAGGAGAAATGAAACCAGAATTCTCACCTGTGTTACAGTTCCTATATTTCTTATTCTGTCCATGCAAGACCAAGGCAAACACAACAAGCAGGATAAGTATCAGACTTGAAAGAGCCATCACCAGAAGAAACCACCACTCCTCATAGAATGGAGTTTCTGATTGGGCTGAAGAAAAAAGAAATAAGTAATGAAGAGAAAAATTCCTAATAGTACTCATATAAAGCTCCAGAAGAAGTGTCTTTTTTTTAAACAGTGATTTCCTTTTACCTTCAGTAAGGAAAAAACATCTATTTAGCATTCACAGAAATGTCATAATCACCAGCTAACATTTACTGGGCACCTCCTCTGTGCTAGGCACTCGGGATACATATTAATATTTGATCTTTGCCTTCAAAGCTTACCATTCAGTTGGAGGACACTCAACAAAGACAACAATACAAAGTAGTTAAGCTAAGTGGCCAGTGAATGGTGCAGACACTACAATAGGAATTTATAGGAAGGAGAGAGTTCTGTAGGATGAGGTCACAGATTTGTAGAGCAAGTTTAGAGATGGAATGGAACTTAGAGGTCATCTAGGCCAACTTTTTCATTTTGTAGATAAGGAAACTGAGTAAGACCCAGAGAAGTAGTCATTTCTCGAGTCACTCAGCTAGTAAATAGCAGAGGTAGGAGTCAAACTCTGGTTCTTTTCTGACTCCCAATCCAGTGACAAACATTCACAGTTTCATATACAACTCTCATTTTCTACTCTGTATGGAAATGCTCACTTTGTTTGGTGTCTCTTAAATTCAGCATTAAAAGAAAAAACAAGCAATTGAGCTATTTCATAATTATTAGGGAACTGAAAGAGAAATTAGACAGGGCTGTGTCCCTAGTATTCCTGGGTCAGAAGTAGAACTCTTAACTTGGGATTCTTCACCTCCTTGTCCACTCCCCAAATTTAGTTTTTTTTTATGGAGGATTATGGTTAAGGAAATAGTAAATATCTCCTAGTCTTAGGTTTGACCTTACTTGAAACAACTTATCTGGGCTTGCTGCTGCTTTGGAGACTCTATAGCTTCAGGCAGTCAGGATAGGGAAGAAGGTGCTACTGAGAAGGTTGTATGTACACCAGAATAGAAAAGATTGGAGGAGGCGTCTTAGGGGGACTAGATCTGGCTGGCTGCCTGACAACCCCTTTTCCTTTCCCCTTTCATGGCACACTGTCCTTAGGATCACAAGATCATGGACTAAGAGCTGGAAGGAGCCCTTGGGTCTATCAAGTCCAAACCTTTCATTTCACTTATGAGAAAATGGCCATCTAGAGTGGTAATGTAAACTAGCCCACAGTCACACATTTGAAAGTGTTCAAGATTCAAAAGGATTTGAACCTCCATCTTTTGATCAAGTCCTCTGACTCCAAATTGCTTTTTTAAAGTACCGTTTGATATTCCTTTATCCTCTTAACCTTATTTTATGTGTGTGTCTCATATATATGTATATGTATATATACATATACATGATACATACTTATAAACACATTCATACACACACATGCACCACTCCTTGTTTTATTTATTAAACCTAATTGATATCCAACCTTAGGAAGATTTCCTCATGCCCCTGGCCCCCAATTCATTATTGACTCCATAACCTTGATGGCCACATTCTTGGCACAGCTTTGAGGTGTACAGTTGTGCACATGTATAACATGTGCATATAGAGTCCCACATATACATGCATATCTACCTATACAAAATAATTTTTTTCATTAAGATATATCTTATCATTAAAAAGCATATCTTGAAGAAAATTCAGAGGAAGACAAAGATTTTTTAGCAATGTTCATGTTCTTTGCATTTTTAGTGAACTTAATATCAGAAATATCAGAAATTCTCTCACAACGGATGTCATGGAAGGGTCCATCCCGCATTCTTGATCAGTGCCTCCCACTCATGCTATGGTGAACTACATTTGGGGTACGTTGGAAGATTGGGAATAATCTGGAATTTCATCTATTGATGCAAAGCATGGGCTCAGGCTGGAGTTCCAAGAATGCATACAAAACAAGCCCCACATCTGGTTTTGAGGTAAATGTTTCACTGGAAATGTGGAAAATGCCTTCACTCCAGGAATAAGTGGGGTGAATTTGCTTTGGATAATGTGGCACCACAGGGTTTCTGAGGAGATGATAGGATTTTGATTCCAAAAGACATAAACAGGTCTTCATGCTTCACATTAAATACTCCATCTAACAAGTTCATACAAATCCCAGACCTATTGCCCCGACATAGCTGAGAAAGACTGGCTCTGTGATGGGAAGCAAAGGTTTGAGTGGATCTATTAGAAATATCTCAGTAGGGTACAGTATCACCCAATTTTGAGCTGTCTGGATATGGAAGAAATGCCATCAGGTACAGATCTATTTACTTTTCAAAAGGATGTAATAAACTGAGCACACTCCAGATGGCAAGTTAAAACTTGTATTTTTGGACCCAATGGGATTTCAAGAAAACATTTAAGTCACATTTCTCCATGTACTAGAAAAGTAAGGAAGTCATGTTCTTAAATGACTTGGAAAGCAAGGGATGAACTTCAAGCAACTGTATATGCTTAAAATTAAAAGTAAAGGGGGAGGGGGCAGCTGGGTAGCTCAGTGGATTGAGAGCCAGGCCTAGAGATGGGAGGTCCTAGGTTCAAATCTGACCTCAGACACTTCCCAGCTGTGTGACTCCAAGTCACTTGACCCCCATTGCCTACCCTTACCACTCTTCTACCTTGGAGCCAACGTTGGCTCCAAGACAGAAAGTAAGGGTTAAAAAAAAAAAAGTAAGAGGGGGGAAATATATACATACACCTACACAAAAATAGCAAACTCATTCCATTAGCACATATGTAGTATAAAAGATGTTTTTTCACAGGAGAATGATACATTCATCAATTCCTTGCTCAATCTTAAAGTCATCCCAAATATACTTTACTGGACACCCACTGAATCTTTGACTTTGTAGTTATTTTGGTTTACAAAGTACAAATTGAACTCTGTCCCTATCCTTGAGAAGCTTATAAATTAGTGGGAAAAACAGGATGGATAAATACATTCACAACTGAGCTATCATGTCAAGACTTTTAATTCTTCTCCTTTGGTTACCAAATATCTAGAAAAATTATTCTGTACTTCCCTCCTCCACTGCCTCAGTGCCAATTTACTCTTTACAATTTGACTTCTGACAACTTCCTTAAACTCTATTGAAACTAGATCTTACAGATGATGGAGTCTAATCTCTAGATCAGTGATTCCCAAAGTGGGCACCACTGCCCCCTGGTGGGAGCTGCAGCAATCCAGGGAGGCGGTGATGGCCACACTTTTTTTGTATTAAATTCTATTCTGAGTTCAATAAATAGTTTCATAATTTCCAGGGGGCACTAAGTAATATTTTTTTCTAGAAAGGTGGCAGTAGGCCAAAATGTTTGGCAACCACTGCTTTAGATGAACAAAAGCCTCCTATACAACATACCTAATGAGTGATCTCTCACTTAAACTTACTAAGTCCCAGGAATAGGCTACTATCCCTTTAAATAGATCTAGACAGAAGGAACTTCTCAAATCAAGTTGGAATTTGCATCTTTACAACTTCTACCTATTATTCCTCATTCTCTACAGAGGCCAGTCCTAATTCAATGAATTTCTCTTCCATGGGATAACTCTTCAAATTCTGGAAAGCAGCTTCATGTCTGTTCTAATCTCTTCCACAGGCTAAACATTCCCATTTCCTTCAATCAGTCCTTCTATATGAAATGTCCTAAAGACCTTTCACTATCCTGTTTGACTTTCTTTAGATGCCAAATCAATGTTCATCAGTGGCTATCCTACTATCTGAATCTCAGAAATGAATAGAAAACTAGAGATGTGATTTGACCAAAACAAGGTATAATGGAACTATCACATCCCTTGTCCTGGACACTGGCTCACTCTTAATATATCTAGAGATCTTTTTCACATTTTTGGCTGTTATACAATAATCCTGACTAAAAATTGAATTTGTAGTCCATGCCAAACCTCCATCTACTTTTCAGAAAAACTACTTTTTAGTCACATCTTTGTCATCTTATATTGTATTTATGAAGTTGATTTTTTGAACCTAATTCAGTCCAGTATTTTAGCCTGTCAAATCTATTTAGATCCTGATTCTATAATCCAGGGTATTGGAGACTATCTCTCCAAATTTTCAAAGTAGCCCTCCAAGTTGGTGTCCTACAAATTTGATTAGTGTGCTATCTATATCTTTATCCAAAGTAACTGCTAAAATGACTAATCACATGGGACCAAGTATAGATATTTGGAATACTCTGCTGGGGGGTGGGGGTGGCATGGTAGGGGGTGGGGCAATCTCTTTCACAATAACATTAAACCATGAAGAATTATTCTTTGGTTCCAATAATTTAAGCAGCTCTAACTCCACTTTACTGTTCTACTATATAATCCACATTTCTCTATCTTGTCCATAAAAATAGTATGAGATATTGTCAATTTTTTTGCTAATATCTAGACAACCCATATCTATAGTCTTTTCCTGATCTACTAGTATAATAGCCCTTTCAAAAAGGAAAATCCAGCATAGTTTGTTCCTGATAATGTCATTATGGCTATTTTTGACCAATGCTCAATCTTCCAGATATACTATCCATTCCTCTTAATAATGATTTTTCTATATTTTTATGAGGAATTAAAGGCAAACTTGTTGGCTTTTCATAAAGAGATTTCAATCTCTTCCTTTTTAAAATGAAAATTAGAACATTTACTCTCCTTTTTCATCTTCTATGATCTTTCAAAGATGACTGAGATTGGCTTAGCAATCACACTTAGAGTTTTCAGTAATCTCAGATGCAGTGGGCTTAATGGCTTCATCACAATAAGGGCAGTTAGGTCTACTCATAATTCTCTTCTTAACTGGATTTCAGCTCCCTAGTAGGCATTTTTGTTCTGTCATCTCCAATCCCAAACTCATTTTCTTTGATAGAGAAACAGAAGCAAATTAAGTGTGGAGTTCTGACCTGTTTCTCTCTGTTCATTTTCATTCTGTCCAACCTGAGAAGTGAGCCTGTCCCTTAATCCTTTTTGACAATATAGTATTCTTAGATTTTCTCCAACTGCTTCAAAATTTTGGCATGCTGATGCTATACTTAACTTGCCACATCTCTATACTCACTCTAGTCTTTGCCCTTATTTTCATCTTCTGTATATAGCTTTTAAAACATCTAAGCTGGTTGATCATTTCTCTCATCATGGAACTCTAATGAAAAGATTCACATCGATTTCTTCAGACAATGCCAACTCTTCATTTTCATTGGAATTGTCTTTCTTCATGTCTTTTTTTTAAACCCTTATCTTCCACCTTAGAATCAATAGTGTGAATTGGCCCCAAGACAGAAGCCTAGTAAGGGCTAGGTAATGGGGATTAAGTGACTTGCCCAGGGTCACAGATGTAGGAAGTGTCTGAGGCCAGATTTAAACTCAGGACTTCTTGTCTCTGGGTGCTCAATCCATTGTGCCACCTAGCTGCCCCTTCTCTTTTTGTTTTAAGAAATTCAATCTAATGCTACTTGGGTAGAATTTTCCTTTAGGATTTTAGTCCAGCTGGTCCTTATCCTTTCTCTGAACCTTTTGGAATCTGATCTCCTAAAATCTCAGGTGTATATCAAACTATGTTTGGATTTTTCTCTCCTCTATCACAAACTCTACAATGAAAAGAAACTTCCTCTTCCCAATCCCCAATATGCCTGTCCTAGCAACAATAACTTCTTGAATAGTTACTCCACTTTTGAATCTTATATAAACAGTTTCTCTTACTGGTTCTTCTCCCTTTTTCAAGAATGAAGTCATTAGAACAAGCAAAGAAATTATCACCCTTCTGCTTTTGGCATAAAATACTCTGGAAGACTTCAGATAATTGAAGTTCTCCATCACTATTGTATTGTAGTTGTGTGCCAGGCTCATGATCATTTTGCCAAATCACTCATTAGTTCCTTTTTCTGTTCAGGTGTTCTGCTATATACTCAAATGAAGTACTGTTTTGGTTTATGCTTTCATTCATCTTCACCTAAATGCTCTTCACCATGTTTTTGTTCTCTTGTTCTTAAATTTGCCCACATGAATATGTCTTCTTGAAACATAATTTTACTCTGCTTCTCTTTCCCAATACACATGTGTGCATGCACACATACACGTGAGCACAGAGGCTTTTTTAAAAATCTGTATTGTTTCTTCTAAATAAGGTATATCATTTTATGGCCATAGTCCAGTCATAGGTCTCAAATTGGTGAGGTCAGATTGACCTCTGTGCCTCAGTCTTTTGCTGTGTTTATTTGTTTGATTTTAAACACTCCTTCCTTACCTTCTTTCTTAGAATTGATACTGACTATCTGTTGCAAGATAGAAGAGAAGTAAGAGCTAGGCAAGTAGGGTTAAGTGACTTGCCCAGGGTAACAAAGCTTGGAAGTGTCTGAGGCCAAATAGGAACCCAGAACCTCCTATCTCCAAGCCTGGTTTCTTTACCCACTGAGCCACCTAACTGCCTCCTTTGTTGTTCTTGATAGTATTTCTCACCGCAGAAATGAACTGGCAAGAAGCTAGTGGCATAAACTCCAGTGTTGTCATTCTCCTTTTCATCTCATTAGCACACTCTTACCTCATTAATGTCTTGATAGTCATATCTGACTTTCTTTCCTTTGTCTTACTCTTGTTTTGGTTTTTACTCAATGATCTGACTTGCCTTACTAACTTCCTTTTTCTCTGATAATTGCCCTCCTCTTCTTTGTGTTGTCTCCTTGAGCTCAAGTCCTTCTGCTTTGCCCCTCATCTCCTTTTCTCCTCAGGTCTTCTCTTCAGGTTCTTTTCTTCCTTCAGCTCTTTAAGTTTGAATCCTTTCTCCTTCCCAAATCCTCCTTCTCCAAAAGTAATTTCTGGCCTTCTTCACTTTTCTAACACTCTCAAAATTTCCTTTACAAACTTTTCTTTTTCATATATTATATTCACACAAATCCCTATATGCCCATGCATGCACACATATACACACGTGTACATCTTGTACACATACACACAGCAAAATCAGGAAGACTCATCTTCTTGAGTTCAAATCTGGCCCCAGACACTTATTAGCTATGTGACCCAAGTCATTCAACCCTGTTTGCCTTAGTTTCTTCATCAATAAAATGAGCTGGAGAAGGAAATGGCAAACCTCTTTAGTATCTTTGCCCAAAAACACCCTAAATGGGGTCCCAAAGATTTAGACATGACTGAAACAACTGAACAACAGAAAACATATAAATGTGTGTATAGACATACATGCATACATGTATACATATGTGTATATGTGTGTTGTACACACACAAACATACATTTCCCCTCCAGCCTTAGCCTTTACTATGAAACCATATCCTGCTTCCTACACCTCTACTTGTGGAACATCATCTGGACCACACTAGTATCTCCGACTGAACATGCCTAAAATTGTACTCATTATCTTCTCCCTTAAACCCTATTACCTGATACTGCTACGGAGGGACTACTAGGTTCTCCATAGCCAAAGTCATTCACTGCTACCACTCGAAATTCATAAGTCACTCCCTGCCGGAGCTTGTCCAAGCCAACTGTGTAGGAGGTAGCACTTCGAGGGATGTCCTTCACAAACATGTCCCATAGGCCTTCATCTGGAAAAGAAACAGGAAAAGAACTTAAAACTTATTCCTCTTCTTCCATTCAAACCTCCAACCCAGGGAGATTATTTCATTACAAATGACTGCTCTTTTTGGCTTCAGTGAAGGTTAATACTTATGTAATTAGAATCTGCTCCCCAGGACTCAAAATCCCAGCTTCCCATGTTCCTTCTCACGTTACATCCTTACGTTTTGGAGATAAAGTTTGAGTGTGACCCTGCCCTATGCTCTTTTCCTGCAAATGTGGCTGGTAAAACTTTTCATTACTCAGGGTTTTACTTTTGTTCTTTTATTCCTTTTACTTCAAGTGATTATTAATAAATCTTATAAAATATAATACTTGGAGTTATTGGATATTAATTTAAATCTTACACACTTGTGTAAATGGTAATCCACCACTGTTCAAGAATACATTATCTAGTTTGTGGGCCATCTATAGCCTTTGCATTCTTCCTCTGGACCAATGACCTGTTATAGATCGTGGGGCATGAGGGAGAATAATAGGGAAACCTCATAACATCAAATGAGATAATATTTGTAAAACATTTAGCACAGTGCCTAGGACATAGTAGGCTCTATATAAATGCTTGCTTCCTTGCCTCCCTTGTTTCAATCCTAAATCTCATGACAACCATACATTATTTCAATATTCCAGTACTTTAAGGGGGAATCCATGACTACAATAATTTATCACCAAATGCCAGCCTACTGATGGTGTTCCCCTCTTTACTTAGACTAGTCTTTGAACGGCAGACCTGAACTCCACTTAGACCACACTCAAAACCTTTCCAGGAAAGTAGAACCTGAAAAAGCTTGCCCTTCCTTGGCATAGCACTTGGGAACTCAGAATCACCTTCATATGCCAAAACAAAGCATTTGAGAGAATTAATTCTTGATTCTGCATTTTATATTTGATTTTATTTTGTAAGTGATTTTATTCTGTAACCATATTCTATCAATATTCTATATAACAAACTTAAAGCCTCTTCTCTGTCTCTAGGGAAGATGCATATGTATGCAAAAGTTCAGCCTTCTCTCTCTGAAGTTAGATACCAAAGCCTGAAGGTTTTCCATGATCATGATTAAAGACAAACTCTGTTCTCAATACACTCATAAAACAATATCTCAACATTTCCTGAAAAGTTTGTGTGTTATCTTTGAGAATTTGGACCAATTGACCTTCTCCCTGATATAGCAATTAAAAACATGATTTCATCTAATCCCCGCAACTCCAGTTCTTCTACATACCTGGGTCCCTATCAATAACTTCAGTATACAACTGGGACCCAGAAAACTCACAAATATATTCCTTAGAGACAGAGAGAGGTGGTCTCCATCCCATATGTGCCATACACATTTTCTTTAATCACGATTCCCCAGCCCCATGACGTTTCCAATCCCACATCCAATAATATGGCTTTTGTTCTGTTCTTTGTTCTTTTTTTTTTTTAAACTCTTAACTTCTGTGTATTGGCTCCTAGGTGGAAGAGTGGTAAGGGTGGGCAGTGGGGGTCAAGTGTCTTGTCCCATATATCAGGACCCCAGAGCGCCCCAGTGTAACAACAGCCGTGTTGATGAAGTTGGCCATATTGATCACTTCCCAACTAGGTTCTGAAGTAAAAATCCTAGGCTGGCTGGCCAAAACTGTTATGTTTGTAATAACAGGGATGTTGGAAAGCTGATGGTATGGCCAGGGCCAGGTGCCTGCAAGACACTCTCCTCCCCGCCACACAGGCTTGAGTGAGGGGCAAGTGCTCTTTGCTCTCCAACCCCCCCTACTCAGCAGTTGGTTTTCAGTTGAATATGGAAGCAGGGCAATGACTTCTGACAAGGCTCAGCAAAGCTAATCTCTACTGATGTTCTCCTCAACCTATATTCCCCACAGGTCTGATTGAGGAACTGGGTAGAAGCTAGATAGCTTGATGTTAGGGACTGAGAAGCAACAGACTTCTTAGGCTGGCAACTGACAGGAATCAAGCTTAATGGCTATAGTGAGTATACCCAAATAATACCCAGGCACTGCTATCAAAGATAAAGCTTATATTGATAAAAGAAAGAAGGGGAAGGCAAGAGGGGGTAATCAGGATTTGGATAAGAACTGGGAAGCCCTGAACTGTCTGGTTGAAGCTACCCCTCCCTCCACCCCCCACAAGGGAGTGGCAAATCTTTAGCTAACTTGCCCTCAAAGCTAATAGTAATTATTTCTAATATCTAAATGACTAAATAATTATTATATTGATGCTGGAAAGGTCTAATCCTACTAGACAGGCAAACTCCTGAGTAGAAACCACAATGGCTTTTGCCACTATGGCCTCCCAGGTGAACCTCAAATCAGGAACAGCCAGCAGAGAGATCTGCTCCTCTCAACTCCCAGAAATCAACTGTTTAACTCCCTACCAACTGCCCCCTCACCCAAAGTTCTCCAGGGGGGTCCCCTGGAATTCTGGGTGCCCCCTCTTTGTTCTATATTTATAAAAATAAATTACATCTTTAATTTGAGGTCTTTAGTAAGAGTCAATATCAATGATCCACTCATCTATTAATGGTTTGTGCACCCTAATAATAAACTGTTATCTTGCACAGAGAATTGCCGCAGCTTACCTTTTAGCTAAATTTCATATATTTAGAATAAAAGTAGGCTTTTAAGGAGGGTATACATTTGATGAAGAATTTTGTCTTCAGGCTGACTCCTGGGTGTTCTGGGATCTCCCACCATGCTATCCTATCCACATCCTCTTTTCCTTAATGTGTATCCCTAATTCTCCAGATCTAGATCCTTTTAAACTTGACCCATGCCATCAGAAATCTTGGTTTGCCTCCCTCTCCCTCAAGGTCATTGCTTTCTGAATGTTCTCCTTTTCAGATGCTATTTCAACATTTATCTTCTGGAAATACAAATGGACTTTTCTGAACTAGTTAGTATACCAAGTGAGTGTTGACTAAGGGGAGCTTTTTTAAAAAAATGTGTTAGAATGTCAAAAAGAAGGATATATCACATAAACCGATAAGTATGTGTGCCATAATTTATATATACATACATATATATAATATACTAAAATGAGTGTAAATAAAATGTTATCTAAGGTTCTTTCTATCTCTGACTTCCTATGATTTGATTATGAGTGGTGTTTCTTATTCTAGTATGAGATTTCCTACTATCAAAGAGAACAGTTAATCCTGAATGACAATATACAGGGTGTTCCAAGAGTCTTAGGGAAGTTTAAAGCTTTAACTGCTTAAGCTAACAAATGTTTTGGGGGAAAATGTATTTAATAGTTTAAGCTATTAAAGCCTAACTTCACTAAGACTTTTAGGACACTGTATATTCAAATCCCTGAGAGGTGGTTTGCTGGGAAACTGAATATTGTATTCAAGGTATCTACTTTTTTAATATATAATATTGTTTAGCTATTTTTCAGTCATGTCTGACTTTGTGACCCCAATTTGGTAGGTTTTTTTGGCAAAGGTCCTAGAGTGGCTTGCCATTTCCTTCTTTAGCTCATTTGACAGATGAAGAATGGAAGCCAACAGGGTAAAGGATCTTGTCCACGGTCACATAGCTAGTATCTGAGATTAGATTTTAACTCAGGAAGTTGAGTCAGGAAGACTAAGGGCTAGCACTCTATCTATTATGCCACCTAAATGCCCCTTTTTATGTATAATACATGGGTACTTTTTTCAAACATTCATTAGGCTCATGGATTGTTTAAATCTTAAATATGCAAGGTTCTTTAATAAAACTTTTATTGAACCAAATGTCTATACCAAAATATCTATTTCAAATCATATGATTCATTACTAATTATATATATTATATGCTTCTATGTCTACACACATTAGCATTTCTATCCTTTCTACATATGGATCTTTGGAAAAGGGAAAAGATTTTTGAAAAGGAGAAAAATATTTACATATACAGGTGCCTCTGACCCTGACAGCTTTATGGGAAGACGTGCAATGCACCTAAATCATTATTATCCTATACTGCAAAACACCGGATATGTTCAAATGGATTTTCCCAACAGTAAATAATAATGAAATTTCTGGCATATATGTCTATACTTGCATGGGATTTATAGGCCACTAAAGCCTTACTGCACTATTTAAGTTCCTATATTCATATACTGAATGAGGTAATGTATGGGAAAGTGCTTTGAAGAGTATAAAGCCCTGTACAAGTGTAAGGCATTATTATTATTGCTATATATCCACTTATATCTAGGCTCATTTTTCAGGGAGATTGTCATTACTGCAGTAAACTCAAAATGGCAATCTTTAGCCTAGGCCTATCTATTCTAAAACACTGATATTCAACACTGGAAGAGACTCAGAGCATGTTTGAGCTGGGAGGGATCTGAAGAAAGCGTCTCATCTTACTGATAATGGAGTTCAGTCCTCAACAGGTATAATGTTCGGCTGAAGGAACTGGAGAGGTCACCTAATTCTCCCGATTCCATGCCTTTGCTCATAATACCATCTGTGTCTGGAATGGGCTCCCTCTTGTATTTCTTTCTACTGATGTTCTTCCCTTCTTTCATATCCCAATTTGGATGCTATGGCCTGCATCCTCCCACGAATACTACCTGGCCACTTTGAAGGCAAGCTTTTTGCTTACAGATTTCTCTAAGTACTTTCTCTGCATCTTCCCTTTTGCAGTTGCATTATTAGCATAGTTACTTATGGATTTGTCTTCCTTCCATTAGGTAATAGACACAATAAATATTTCTTTAATTGAATGGAAAAGAGAAGACTTGCAGGAGGAGGAGGTGGGGGAAAGGTAACATCACTGTCTTCATATGTTGATTTTTAAGTTGGAAGGAACTTTAATGACCATCTCATCCAATCCATGCTTGAAAAATAATCATCATAGCATCCTTAGCAAGTGATAGTTTAATTTTTGCTAAAACTCTCAGAAAGATCTAATTTATTTTTTTTATCCTTGCCCTCTGCCTTAGAATCAATACTAATCAATTCCAAGGCAGAAAAGTGGTAAGGGAGTGACAGTTGGGGCTAAATGACTTGCCCAGGGTTACAGTCAGGAAGTATGTGAAGCCAGATTTGAACCCAGGTCCCCCTGACTCCAGATCTGGCATTCTATTCACTGTACTATCCAGCTTAGTCATTTTTAATTCCTTCAACAAAGGCTTCATAGAGGAGGTGGCATCCAATTTGGTAGTGGAAAGAAGGAAAGGCCATCTACAGAAAGAGATGTAAGGGGTAAACTATTCTAACCACCTGTGACATTCTAACCACAGACATCCATGAGCAAAGACATGGAATTAAGAGAGCAAGGTGGAATCCCCACTTCTCTCCACTGAGCCTCATGGAGCTTCATACTGCATAGCCTCTAGGCATTTCACTCTTCCAACTGCTCTCTTTGATTTTATTTTTTAAAACTCATAACTTCTGTCTTAGAATCAATTCTAAGGCTGAAGAGTGGTGAGGCTAGATAACTAGGGTTAAGTGACTCAAGGGTCACACAGCTAGGAAGTGTCTGAGGACATATCTGAAACCAGGTCCTTCAGGCCTGGCTCTCTTCCACCATACTACCTAGGTATGTTTTGTTCAGGCATGTCCAATCCCTTGTGACACCATTTGGGGTTTTCTTGGCAAAGACATTGGAGTGGTTTACCATTTCCTTCTCCAGTTCATTTTATAGATGAGGAAACTGAGCTAAAGAGGATTAGGTGATTTGTCCATGGTTACCTAGCTAGGAAGTATCTGAATCCAGATTTGAACCCATGAAGATGTCTTCCTGATTTCAAGCCCAGTGCTCTATCCATTGCAATATCTAGTTGCCTCCCAACTACTTTCTTTTAAATGCTCTCCAGCTCATCAATATCATTCCTAAAACATGGTGCTGTAATAATTAAAACTTGGGTTGGCCAAATGTAATAGTTAAAAATTTGGTTTGTCAAAAATAATAATGGTTAAAAAAGAATTGTTGTGGTCATCATTTATAAAAATTAAAGTTAAAATTTTAATTTAATATAAATATAGTAAAAGGAGGGAAATGTATGAGGGAAGTAGAAAATATTTCCTAGCCTACCACCCTAGAGCCCCTAATCCAAAGAAATTCAGCACACTCCCCGACAAAGTTCAGGTCTCCATGTGAAAGTCCTGTAGCCTCTTCAACAAGGGTCTCACCAGCATAAGCCTCTTCCTTCAACTCAAGTCACAAAGCTGAATCTATGCAGCGCAGAATGCTTCTTCAGCCCAACTCACCAAAGTCAAATGTATCTTTGTAAAGTGCCTCTCAGAATGAATTGCAAAAAAAGCCTCCTCTTCAGCTGAATTCCTTCTAAAATGCATGAAAGCCTCCTCAGGAGTCCTTGAGTTGGCCTTTTATAAGCAGTTTCTCCATGTCACTTCCTGACTCACTCCCACTTCATGAGAACCAATCACAGCCTCCCAATTTGCCTGGCACTGCCCAGTGGGCAGTACTTGTGGTCTGTGGGGGTGTGAACTTTTTCTAGTAAAAGGCTCTTACTAAGTGTGAAAGGAGGGGTACTTCAAATTCTTGACTGATTAACTTAAAATAAACAGAGTTTTAAATTCTCTTTCACAGTGCCCAGAACTGAATACAATATTCCAGATGAATTCTGACCAGAGTAGAACACAATATAATGGGTTTCCTTTGTGATCCTATGTTTTTAACTTTATGCATTTAAATGTTATTATGAGATGCAGTTCATAGTCTTTACCAGATTGCTAAGGGTGTCAAATTTAAAACGGTCAAATTCTAGACACTGTTTCAGAATAAAGCAGGATTATTATCTCCTTATTTGTGGAACCCACACTTCTCAAGGTAGCTGAAGATCATGTTAAGTTTTTTGCTTGCCATATTATATACATCTGACTTGTTTTGATCTTTCATTCCACTAAAACTCCCAGATCTTTTTTGTATAAACTGCTATCTGATAATGCCTCTTCTCTCTTATTGGACAGACCCATCCAACCCAAAAGGCCATGTCTCTTTATTCTGAGACTACCAAAAATAAACAAACAAAAAAGCCCCCAACACTATTCTGATTAAAAAGTGATGCTATGATATCCAATTAACCTCCTGAAAGTTAAAGGGGAAAATAACGTTAAAGGTCTAGGATGATGATATGAGGTAAAGTGTAGGCAAACTTTCTTAAGTTAGTTCTGTGCGTGTCCTTTGCATTCATGTTTGTGTAATGCTTTTTCTACTACAGAAAAAAATATGAATATTTCACCCCTAGCCCCAAAGGACATATTTTATTTTAAGCATACTGTCATAGCTCCAAGATTTGTGTGAGTTTTTCATAAAAACATTTTAAAATATTGATACAGCCCCTCAACAGAGAACGATTTATTTGGCAATCCATTTACATTGAGAAATGCTTGGGAAGAAAAAGTCACAAGAGGGGAATTTTCTCCTGAATTAAGGGGAAGGAAAGCCTCACATTTTATTTTTCTTAATTCTGCTTCAAAAAGAATTAACATATGTAGTTTTGTAATTAAAAGTTTTCCTTCACCAGGCGATTTATCCCATTGAATATTTACATCAAAATGTTATATAGAAAAGCCAGATAAGAGTGTCTTGGCAGCTCTGAAACCATCCTCTCAATGTCTTGACTGTGGATTGTTTTTCTCATTTATATTAGGCTGTGAAATATCTCCATAAATCAATAATGGAGAAAACTATCTCCACAAATTAGTAAAAAAGATAACATTACAGAACCATTAGCAATAATGAGATTGTACAACTTATTTCCCAGGCACTGTGCTGATCCCTGATCCTTTGATTTTTGTCTTAATTAACACTTGAGAAGGTGGCAGGGGTCCTTTATTTTCAAAATGAATAATAATCTTTATAAGTGGAATCCACACAACCCTCAATTATCCAGATGTAGATTATCCACCTCATGTGCTAGGATTTTCAAACTTCTCTTAGTCTACCAGCAAGCTTCTAAGTCACCTTGTCTCACCTTCAGTTTCTGTGTGTTTAGAGAAGGAAAACCCATTTTAATAAAACCATAAGCCAAAGGAAGGAAGGAATCTGCTACTATAAAAAAGAGCCATGATTAACTACAAATCCAAATATAAGGAACTTTGTGTGTCTGTCCCATTGCTACTCCTCCATTATAGTTGGTTGCTGGTCATCCAACCTAATCCAAGCTGACATCTGACAAAGGATAAAAGCTATCACTTTACCATTCTTAAAAGAAGTAATACTGGAATGAATTCTGAGCTGTGGGCGTGGGCAATCAGTTTTGGGCTGGTGAGACGGCATCCCTTGACTTCCTCAGGCCTGTGGAATGGGGGTGAGGAAAGTGTTCTAAGAATTATAAACTTGAAGCATTAAGATTCTCTTTATAGCACAGGTTTGGTAGATGATTTGGGCCACTTAACTCTAATGCCTCACTTTGCCCATTTGCAAATGAACCTAGTACAAAAAGTTATTTGAAGGACCTGAATGCCAACCACTATGAAGGAGCTAAATTACACTACTACCTGGGTGGGTCCTGGGGGCAATAGTACAGACATGGATTAAACATGACTGGTAGGACTACTTTTTTCTTGCCTGGCTCCTCATGGGATGTCTTGGGAGCACCTGAAGTTCAGTGGAGTTGCTAGAAAAGATGTCATTGGCAAGTGAAATCACTGTGAAATCAAAGTCTGCAATCTATTCATCACAAAATCATATCCCAGTCAGTTTTAGGTTAATCATCAGTGGGAATCAGAACATCTGACTATGAACCTCAGTAGCACAGATGCTTTTCTGGACTAGATCATCCTCAGAGTCTAGTTTCAACTCAAGGATCTCACAGGAGAAATAACAGTGATAAATAGGAAGTAATAAATATCTTTCTTTTCTCCCTTTCTTCACTAGAAAATACAAAATGGCTTAATGATCAAGTTCCTCAGGATCTCCAATCTTTATTTTTCTTTCTAGTGTAAATAATTTCTGATATCACTGCCCATCCTCATATCTTGCTAACATAAGAAATTGACTTCTATCTTTCATCTTAAATATGTCCCTCCAGGGAATTAAATGCATGTCTAAGCAGAAGCAATGTGCCAATAAACCTGGAAACAATAATGGCTCTTTTCCAAATTCAGTTTGAGCCCAGTTCAGGTACCTTCGTGGACCTTGTGCTCAATTTATCCGTCTAACACCCTGCACAGAGCCGTGCACTGCAGGCATTAGAGCAGACATGGCACCAACACAAAAGTTTGATTTCATGGACAATTAAACAGGGTCTCCATGCTGAATGAAACTGTCATTCACTACCAGAGACTTCAGGTTCTGCTAACACAGAAGAATCAACAAATGACTGTCAGCCTAGAGCTCTGAGAAGATGGAAACCTGTCAATGGCTTATTTCTTAAACACTGACATTTTTCTTTGGGTAACAGGGCAGACCCCATTATCAACTTAACTAAAATGCATAGGTAGATTGACAAGGGTCAAATTTTGGGCTAAATACATCAGATAAAAAATGATTGATTGATTTCGTCTTTTAATTCCAGCAAGGAAGAAAAGTTAACAGAATGCCAGAAAAGGTGGGGGGGGCAGAGGGGTAGGAAAACCTTTGGGATTTTATAAAAACCAATTCAAGACCTTACTGTAGTGTGGTACAGTTGACAAGCTGTCAACCAATGTGGTTAAGAGAAAGAAAAAAAGAAGAAGAAAAGCCAATGGTAGGAGTTAGAACTAATAGCTATAGCCTTCCTTCTGAATCTGCTGACTCGGGTAGCTTTTTAGGGGCATGCTAATATTTCAAAAGATGTGGAATTTCTTCTTCTTTCTGTTGAGAACTCGAGGCCAATCACAAGAAGAGTGAGCAAGTGAATTGGAAGGGAGGTAGGAGCTTTCTAGGGGAACAAACACTTCAGACCTAGGGCAGGAGAGAAATGTAACAGTCTCCATGCGCTGAGGTACCCACCCATGCATCTATTCTCATCAGATCCAATTTCTGGGCTAAATGTATTATTTGGAGGGGGGGACAAGGGGAAGAAAAACAATACCGTGTCTGCCTGCATTGTATACGTCCTAAATATGTATTTCATGGCTGCTTTGGAGGGGAAAATATATTTATAGCTCCTTTAGTGCCATTCCAGTCTATTGTGTAAATATGTAAATTAGGCTGTGTGATCTACACAGTAAAATGCCTTAGAATAATTTGTGTAAATAAATCATCTGCATATGCGCAGTGCACAATTTTCAAACTTGAAATTTTCCATTGCCTTTCAGGGAGCTTTTCGGAAACTGTTTCAAAGAAAACTTACACATGCCCAGAAAATGAATACATTGAAGAGGTTGGGCATGATGGAAATCAAATTGAAGTTTTCTCTGCACCATATACCCAATGACTGCCATTTTCTAGGAATAATAGGGAAATTTTTAGCCCAGACAGACACTAATTTTATCAAATATTGTTTCATTCTGTGGGCCTGTGTTATAGCAGCAACCCATTCTACTGGGTCGCGTTTATGCCGCATTAGAACAAGACTAAGGAAGAGAGGGAGGATACTCTGCTGTTGGGCTCTGAAATCCATTTCAGTCCTTTTCTGTGCTAAGAGCAGTGTGGATAAGCTGCTTTGTTTCCTGGGTGCCAGAGGTGTATGTTGGGATTGATGGGAAGACATCAGGTTAGGCAGGCGGCACAGGGCCAGTGGCACAGCTGAGAAGGATCAGATCTATTTAGCATTAAGGAAAACACTGAAATGGTGCCACACATTAAAACAAATAAAAAAGCTCGGGGAAGTGGCAAGGGTGGGGCCATGCTACATTCACTAAGACACTACCCTGCCTGGAGAGAGTCTTGCCAGAGAGCTTCAGTGGAGAAAATGAGATGATACAGCGTTTAATGTTTTGTGTAATGAG
Source organism: Gracilinanus agilis (assembly GCF_016433145.1). NCBI lineage: Eukaryota > Metazoa > Chordata > Mammalia > Didelphimorphia > Didelphidae > Gracilinanus > Gracilinanus agilis. The sequence continues at coordinate 207,151,555 of NC_058130.1, forward strand.
GCCTGTAATAGATGACAGCTGAGATCCAGAACCCTAAGGTAATGGCAAGGTGTTTAAATATTGACAACCCATAAAAGCTTTTCATTTGACTATTAGATACTGCTGCTCTTAGTCACAGAAGGAAGGGGGAGGAGGGTTCTTCTTGGCTTTGAATGGGAAGACTTAAAGTCAAGCAGCTCGCTTAGGTTCAGTTAACAACGTAAAAGAGAAAATCACTGGCAACCCGCATTCTGATGTTCAGTAACAAAATGGATGTGAAAGCAAAATCTTTGGCTTTCATTTAGAAAGGCAAAATCTTTTGGGTCAGCTCCTTGCCATGTTCAATATCCCTGTGGGTCAGTTTCTCATTCCTCTGTGGGCCCCTGTTGAGTTCAGACCTCCCACCGACTTCAAAGGAGCCTCCACATCTGGATAAACTTCCACAGTGCGGAATTCACTGAAACACTGGCTCCAGTACCCCAATTAGTCCTCATTCACATCTTCTTTCTGACTCCCTGAAGCTACACAAAGATCAACACAGGAACTCCTGCTTCCTTCATTACAGCTATATGGATGGATATAAGATAACTTGAGGAGAAATTAAATGGCTCCCCAGGAAAGGCAGAGAATCGATACTTTATCATTTCTTGGGAAGCCAGCGTAACGTGTTAACATTCTGAATCTGTGCGCATCTATCTGGTTGGTGGTGCATTTACATTCCTGACAGGGATGTGAACTCTGATGTGAAGACACTCACTTTAAAGTCACACTGGGGCACTCCACTGGGCAGAGTTAAGAGTCTTTTCACAGGATTGTAAATTCTATTTTTAAGGAGAGAGGCACGAAGGATATCATTCATGTATGTGGATGTCACAGTACCCTTATGTGTCCGTGTGTTGGGGAGGCAGGGAAGGAATAACTGAATATAACTATTCTGTAATTAGAGAGCACCTTAGGACCATGGAGCCCAAAGTACTTGGTATATGTAGTCAAAAAGGATGACAACAAGAAAGGAATACTCTTCTTTTGGCCTTAAAAACCTACTTTCTTCCTCTATACTATCCTACCAACAATGTGAATTAGCTACTAGGTTTTCCTAGGTGCCAGAGACACAGGATGAGATGAATGGGAAAACGTCAGGTCAGGCAGATGGCACAAGGCCACAGGTATAGCTGGGAGGAAAAAATAGATCACCTTAGGCTTAAGGAAGCAATCAAAGAAGAGTGACTAAACTGCTCCAATTCTTCCCAGGGATAGGCCGTAGTGAATTTTCACAAATGACTTTTGTAGAAAATCCCATCTCTTCTATTTCTAGTGGGCTGGAACTTGGGATTCTACACCTTTTAAACACTTCAGTGCAATCAACATTTATTAGGTGCTGTGCTAGGCCCTGGGGATTAAAAGATAAAAAGTGATAAAGTCTTTGCTCTTAAATAGACATTCTTTGGCAGATATTGGGGGAGAGGATAAGAGATGTGTGTGTGTGTGTGTGTGTGTACGTGTGTGTGTGTGTGTGTGTGTGTGTGTGTGTGTGAGAGAGAGAGAGAGAGAGAGAGACTGAAAGACAGAGATAGTGAGAGACAGAGACAGAGAGAGAATGAATACAAGAGAGTATAGTAGCAAGGGAGAGATCCAGATAGAATGCTCCAGGAAAATTTGAGAAAATATTTTTAGTTGCCTGAGATGAACCTTGAAGGAAAATAAGGACTTAGGAAGGAAGGAATTGGGGATGGAGAAAGAGAGCTAGCCTAGGAAATGAACAGGGCCAGAAAGGAAGTAATCCAGATTTGGAATAGAAAGCATGAGTAGAGAAGTAATATAAAATAAAGCTGGAAAGGTAAATTGGAAACAGCCTTTGGGAAGACCTTAAATATTGGGCTAAGCAGTTTGTATTTTAACCTCCAAACAATAGGGAGCTTCTGAAGGATTTTGAGCAGTATTGTGACATGGTAAATCTGTTCCTTAGGAAGACCATTTTGGCATCTGTGTGAAAAGCAGATCATAGAACAGAGACTAGAAGAAGGGAGGGAGATAACTTAAGGAGACTCTTCCAAGAGAGTGGTGATGAAGGTCTGACCAAAGGTGACGGTTGTGAAAATGGAGATGAGAAGGGGAGAGATATAAGAAATGCTTTATGGCAGTAGAAGTGATGGGCCTTGACAACCGAATATTTATGAAGATTTTCCTAAATCTACAAGAAACCACTTTCCCTCTCTGCCCTCTAATTCCAAGCCTCTCCTTTAATCTCCACAATACCCTACTCTCCATGTTCTCTAATACTCACCTACACTTCTTTTTCATAAGGTGGTATCAATCCTTACAAATTGGACTTCACTTAAATACTCTGTATACAGCACTGAACTTATTAGGCCCCAATGTTCCCAGGAACAATAAAATAATTAAGTGATCACAACAGATCACTTTACCTGGTCAATCTTAACCTTTCTAAACTCAGACAAGCTTTAATGGCAATCCATTTCCAGACCATGTCCAGATCATGATCTAAGGCAGATACTATCGGGCTTCACTAATCCAACTAATTGTATTTGTCTCAAAGACCCTTGGCTATAGGATTTTCCCCATTATTTTTTATTCTATCTTGTGTATCTGGATTTATACCATAAATTTCCTGGGCATAATTTTATCTAGTGTTCACAAGAGATCAATTCTGGGGTGGGGTGGGGAAAGTAAGTTCCATATTGTCAAACGCAGACACACACACACACACACACACACACACACACACACACACACACACACACACACAACTTTAGGGTCTTTCTTTTTACACTTACTGCTTTATGAATCAAAGTTATTCTAGCCACTACAGCTAAATCAAGACAGATAGATAGCTCATATCTACATAGCATTTTATCACTTATAAAAGGCTTTTTGTCCTATAAACCATTGAGGAACATTATAACCAAATGTCTTTACACCCATTTTGTAGATGAGGAAACTGATTAACAGAGATGATAACTGATTTACCCAAGGTTACATAGCTGGAATCAGAAATGTGAACACGGGTCTTCCAAGTTTTTAAACATACCATAGTAATAAATTAGTGTCATTAAAGATTCCTTTTATGATATTACCATCAAAGTACCATGTATGATCATATTAAAAAACTTACTAAAACTCTAACTTACTCTAAACATAATCAAACCAGTGGAAATAGTACCAGAGGACCTAAATTCAGATCCTACCACTGATATTTACTAGCAGTATGATTTGGAGAAAATCACTTAACCTCTCTGGACCTCAGTTTTTTCTTCTGTAAAATGAGGGGGTTAGACCAGATGGCCAGAGGCTCTTCCACTTCTGCAGTTATCATCCCTATGACTCCTTTTTTATGAACCCCTCGCCATAACTTTTGACCTAAAATAAAACAGTTGGCCACTGGGCCCCTTTGATTTTGGATTTCTGCAGTGTATTATTCTCTAAATATATACAAATTAAGTTATTAAGCTGGGGTAGTGGGAGGATATAAAATTCTTGGAGGAAGTAGTATATCTTAGAACTTATTTTCCAGTGAGTAAAGATGGAACAAATGATTTACCAATTTCCACTAATAACACATAAAGTAATCATAAATTGAATGCATGCATCTTTCAATCAGAGTTTCAAACATTTAGAGCACTGAAAATAGGTCCCTGAAAACAGTCTTTGATCTGAATGATTAGTTTAAAATGTCTTTAAGTCTCCCTGAGTTATCATGTACTATATTCTAAAACTGACAATAATCATCTTCCTGAGCATGGAAAATGCAGATAGAACTCCATGAAGCTAATGCATGTAAGGTTAATAGCACAATAGTGACTACAAAGATTGAAAGGAGAAAAGGTTTGGAGAGCATGAGAGATGAACAACTCATTTCAATCAAATTCCCCCTCTTTGCTTCAGAGTTCTTGGGAAAAGGCTTAAAATAACAGACATTAGTGCCCCTTTAGAAGTTCTCTTTCCTACTTGGCAGAGGCAATTACTTCTTTGCCATTGCCAGTTCTGTGAAGTGGCCCAAAGATGACTGCTCAGGATGGGCTGCTTCTTTGGCTTTCCCTACCTGAAGGCCTTGCCTCTATGATGTAGCCCGTTGTGGGCCTGTCTCCAGCATTTCCCTCCGTCCATTGGAGAGTTAGTTCAGAAGCTGATTTTGTAACCAGAACATCTCGAGGAGAACCAGGAGATCCTGAGGAGAAAAAAACAGAACTCATTGTTGGCAACTGTGGGGAATTACTCATAACTCATTCTTCTTTAGCACAGGAATTATGCAAGTAAAAAAGATCCAGCCATTGGCTAATTGGACAATAGGTTGAGCCTGGAGAACAGATTGGGAAAAGATTTGACCCTTCCATCCTACTTGCCTGATCAAACCTTGTCAAACTTCTTCTATCCACCTTCCATCATGGACTTTAGGAAAGGAAGAGATTATAGGAGTTTTTTTATATACATGTGGGAAGTTAGAGAGAAGGGAGTTAAGGGTTGTTAAAGGGAGTTGGGTATCACATTTCTCAGAAATCAAAACACAGAATTAAAACGTGCTTCTTGTTCAACCCAACATTTATTAAACCCCTACAATGGGTCCTGTACTACATGTACAAGGTGCTTCCAAAAAGGCTTTAATCTACTTTACAACTCAATTTTTTCCTTCAAATTTTGATTTGCAACCTTCAGTTTAATCAAAACTGATTCCTATCTTTGGATAGAGAAGAGTATGATGGACAGAACAAAAGCTTCCCTTTGGTGATGGGACATGCCATGGTCCTATTCAGGTCAGCATATTCTATTGTCTTAGAGTAGTGATCAGAGGAAACAGAGGCATTTGAAATAGCCTGGCATATTCTCTGCAAAAAGAACTTCAATTTGGAGATATATAACTTGCTCTTTTATGATACCCTAAGTATAATAATAAATATGTGCTCAACTATCTGTTGTTAATTGTTGGTAATGGAGCCCCCGCTCCCTTTTGTTTAGTCTAGACCTGCAGTTTCATAGATACAGGGAATTCCTGGTGTGAAAACTCTTTTCTCCAATGCATATCAGTATCTTATCTCTAACAAAATTATTGAGGCAGGATGGCATTGTGGATAGAAGGCCAAATCTTATCTTTGCTACATGCTAGCTATGTGACAATGATGATGGAGTCATGTAAGCTCTCAGTGCCATGGGCAAGCCTCTACTGCATTAAAAAGCATATATTGTTTCCATGACTTGTTCTTTGGTTCACTCATTCTTTAAGATTAAGTTATTTAGTCTCTAATTAATTTTTATTGCATTTCCATTATTAAATATAATTTTATTGCATTGCGATCTGAAAGGATGCATTTAATATTTTTGGCTTTTCTGCATTTAACTATAAAGATTTTTGTATCTTAATATATGGTCAATTTTTGTAAAGGTACTATGTAAGTGGTCAGGAAAAAAGAAAAGAATCTCTATGTTCTACAATATTTATAGCAGTTCTCTTTGTGGTTGCAAAGAACGAGAAATTGAGGGGATGCCCTTCAGTTGGGGAATGGCCAAATAAGTTGTGGCATATGATTGTGATAGAATACTACTGTGCTGTAAGAAATGACCAGCAGGTTCATTAAAAAACAACAACAACAACAACATGGAATTATGAAGAGTGAAATGAACAGAACCAAGAAAAACTGAACCATAAAAAGGTACCCATGGAGATAGTTCAGTTCTGTGTTTGAAAAAATATGCTGCAGCCTACTATTATATTATATACAGCAACAGAATTATTATTTGAAGAATGGCTTGTGTATGTCCATGACCTGAGAAAGAACTGCTAAGTAGAAACAAGCAACACATAGTTCTATATGTACATATGTCTCTCTGTCAAATGATGCCATCTCTAATGTGGGGATGGGAGGAGAAAGAAGAAACAGGGAGGGAGATACCTAGGAATTTTAATGTTAACAATGAAATAAAAACGGAAAGGAATAATAAAGAAAAAGCATATATTAAAATAATCTTAATCCTTGCTCAAAGGCAAAAGGCAGGAATGTATATTTATAGGGGAAATCCAAGAGGAAAGAGTTATGAGAGAAGTGAGGGAGAAGGTCGTGGAAGATGGAGTGAAAAGTGATAATCTTAGAAAATAATATTTAGTCACAAATGCTTTCCTTGCAACCCTGAGAAATTGGTAGTTCAAATATCATCACTGCCATTTTACATTTGAAGTTCAGGGAAGTTAAGAGACTTGACTAACATCACAAAGCTATTCAGTATTAGAAATATGATATGAAACCAGGTTTTCTCACTCCAATTCTCCTCTGTACTTTCTGAACAAAATTGAGGAAGGAGAGAATGGTTTTTGGGGGTCTTGATGAATGGAGCCTAGAGAAGTGTCAGATTCATACATTTATCATTAGCTCCATCAATTAATACGAATCCATGATTTGACCAAGAGTCATTTGGGCTAAAACCTTATTGGTATTTCCATAATGCAACATTTTACTTGTACCATGGAAATAATCTGCTTTTTATTATAGAATACAGGGATGGCATGGTTTTAGTGTTTGGATATAATGAATATAATTATATTAGACTCCAAAAAAAATGCCAAACACTGGCATAATACAGTGAAACTATGAAGGTTATCACTATCTCTCAAGCAGACCCTTAGAAAGGAGGTTTTTTTGTAGTATTTTTATAAACCACCAAAAATTTGGAGAAAGATTGTGAATCTTCAAAAAGAGGCTAGCTAGGAGCAATTGTATGACTTACACAGAATTCATAAATCATAGACAAAATCTAGCTAGTGCAGAAACTTTGATTTTTAATGCTGCAACTTATAGTCTTGTTAGGGTTATTGGACCATATCATTGTTACTAGATTTCCCCATGCCATTTACCTTCTTATATGACATATAGTTACATTTAAAATTAAAATGAATTGAAATTATTTTTCTTTTGAGAATTATATGAGTGAACTTGAATGAATGAACCTGATATAAATGGACATATGGGTGTGTGCTTGAGCTAGCTAGCTTATATTGACTTAGGAGAGATGGTTGTTAAATTTTCAGCATGAGCATTTATATCTCAGATACCAGTAAATACTACAACTCAAGGCTTGACTTATTTGATTGTCTAAACTTAAGAAAGTGATGGAAAAATATTAAGGATGAAGATTAAACTTAAAAGTGTTTGTTATTCATGAATTTTTTCAGATAGCTGGTTGTAAACATTTTTAGCACCTCTCTGACTAGACATATCCTAGAATGGCATAGAGTCCACAATTAATGGTCTAAAAGATTAAATATAATTAGTAGTTGCTAAAGAAATGAGAACATAAATCATGGCATTTGGCGTCAGAGCACCTGGGACTAAATTCTGGCTCTGTACTTTGTTGTGTCCCTTTGGGCAAGTAACCTACCTGTGTATGCCTCAGTTTCCTCATCTGTTAAATGATGAAGTTATACTAAACGACCTCTAAGGTTCTTCTAGGCCTAAATTTTTTTATTCTATACATCTGTGATTTTGTTTCAATTTCTCTTTTTCTGATATGAGAATTAAAATAATTTCATTAAAAATAGGAGAAATTAGATAAAGTTTTATAAAATGCCCTAAAATCTTTAGGTGAAAAGCCATTAAAATTATTAACTTTTATTCTTTATAGGCAATTAAAAAGATAGTCTAACTCAGAAAAAGCTAGGTCATTTTAGGCACAAATTTTACAATATCCTAATTTCCAAATGACAGTGGAAAGTGGCCCAAATTAATGGCAAAGTTAAAGGTGTTTTACTTATTTATTTATTTTTGTTTTCTTGATCCTGTTATTTCAAACACTGATTTTTAAAACCTGCTATATGCAGAGTGAAAGGAGCAGAGCCAGAAGAACATTGTACACAGAGACTGATACACTGTGGTAAAATAGAATGTAATGGACTTCTGTACTAGCAGCAATGCAATGACCCAGGACAATTCTGAGGGATTTATGGAAAAGAACACTGCCCACATTCAGAGGAAGAACTACAGGAGAGGAAACACAGAAGAAAAACAACTGCTTGAACACTTGGGTTGATGTGGACATGATTGGGGATGTAGACCGGAAACAACCACACCAATGCAACTATCAATAATATGTAAATAAGTCTTGATGAATGACACATGTTAAAACCATTGGAAATGCACATTGGCTATGGGGGGGGGGGGGATTTTGAGGGGGTGAAGGGTAAAATAAAAACATGAATTATGTAACCATGGAAATTTTTTCTAAAAATAAAATTAAAAAAAAACCCTGCTATAAATTCAGCAAGCTCATGCCAATGCATAGAAATATTAAATATATCCATATTTAGCAGAATATATTTTGAGGTGGGTGTGAAAAGAGTCCTAGCTATGAAGTATAGGGATCTAGATTTGAATCCTGCTTTTTAGCAGTTATGACCTTGGGTAATCTGTCAGTGTCTCAGTGACAACATTTCTAAAATGGTGATAACAAAAGTCATATCACAGGGGCTTTGCAAAACATTTTGCAAAACTTCAAATGCTAACTAAAAGAGACTTTTAAAAAATTATCATTACTATAGACGTTATTCTTTGGAAACATTCATATTGTTGAAGTATCCTTGAGAAATTGGACAGACTCAACTTCCCATGGTTTGTTCTTGTCCTATGGGTAGTACCGTATCCACAGAAAAATGAACTATAGGAGGAAAATCCATGGAGATAGTTCAGGTCTGTATTTGAATATGTTACAATCTACTTTGTTATTGGGTAGGTAAATGGCACAGTGGATAGAGTGTTGGGGTTAGAATCAAGAAGACTCATCTTCATAAATTCAAACCTGGCCTCAGACATTTATTAGTATGACCCTGGGCTTGATCCTGTTTGCCTCAGTTTCCTCTTCTGTCAAATGAGTTGGAGAAAGAAATAGCAAACCACTCCAGTATCTTTGCCAAGAAAACAAAATGAAGCATTAGGCATGACAGAAAAATGTCTGAACAACAAGACTTTGGTATTACTGTTGGTGACTTAGAGTTCTACTTACCCTCAGCTGGACCAGCTGTAATGTTGGCCTGTAGTCCAGGTCCATAGGTGATGGTGCGAGCCTGCACTCGGAAGAAGTAGGTGACTCCTTTTGTGAGGTCCCTCACTTTCAGCCAGCGCTGCCAATTTCCCTTAATGTCCACAGTCACCACTTTGCTTACCCCTAGAACAATGGTCCAAATGTAGAGTACAGAAGGGTCTCAACAACAAAAAAAAAGCAACCGAGTGGTTTATTGTGTTGAGATAACGAGTAAAATTATCTCACAGTTTGCTAAGAAAGTATTTCTTACAATTAGCAGGAGTTTAAGTAGTGATAATAGCCAATTTTCAGCACAGATAAGTGTAATTAGAGTTTAAGCTTGATAAGTGGGTACTGACAAGGAGAAAAACCTTACAACACAACTGGGAAATTATCAGGAGACTGCATGCAACCTCACTAATTACATTGGGAAGGGAGGAGGGAGAAAACAAAGTGAATCTGTGAGTGTTCTGTGAGACTCCACTCTGTGTGCCCTCTGTCCTGTGGCCAGGCATCTTGCTGGAGCATTCTGGGAAAGGTGCCCTTCCTTTGTAAGTCTAATAGAGTGAGGACTGCATTTCACCATATCTTATCACCTAAATAGGCAACACTTCCATTCTTCTGATTCAATCAAAAGTTAGCAACTGAGGGAGAAAAGGATGAAATGACATCTGAAGGAGAAATATAGACCTTGGCAAAAATGAAAATACTTTGGCAGATACGATATCACTGTTAACTATGGAATAGAATTAAGTGTAAAGAATGTTCATCTTGGGTCCCATCCAAGTGAGTTTGGTTATTGAAGTATGAAATAACCTCCTTAGAAGGTTTTTCCTACAATAAGTACCTATCACAGACCAAAGGTGGCTATCTTCTAGTCTCAGTGGCTCTTCAAAGTTTGAAATAAGTATTACAGGGGGGGAAAAATACTACCATTACAAACTGTATTGATTCTATGGCTAAAAGTGCTATCATGTCCTTAGAAAGACCTAAACTTTTACAACTTAGCAACAGATGAGGTTATTCTCACCAAGAGATTCACAACTGCAATGAGTATAGAATGAATACAAATGAGAAGTGTTTTTCAATCTATTAGAGTTTAACATTTTGTTGAGGTGGGAAAAGAACCCTTGATCTTTATACATCCTCAATAACTTGGTGAATTATTGGTCTTACCTTGTTCAAGTTACCCATTACCACAACCAGGAAGGCAGGGTAGTTCAAATGTAGAAACAGACAGCAATAGCTGCCAATAGTCCAGATGAGGACATTAATCTTTCTAATACTTTAGAAAATTAGGCAGTATGTAAGAGTAAAGAGAACCCAGGTCTTTGGCCTGATGTTTAATAAACAACTGATTTTTTTATACTACTCTTGTGAAACTGATTATATTGAGGGAAAAAACCAAACAACTGATTACATTGCCCACGAAGGAAGGAGACACCTTTCCCCAGAGAAGCAATTCAGCTCTATGTACCTTTTCTGCTTTCCATGAATGTCTTTTTTTGTGTTTCCTCTTGTCTGGGAGAAAATCTTAATCATCAGATTGTATAGTAAGCTGCTTGAGGTTTCAGACACAGTATATGTATCAAAGGACTGGGTTATAATGATGTAGTATCACATAGTCACTGAGAACCGAGTATTTGAACTCTTCCATTAGTTCCTTAGTTATGTCTAGGTCATGGAATCCTGGCAGTCTAAAGCCCCAGAACAGAGATATTGGCTACTACTGGCTTATATTTCAACATTGAATTATAGTGAGGCTCCCATATATGTATTAGTTTTTACATTCTATGTATAAATTGCTAGGTCAGTCCTGAAAAATCTGAAAAACCACTTAGGCCTATTCTAAACTTTTAGTATTGGTATTCTTAATCCAAAATTGAAACTGAAAAATTTAGCCCTTCATCAGTGACATAAAGAATTCTGAATCCTACCTTGGAGGAAGATAAGGATAGATATACAGGGAAAACCACCCATACAGCTGGATTCTATAGAACTCCATTGATGTATTGCTAAAAAGTATCATCTGGTTCTCTTTTTGTCAGAGAAAACTCTGTATTCAATTTGACCAATATTTATTAAGCACCTCCTTTGTGCAGTTGGGTTTATTCTTCTTTAAGCCAGAGATAACTTTGCACATGTATTACCAATTTTCTTTTTTCAAACCCTGTTGATATTGAACTTTAGAGATAAAAGGGACCTTAGAGCCATCTGATCCAACTCCTTTCTTTTGCAAGTGAAGATTGGAGACTGAGTGGTTAAGTAATTTGCTCAAAGTTATAGTGTGACCTTTTTGTGTCTCATCTGTTAAAGAATTGGATTATAAAGTTCTTTTCAGTGTACAAGACAAGAACTATGATCTATGAAATGGTCTTGGAGACCGTCTAGCCCAACTTTTACACTTTATAGATTGGGTGAAGCCCAAAGAGTGGAATGACTTGCTTAGGTCACAGACCTAGTCAGTATTTTATCCAGAATCATAAATTCTGGATAAAAGGTTTCCTAGTTCTTGTTTCAGCCCTTTTCCATTTTGCCACACTGCCTCTTAATCCTTAGAAAATGGTTGAATTGAGAATCAGAAAGCTCGGTTTCAGTCTTGGCTATGCCTGTGTGACTTTGAGAAAATTACTTAGCCAGTTCGAAGTCTTAGGTTTTTATCAGCAAAATGAAAGAATTTGACCAGATAACCTCTAAGGTCTCCTCCATGACTAAATCTATGATCCTTTAGTTTTGAACACCTCTAAATGGGTCTCCAATTGGTTTTATATGTGATTATCCACTTACAAAATAATTTGGAAATATGTTTTGCATGATAATATACGTATATCCCAGATCAAATCTCTTGCCAGCTCTGAGAGGGGAGAGGGAAGGGAAAGAGGGAGACAAGTTTGATCATATAACTTTGGGAAAGTTATGTGGAAATTTGTTAATACATATAATTGGGAAAAATTAAAATAAAATGAATTGCAATAAATAAACAAACAAACAAATAAATAGGGCTCCAAGATTGGAAAGGGCACACTGCAAATGAGCACATTTGCATTACATATGCATTGCTCAGCAACATTATTGTAGGCATGGTCATATTTGCCTACTGCTGTTTCTGTCATCAATTACCGGATTGGATTCTTCTGAATATAAAGTTATTTTGGATGGTAATTCCTTTTCTTTTTTAATTCTTTCTCCTCCTCTTCCTCCTCCTCCTCAGAGAAACAACATATACCCCATGTGTAGTTTCTCTGAGTTCTATCCCACTATGTGGTAATGCTAGTCAGGCCTTCCCCATCTCTGAGTGTCAGAATTTTATTTATTTAGTCAATTTTTAAACTGTGCCCTGCACTACAAAGCCTCAGGGTGCAATCACATAAAAATACTACCGTTTAAAACATTTTAAGAAACATAAAAATAGCTGCGCCATAAAGTCAAGACTGCCAACAACATTGCTAAACTCTATGGATGACTCAAGTGCTCCTTAAGTTGTCTCTGTGAGGAACACAGGTTATGCCTCTATTGAAGTGAAGTAAAGAGCTGGAGAAGTGGGGGGGGGGGTCCTTCCAGGTGGAGTTTCACAAGGCTATATTCACCAGATAATTGCCCAGATCTCTACTTCACTCTGCCTATTGACTCTGCAGACACAGGCCTAGTGGGAAGCTTCTGAAGGTAGAGAGTTCCGAGGCCTTCTTAGCTCAGCCATCCTAGAAGACACGATAGTAGCTGATACCTTCAACTTCTTTTAAGGGGAAGGGTATAGAGAAACTTACTTCTGCCTCACTTGCCTACAGTCAGATGAGACATAAAATCCAACTGGTCACAATTTATTCTGAATGGAGAGACACCTCCTTGGTTTAAAACGGTTTCCTTCTGTGGCATAGTTGAAAGAACACTGCCTCTGGAGTCAAAGAACCTGGGTGCAGGTCACTTCTGATGTTTACTTACCTACGTGACCTTGGATAAGTCAATTAATCTCCATGATGTTCAGTTTCTTCATCATATGACTAGACTAGACTAGAAGGCCTTGCGGGTTCCTTCCAATTCAAAATCTATGAGCCTTGGAAAAGGGATGGTGCAACCAGTGACCTTCAGAGTTGTCAGAGTTCAGAATAAAGGTCCCAATCATTAGGGAAGGAGCTGAAGAGAAGCTTTGCCTCTCAGCCAGAAGGAACATGGTGAGGAACATGTGACTTCCCTGATCAATGGTGGTAGGCAGAATTTCAAGACCTAGATTTTCTGGAGTTTTTCTCTTGACTTTGTTCTCTTCCCTTCTGATTGACCAGACAAGCAGTAGCTTCTCAGTTCTGTGGCATTTAAAGTTCTTCATAACCCACCCCTTCCTAACTTTGGAGTCTTTTCATCCTTTATCCCTATCAATGTATTCAAAAATCCATTGAACTACTGGCAGTTCCTCACATGCAACAGTCCATCTTCCTCCTCTGAGTTTTTGCATTGGTTCTCCCTCATAACCCCTCCATTCTTCCATTTAATTTCTCCGAATTCTTTTAAGATTCAGTTGAAATTCAATTTTCCTTAGGAATTCTTTCCCAGTCCACCCCAAGATGCTAATGGCTTCCTTTCAAATTACTTAAATCTGTTTGGCATTTACTTGGTATATGCATGTTGTCCATCCCATTAGAATATACACTCCTTAAAGTTAAGGGTAAGGACTATTTTCTGCCTTTCTTTGTATTCTCAGGACTTGATATATAGTTACTGGAATGTGGTTTGAACATCCTACATGCTAACTGACTTGATATGAGTCTTTCCCTTCTTTTTCGTGCTTATATTTTAAATTGCATTATATTCATGAATTTGTTTTATCTTTTCTATTAGACTAGATTTCTGAGGGAAGGGATTGGTGCCATATTCAACTTGGTATTTTCCACAGAATCTTGTACATAGTTGTTTTTCATTAAATGCTTATTGAATTGAATATTACCCAAGGTTTTCTTATAGTCTTCTCATTAGCCAGAGCTGCTAGCTTAGAAAACAGGGTCAAGGGAGAAGCAGAGGTACATGGCAAAAGCAAACTTTGGCTGACATTGGAAGTATAGAGTAGCTTCTGAAATCAGGTGGCCCATATGTATAGCTCTGGGGCCATATGTATAATCTGAGAATCAAGGAAGGAGGCTTACCAAAGACTTCTGCACCTGACAGAGTCAAAGTCAAAGATCCTAGGACAGCATTAAAGATCTGGCACACGTGCTGAGCTGGCACTTGGGGAGCTGCTCTGTTTCCCCTCTTCCCAGTGCCTGAGGACATTTTTTGCATGCCCCACCCTTCTGTCTAGCCTCCCAAAGCAAGTATATTCTCCCTTAGCAATCTAGGGGCTCACAGAGAGCTTGAATTTGCCCTTTGGGCACTAGAACTCCGAAAAGGTTCACCAATGAGGGATTTCCTAATAGAGTTTGCAATCTCTTGTTAGACATGTTTTCTAGACTTAATGGTTATTTAAATAGGTTCTTCTGCTTTGGCATGGTTAATAGATCTAACTCTTGGAGAAAGTGGCCAAAATTACCTGTAATACTTTTGGTCGGTTATATAGTGCTTTGTGTAGATATTTCTTCTACACAGTGTTTTCTGATCACCTATTTATGGAATACATAGACATGAAGAAAATTTTGACTAGTGTGTAATCCCCGCTTATCAAATATCCTTACTTCTTAAATCTTAGCAACCTAAAAAGTTTGCTTCTTCTCCCTGTTTCTGGCTCCTCTCATCCCTAGCTCTCTCCTTCTCCCTCTCTCCTGGTCTTAGCCCTCAGAGAACCCTCTGAGCTAAAGCTATGTAGGATCAGAATGGCACTTGATATAGAATAAAATATTTACCTATCTATAGTAAAGTTTGGTTTAGGAAACATGATTCTACCTCACTGTAGTAATCTATCAGCTTATTTGACTGTGGGATAAGAAATCTCCTGAATATATTCCTGGACCAGGAATATAATGTACTGTGGCAATGTCCTTCTCAAAGATGTAATCTGGGAGCATGACTCATATGAATGAATAAGGATAGGGAAAACCTGAAAATGTCCAAATTTCAGATGTCACCCAAACCCTTAGGTTTGGGTCACCTGTTCTTCTGACTTCATAGAGGTCTGAAGATGCTATTTATGCTTAAGAAACTGCCAACAAGGAAGGCAAAACAACCATTTTTTTCTCTTGCTTTCATTTCAGAACAGAGTGTGCTAGATGCAAAAGCCAAGAAAATTCAGGCTCACAAAAACCAACTCTGTCTTTCCATACAAAAGAGACACTGCTCATGATCGATGTCCTTATTACACGTGAAAAGAGTTGAAAATGGAGATAGTTGAAATGCTTCTGCCTGATGTCACTCTGTCCAAGCTGGACAATTGAATATATAACCAACAATCTGCCTGGAATATAAAGTTTCAAAGTAAATCTTCCTTTAACTTGTCTTTGTGAAGCCCATTTTTCAAATGGCTTCAAATTCCTCCTAGGTTTTCTTAGTGGATTGTTTGCTAGTTTAGTGCATTTGTAGCTGCTGTCTTCAATTCTCTGGGTGAGGACAGAGGAGATGGGGAAGAGGTGGGAAATTATATCTAGCATGAATTTAGAAATGCCATTGAAAAAGTAGAGTACATGGTATTTAACACCCAAATTTTTAATTTGCCATTCAACTTTCCTAATCATGGTTATTTTTCACAACACACATAACAACTTGCCACCACACTGACAACACAAGTGCAACTAAACATGCTGAGTCATCTCCCTGGAAAACTGAGTGGAGGGTCTTTTGTAGTAATCTAGCACAAATTCTGGTAGTGTCAAAGTGCAGGAAAAAAAATAGCACAAAACACATCTAGTTTCCTAAACTCTCCATTGCTGATCAGGTAATGACGGAGGGTAATGGCCTTGCCTGGTGTGTAAACATTTTTTTTTCAAGGCTGAGAGCAAGGATTAAAAAGATACCTATATGTCTCTGGGATTCAATTTCCAAAGGGTTTTTATAAAGCTAGAAATAAGACTAATAGAGTGGATATGGTTTTTTGGAATCTTTGGTTAATAGATTTCATCCTTTACTTCAATTGGAATGGGGTACAAGAGTCACATGCAGATTTTATATGTAAAAACCACTTGAATGTTTCACTTAAAACTTTTGGAATCATTTTGTACTCTGGTTATAATTGTCTAATGCCTTCGCAACCATTTTGCTGGGTAAATTCACAAAGCTCCCCTCTGGTCACTCCTCCTTGTAGGGGAGGACTCCAACATTTCTATGCATCTGAAATCTTATCTTATTGTATGCCATGGGTGCAATAATGTGCCATGGAGACTTTAGAAATCTTTGATAACTTTTGTTAATGACTCATTATTGAATAAACAGGACCCACAGAACTGTCCCCTTGCAGTGATTTCCAAGTCTGTGTTTTTAAGAGATCTTTAGGGTCTTGGAATTCTACTGCGCCGAGGCAGTAAAGCAGGAAGTTGCTCCATGAAACATTGTGTACTTAGACACAATACCCATAACAACTCCAATCCTTCAGGACAAAATAATTCTTATAATTCTTGGAGTCTCTTAGAAGTTGCAGGGTGCTTCCTGTGGGTTTTAGTTGTGCTAATTCAGATCAATGCAAACCAATCATATGTATTTATAGAGCTACTACTAAATGCTGGGTAGCAGGGGTGGGGGAGATATAAAAAGAGATACTCCCTCAAGGGAGTTACAGTCTAGGAGGGGAAGCAAAATACAAACTGTGAAAAGTTAGGCAATAATGAAAGAGAAAAATTATGTAACAGAACAGAGGAATACATGATGATTCAACAAAGAAATGATATGGACAATGTGACAAAGGACTCTTGCAGAAAAGTATTACAGATGTTTAAACTTATGACCCTCATTTAGTCACTAATCATGATGTAGAAATAGCTCAGCTTGGATTTTTTTCCCTTTCAGTTTTCCTTACATTAGCCAACATTTTTCTAAATTGTCCCAGCAAGTCCAGTTCAATGAAATTGTTTCAGAAGCTAATTCAGATTCAGAGAAGAGAGGGGAAGGGAAGGAAATCAGGTGGTGCAGGGATGTTAGTCATTTTCTCTAGTGTTGATCTTACCTTGGACAGGTGCTAAGGGCTCATAAACCACTCGATAACCCTGCAGGACACCATTTGCTGCCAATGGCTCTCCCCAGGAAATGTTAAGAGTAGTAGAAGTTATTTCTGAGAATGCCAGGAAACTGGGAGCGCCAGGTGCTGAAAGAAAGTTAAGCAAAATGACTTATTGAAGATAGTTTATACATTATGTATGTATATATATGATATATACACACATAAAATTTGTATGCATATATACATATATACCCTTGAAAATAAAGAATGTTTTTATCACCCAGTAAAATTCTAAATATTCTAAGATGGAAAATAGGATTTATTGATCACAATAGTCCTTCCTATGATCAATCAAAAACACAAATCCCTTGCAGAGGAGGAAAGAGAAAATGACAGTGTTTAAACACAAAGGAGTTTGAGAGAGAAAATGACAAAAGTATAAAAATGAATAATAGATGGAAAGAGAATATGAAATTTCCAAGGGAACTTCATTTCCTAGTGACTGCTAGAGAATTTCTAAGAATTTCATCTCTACCATTCCAGGTAGAGGTGAAGGTGGAGAAAAGATCACTGTGCATCAGTGATGGATGAACAGCAAACAGTTAAGCGATTTAGGTCTTGTAGTTTGTATGCTCACCCTGATCCCTCCTCACTTGCAGTGGGGTTGAAAATCTCAGACAACAAATGGACTCAGCAGAACTCCCAATACTCCCTAGTTTCTACTCGATCAGAAATATCACAAGAACAAATAGGCCTGTCTCCTGCCATGTTAGAGTGTTTCCACTTCTGTCCAGAGAGATAGAAGGAAAATAAGGGAACCATTTCAATGTTTCAAGGGAGATTTCTCAACTTGTAGTGGATGGAATAGGAGCAGTTCTCTCAACCCTCAAAAGAGGAATAGCAGATAGGATAGGTAAAAGTCCTGAGCAAAATGAAATAGTGAATTCTGTCTTTAAATTCTTAAACTTTTTTTTTTCTGAGTTTTCCCATGCCCCCCCACAACAGTAGTACTTCCTAGAGGCCTTTAGTCTGCCATGGTCCAAAATTTCCTTCATTTTCCTCATTTCCTACTACCTAAATTCAAATCTACTCCTTAATGTTTTAGGGTGGTAGTTAGGAGGAAATTAATCTGATCATCTAACTAAAATCATCCTCATTTAAGTGTGAATGATTGACCTCCAGGGGATAATTACATTTTGAAAGTATGCTCTAAGTGGTCAGATGTATTAACCTGATGATGTTTTTTTGAGGGAGGTGGATAGGTTTCACAAAATCATTGAATATTGGACTTGGAAAGGGCCTTTGACATCATCAAGTTAAACCTTTAGCTAAATGAGAATTTCTGATGCAACATCACCAACAAGCACTCCTCACTCTTCCTGGAGGAATTCTACTCAAAGGGAAATCACTTCTTCTGGATGAAGCCCATCCTATTTTTGATTAGCTTTAATTAATATCAAGATTTCTTTACATCAAGCCAAAATCAGGTTCTCTGCAGTTGTCATTATACTTCCTGTTGCTGTTCTTTGGGGCCAAGTGGAATAAGCTGAATCCTTCTTCTAAATGACATCTCTTTTCCTCAATTGACAAATGGTCAAGGGATATGAATAGGCAGTTCTCAGGTGAAGAAATCAAAACTATCAATAATCACATGAAAAAGTGTTCTAAATCCCTCCTGATTAGAGAAATGCAAATTGAAACAACTCTGAGGTACCAACTCACACCTAGCAGACTGGCCAATATTGCAGCAAAGGAAAGTGATAAATGTTGGAGAGGATGTGGCAAAATTGAGACACTAATACACTGCTAGTGGAATTGTGAATTGGTCCAAACATTCTGGAGGGCAATTTGGAACTATACCCAAAGGTCTTTAAAAGATTGCCTGCCCTTTCATCCAGCCATACCACCACTGGGTTTGTATCCCAAAGAGATAATAAGGAAAAATACTTGTACAAAAAATATTTATAGTCATGCTCTTTGTGGTGGCAAAAAAAATTGGGAAATGAGAGGGTGTCCATCAATTGGAGAATGGCTGAACAAATTGTGGTATCTGATGGTGATGGAATACTATTGTGCTAAATGGAATAATGAGCTGGAGGAATTCCATGTGAACTGGAAAGACCTCCAGGAATTGATGCAGAGCAAAAGGAGCAGAACCAAGAGAATATTATACACAGAGACTGATACATTATGGCACAATTGAATGTAATGGACTTTTCTACTAGCAGCAATGCAATGACCCAGGACAATCCAGAGGAACTTATAAGAAAGAACTGTGGAAACAAAAACACGGAAGGAAACATAAGATTGATCATGTGGTTTGATGGGGATATGATTGGGGATTTTGGCTTTAAATGCTCATTCTATTGCAAATATGAATAATATGGAAATAGGTTTTGAACAATGATACATGTATAACCCGGTGGGATTGCTTGTCAGCTCTTGGAGGGAGGAGGGAGGAAGAAAGGGAAAAATCATGAATCATGTAACCATGGAAAAATATTCTAAAAAAATAAATTATAATAAATAAATGAATAACAACTCTTTAAATACTTTAAGCTAGCATGCCTTCCCCAACTTCTCTTGCCTAACCTCTTGCATTTGACCACAGTAGGATCTCAAGTCTCTTTGAGGTCTTTATTGCCATCTTCTGTATACTCTCCAGCTTATTAAGGTCCTTCCTCAATTGTAGTCTCCAGATAAGGTCTGACTAGTAACGAAGGAATACCATCTCCTTTGTTTTAGAGGTTGCTTTTTTGACTTGTAATACACATTGCTGACTCATATGGAGATTGTAATCCACTGCTAAAAGGACAGTGGTTAGTAGCTCCTTCTATTTTTTTTTTCATATATTTGGATCTTCCTCTTTTTTCCACAAATAGTTTCATTCCTAATTTGCTTTGTTGAAGTTTTTTCCTTATATCAAGGGCTCTTTAGTTTTAAGTGGATATGCTAAAAAGCTGTGCCAGCAGAATACAAACTCTTGTTGGTCTTTCTTAGCCAGAAAAGTTTTGAGCATAGAAATGGGATGGATAGTGTATGGTGGTAAATCATCTCAGTTTGGAGAGAATTGTTACTAGTTTGGTTGCAGAAAGCTGACATTTTTCTAGTCACAACCATTCTTATAGATGATGGACTAAGCTACAAAGGAATTAGGATCTGTGCCAGTGGATCAACAAAATCATAGCCTTGAAAAAGTGACATAACCTAAAATCCACATTATAGGTTTTAGGCCTCTGGAATGCATATCATATACAACCTAATATGTTCTTTTTTATATATGAAGATGATGCAATGAATTTTTTTTCACTAGTAGAAAGGCTAGGCATTGATTCAACCAACATATATTGGTTCAATCAACTAGTCATTTTCTAATATATATTGATAACATATAGATCAGAAGAATATATTTAAGAGAAGGTTGACTGGGTGGTTTAGGGTGCTTTATATAGTCATGTAACCAAATGAATCTTATTATCCATTTGGGGAGGGAGGTAGAAGAAGGGTGGCTAACCTGTGGTTTCATCAATACAGTACACTCCAGGTGTGAAAAGTCTTCCCACTGACATAAATTGGCAATTTGTCTCTAATTTGGAGTTCCTTGGAAGCAATGATAGGTTAATAGGCATGTCCATGGTTAAATAGATAGCTCTGGAGGTGGAATTTGAATCAGGTTATTATTGATTCCAATGCCAGCCCCTTATCTGCCATGCCATACTTCC
The DNA here is from genome assembly GCF_016433145.1 of Gracilinanus agilis. Classification (NCBI taxonomy): domain Eukaryota; kingdom Metazoa; phylum Chordata; class Mammalia; order Didelphimorphia; family Didelphidae; genus Gracilinanus; species Gracilinanus agilis. The sequence continues at coordinate 207,172,339 of NC_058130.1, forward strand.
TCTCAATTGGTCAGTACAGAGATCACAATTTTAAAGTTGGTCTTATTAACATTATGTGCTTAGCAGTCCAGATAACAACTTATCAATAACCCATGAAAACTAATTGTGGATAGCTACTACTTCCTCTGTCAATCAGGGACAATAAAGATTTATAAGTAGAGAATCAGTTAAGGCACCTAAGCTCTTTTAGGTACCTTGCTTTTGTTCAGTTGTGTCTCACTCTTTGTGATCCTATGGACTATAGCAAGCCAATATAGTTCATGGGGTTTTCTTGGCAAATATACTGGAATGTTTCACCATTTCCTTCTCCAGGGGATTAAGGCAGACAGAAGTTAAGTGGCATGCCCAGGATTACACAGGTAGTAAGTGTCTAAAGCTGGATTCGAACTCAAGTCTTCCTAATTCCAGGTCCAGCACTCAATAGCCACCTAGCTTTCTCTTTAGATATTTTAGGACATACTGAATGTACTAGACATTTAGTACAAGATGAGATAGCCAAAACCATTGTTATTTTGAAGCTGAGATATTAAATTGGAAGAAGAGAGAAGGAGCCTGAAGTTGCACAAACCAAGAGTCAATACAAAGGAGGAAAATTAGAATTAGTGGATCAGATGCAAGCATGAAACCATCTGAAATTGAGGGTCAGGGATGCCAGCTAAAAGGATTTTCAGAGGCAGTTGATACAGGCAGTGTCTTAACAAGTCTTTAAAGGGAATCATTAAGGCCAGGTTCTGAGATCAGTCATAGACTTAAGAGAGTTATAGTTAATGTGGCAGGTATGAGAATAAGTACTAGTTTTAGTGCCTAGGGCTTAAAAAAATCAGGGTAGGCTTAGGGAATTGTAAACTAGGCCTAACCAAATGTGATGGACATTTCCTCCCATCCTATGGTCCCTTTTGTAATTTGGATAGAAATGTACATTTGTCCTGGAATTGAATTTTTTAGTGAAGGCAGATGCTCATATTATTTTAGCCAAGTCTACTGAGGAAATTGTGGAAGGGAAAGGGAATGGAGAAGAGAAATAAGGATGACATTAGGAAATAAGAGTGGGTGAAAATAACACAAATACTATAGACCAAATAGCATTTTTGTCAACTTTGAGGGATGTGGGGTCCAGGTTTCCCTGGAAACAGAGAGAGAACACGACAGTTAGATCAAGACATCTGGACACAGTCTCACGGAGAGAGAAACTGACTCTAATGTTAATCTACAAAGCAACATTAAGGCATTGAGGGTCTTTGGGGGAAGTGGTGAGCCACAACAGTTAGCTTGAACTAATGGAAACACATGTTTTTGTCTGGGAAGTGGAAGTAATACAACTTCTCAAGAGCCAGAAGATGAGGTAAATGGAAGTCAAGTCACACAACAATTGAAATGAAAAGGCAGGGGAGTTGGAGGAGCTATATTTCCTGTGTGACTGAGAAGAAATAGATAGTTCTTAGACAACTGGAAAAAAAAAAAAGAAATGTGGTCCCAAGACAGGTGTTTTAAGATACACTCTGAGTGAGAGATCAGGTGAGAATTCAGGATCAGACTAAGAACATAAGTAACATGGTTGCCAAACAGGGATACCCTAACTATTGTCATTAATTGACTTGGTGAAAATGCCTCCCACTTTTCAGTAGTGAGGTAGATGACTAAGGATATAGAGTTTTGATTCAGACATGAATTTGGGGTCAATTGATTTTGCTTAACTATTTTTCTTAATTATCAGAGCTCATCGGTTGAGAACAGGGTATATTCAGAAATGATTATAGTTCATCAGGGAAAGGCATTAATAAACACATAAAAAGAAAAGAAAGAAGAGACACATTACAGAGAGGCAATTAGTCCCTTTGAATATTGTTAGAAATAATATGTAATATCTTGAAACAAAATAATACATTTAAAAATAAAAGTTATGAAAAGAAGTATAGTGAGACCATGTAACAGCAGAGGTTAGTTATTAAGGCATATTACTGGGAAATAGCACTGGTCAAGGTATTTATGATAATGGTTTTATTTTGTTGAATGCTTCAGTGGAAAACTGTTAAGTTTTCTGTGAAGAATTGCTAAGATCTCACCAATGTGTCTTTTCTTTATGTCTCACCCACTTCTCAAGATTACCTCAATAATTTTTACAAGCTCATAGTAACTGCCCTAGAGTAGCTTCGGAAACCAATTCATAAAGCTATATGAGCATGCTTACAAACCCACCCCACATATGCCCAAAAAGAGGATTTAGAATTATCCTCTCCAAATGATCTAGCAAGCTTTTCAAGAAAGAAAATGCCCTCTTACCAGCTTGTTGTGTTCTCCCTTGTCTGGGTTCACTCTTGGGCCCATCTCCAGCTGCATTGAAGGCAGATATGCTGACCAAGTATTTGGTGTGACTGGTCAGGTTTTTCAGTCTGACCATTGTTTCTGGGAGAAAAAGGACCTTCATGTTTTCTGTGTCATTTTGACTGTCTGCCTCCCAGTAATAAATCTGTTAGGAAGAAAAAAAGTAGGTAAAGGAGAGTTTAAAGAGATGGCTGACAGGCATATATGCCTTATAAATTTTCCTCTATGATTTAATTAGCAGAACAAATTCCTGATAAGGGAATTCCTTATACCATTGCAGATCAATATATGTCCTGTACTTTATAGTTTAACTGAGAAGTTAAGTGATTTGCCTAGGGTCATATAGCCAGCCTATGTCAGAGGGAGAACTGGAACCAAGGTCCTTCCAACTCTAACTGGCTCTCTGTTCACATAATACTGCTTTATAAAGAAAGATAAGGATATGGACTAGATCTGTGGTATCATTGGCAAAGGGAAGTATCCCAGGTGGGATTTGAAGCAGGCCTTTCTAACTTTTGCCCTTGCATTTGTTGCTATTGAGCCATTTTAAGACATGTCTGATGCTTCGTGATCCCATTTTGGGTTTTCTTGACAGAGATAATGAAGTGGTTTGCCATTTTCTTCTCCAGCTCATTTGACAGACGAAGAACTGAGGCAAACAGGGTGGTATCCAAATAATGATTTGCCCAGGGTCATACAGCTACTAAGTGCTTGAAGCCAGATTTGAACTCATGAAGTCATGACTCTTCCTGATTCCAAACCCAGTGCTCTATCCACTGTGCAGCCTCGCTGTCCACATAATAGGCATCTAATTGTCCAACAGATTTATCCAAATCTTGCCATTAGAACTATTGATCCCCAAATAAAAATTAGCCAGACATAAAGAAAAGGCTATTCTGCTGAGAGTTCTCAGCATGAGTTCTCAGCACCTGAGCCACTCCCTGAAGAAACTATGCCACACATGGGCAAGTCAGAATCAGGGCTATTTGCAAGACTTGAGGATCATATATATGTCCATGAAACAGGCAAGCACACTCATGACAAAACATATTATCCAACCCCTAACAGGGAGGTGTTGGATTCAGAGTATAGATTGAGACAATTTTTTTTTTACATTAACAATATGGAATTTGATTTTGCTTGACTATATATTTGTCTTAAGGACTTCATTTTCCTTTCTTTTTTCATTGGGGTAAGGGGTGGAGGTGTGGGGTAGAGAAAGTGGGTTTTTAGTTATTGTAATAAAAAATAAGTTAAAGAAATCTGGGAAGTCTTAAATGAATTGATATAGATTTAAATAAGCATAACTAGAGCAATGATAACAACACTGTAGAGATAAACAATTTTAAAAGATTCAAGAACAGAATGCTCTGACCAATGATAATTCCAGAGGACCTATGATGAAACATGCTAACTCATCTCCTAACACAGGTGATAAACTCAGGTTATAGATCGAGGCATGTATTTCTGGGTCATGGACTATGCATGGATCTGGTTACCTAGTCATATGCATATTTGTTACAAGGAGTATGTTTTTATTCTTCTCCAGGGTTGGGGAAAGTGGGAGAGAAAATATATCCTGTGTTCTTACAACCTGTTGTTGGCACTGCTGCCCATAGAACCAAAGGGAATTATTTATTAACGTTTCTAAATAAATAATTTAGAATTAGAGATCTTTTTAATTTAAAGGGTAAGGCATTTCTTCTTCAGCAGTTTATTTTATTTTATATTTTGTTGGGAGATGAACATTTGCTTAGATTAGTGAGTGTTATTTTAGCCACAAAGACCTGGATTAAAAAAAGAGATTGCTGTTTCTTTTCTAGGAGAGTGCTTTTTATCATTAATTCCTTCTATAATCTTTTCCAGAGAAATAATCTAGTTCTGCCCAGAGTCCAAATCTGTAAAAAGTGGGCAGACCTCGTTTTGGGGTTTTCTTTTAACTCTTGCCTGAATCCTCTAATCTTGGGCTAAATTTTATCTAGCTTCTCTTTCTTAGCTTCATATTTTGTTAAAGGTTATCCCAATTTTCAATTAATTTTCTCAAAGCAACTTGGACCAAAAAAGCATGAAGAACCAAAGCTCAAATACTAATATGGGAAAGATTCCAGTCTTTCCCTTGCATACCATTGCCTTTTTATAGTCCTCATCTGATCATGATCAAACACCCAAGGAAGGAAGTTCAGAAGGGATACTGCTACAACTCGTGCCAACAGTACTCCATAGACTCCATTGGCTAGCAAATGTCTGCTTTTAGCCAATTCTAGCTAGGATGTTTGAAGGCAAGGCCAATCCCAAGGTTCACCTTGGCTTTGTGTATTCAAACTCAAGCCAGATTATCAAAGCAGCTATCCACATACTGAAGAAACTGCCAAGCAGAGATACTAAAATGTGCCTTTTGGGTTGGCTTTTCTTGTTTTGCAAATAGACATGCTGGGTGAGGACAAGGCAGAAGTATCCACTGTCAAGCAAGAATTGCTTATTGTCTATCCTGAGTGGTGAAATCTAGCCCTTCCTCAGTGACCTGACCAAATAAGGTCCTTTGTAATGTAAGGCTCTCTAACTCAAGATCAATATTCAGGTTCAATGTCTTTCTCATTAAGGAAATTAGAAGCATATTTTGCACATACATAAATAGCACCTTTCCTCCAAACACAAAGCTCAAAGTATTTTGTTGTACATTGCCTCATTAATCATCTTAACAGCCCTGTGATGGGGGAAGGTATTAATTTTCATAAAACACCTACAAAAATCATTTTTAAATGGACATTTAATTGGCCCAATATTCATTAGGGCAAGCTAGCCCACAGATCCTCGTGGCTGATAAACTAAGTCTCCAGTGGACCAAAAGAGGACATTAATTCTAGAACTGGAGAATTTATCTATTTCTTGTTTTTTTTTTCCTTCCTGCAGAAATGCCTGGGCATTTGTTTCCTAAAACCAAAATCTTGAAACTTTCATCAGTTCCAGAGTAATTGATCCAGAGGGCTCTTGGTTCTCTGAGTAGATCTGGTCTTAGAAATGGAACAACTTGACTAATTCTTCCTATGATCTCAATTAATTAATAAAAATAACCATAACAACAAAAATAATAGCTAGCATTTATATAATGCTTTAAGATTTGCAAAGCACTTTAGAAATATTTCATTAGATTCTCACAATGGCCAGGGAGGCAGATGCTATTATTGTCCACATTTTATAGATGAGACAACTGAGGCAGAAAGAGGTTAATCAACTTGCTCAGGGTTACAGAGCTAGTTAGTAAGTTTTAACTCTGGTCTTCCTGTTCAACTAATATTCTGGTTTACTTAATTTGTATAGAAGATGAGGAGGGATGTCTTTCTTTTATTCCACTTAGGCAGTATGTAGCTAATGAAAAATGAAGGAATTTTAATGCCAGACCTATTTCATCCCTCTTATTTTAAAAATGATGCCCCAGGTATATGAAGCAACTTGTCAAAAGTCATATAGTTTGTTAGCAAAACATCTGAGATGAGAACTCGGGTGTCCTGATTCCCAGTTTTCTACTACTCCATGTAGTAATGCCTCCTTCACCAGCACTGTCAGTGAAGCCACTTCAGAATCCTCACAAGAGCTGTAGAATTAGGAGTTCCTTAGTCCATCCCCCAGGGATTTGAGGTCACAGTGCCTTACACTTTTTAGTTCGGACAATTGCTCCCTTGCTTTGGGATTATCCCGAGGAAGTAATACTGATTATTTAGATCTAAAATTTCCAGTTCTTTTTCTGTTCCAATTTTTGGGTAACCTGGAAAAGACTTCCTAGGATGAAGTCTGTTTTATAATTTTAACAGGAAAACAAAATAATAACAACCAAAAAACTCCCTATGGGATGGACTAACAATAAATTATATTTCAGTTTGTTAAGAAAATGGTAAACAGAGGTGATTGTAGCCATATAACATAGGCCAGAGTTCAAACACTATAATCTCCTAGTCATTTATGGATAAAGGAAATGAAGGAAATGAACATGGTCTTCTTCTTCTTCTTTTTTTTTTTTTTTTTTTTTTTTTTACATTTTAAACCTTTAACTTCTGTTATTGGCTCCTAGGTGGAAGAGTGGTAAGGGTGTGCAATGGGGGTCAAGTGACTTGTCCAGGGTCACACAGCTGGGAAATGTCTGAGGCCAGATTTGAATTTAGGACCTCCTGTCTTTAGGCCTGACTCTCAATCCACTGAGCTACCCAGTTGCCCCTGAACGTGGTCTTTTGGAGGGGGTGGGCAATCAAAGGAGTAAGGCTAAAGCCATAAGGAGTATTGCCTTATATCCTTGTATGATCCCATTTTGACTCTCCACAGGAGGTGGGTCCCACATGACTTCCAGCTGACTGGCTGTGAGAGGGTTCACTTGTATGTTCTGTGGAGCCATTGCTGGTGCTGAGGAAAGAAGAGAAAATAAAGAGAATTAATGGAGAAGTGTAATCAAACACAGGACCAGGAAGGAGGCTGCATGTGTCTGGATTATTATTGGTTTCTACACAAGCTAAGCAAGGTAATCTGCTTTGAAACTCTCTCACCAGTTGATCCAACAATTCTGGAGGGCAATTTGAAACTATGCCCAAAGGGTTTTAAAAGAATGCCTACCATTTGACCCAGCCATATCACTGCTGGGTTTATACTCCAAAGAGATAATAAGGAAAAATACTTGTAAAAAATATTTATGGCTGCACTCTTTGTAGTGACAAGAAATTGGAAAATGATGGGGGGGGGGGGTGTCCATCGATTGGAGAATGGCNATCACTGCTGAGTTTATACTCCAAAGAGATAATAAGGAAAAATACTTGTAAAAAATATTTATGGCTGCACTCTTAGTAGTGACAAGAAATTGGAAAATGAGGGGGGGGGGGGTGTCCATCGATTGGAGAATGGCTGAACAAATTATGGTAGCTGATGGTGATGGAATATTATTGTGCTGAAAGGAATGATGAACTAGAGGAATTCCATGTGAACTGGAAAGACCTCCAGGAATTGATGCAGAGGAAAAGGAGCAGAACCAGGAGAACATTGTACACAGAGACAGATACACTGTGGCACAATAAAATGTAATAGACCTTCCCACTAGTAGCAATGCAATGACCCAGGACAATCCAGAGGAATTTAGGAGAAAGAACGCTATCCACATCCAGAGAAAGAACTGTGGGAGGAGAAACACAGTAGAAAAACAACTGCTTGATCACATGGTTTGTTCAATAGGGATATGATTGGGGTTTTGATGTTAAAGGATAGTTCTACTGCAAATATGAATAACATGGAAATAGGTTTTGAACAATGATACGTGTATAACCCAGTGGAATTGCTTTTTGGCTTTGGGAGGGGAATGGAGTGGGGGAGGAAATCATGAATCATGTAACCATGGAAAAATATTCTAAATTAAAAAAAAAGAAACATATTTGAAATATACCAGATTAATGGAAAAAAAACACTCTCTCACCATCCTATAAAGAAATTCCAGACAAATTCACAACATAGGCTGAATAAGTATGGGTTCTATTTCTCTGAAGCTCATATTCTCGGTTCTATTTAAGATAAGGCCAGACTGGATGCAAAACAACCCAGTCCACCAGGTTGTTTCCAGGAAGACAACAGTCAAAACAAACCTCCAAATTCATTTCTTTTCAGACTTAAAAGCTAATCATTTGAAATTTCCCTCTGGGGGGCAATTTCAGTTTCTAATTTCTAAAGACAAATTTATTCTTCTACTTGCCTACTCTGCCACCTCGGGGGAGAAGGTCATTGGAATATTGTGTTTATGTCACTAGGGCTGAATTTCCCTTGCAAAAATGAAGAGGTGATTGATTGAAAAAGAATCAGGAGCAAATCACCTCACAGCCATTATGAAGCACAAGCCAATCACCATAAAATGGGAAGTAAATGGATTTATGTTTTTAAAGAATTTTTCTTCTCATTACATTTTGCCAATACAGGCAAAGTTCGATTCTAGGCATTTTACTTTCAGACGCCTGCCATTTCTTTGGTCTTATTTGCTTGGTGCCATTCGCACCTGGGTTTAATGTTTACTTTTATCTGGTCCCCACAAAACACTCCTTCCTGCCCCAATAAAACTGATGGGTGTGGACTATGGATGCTTTTCTTTGCTGCCTTCAGTGCCTTTCCAGAAGCAAAATTTTGTTCCTTAACATTCCTACTATTTCTCAGACTGGCCCTGGAGAGTCAGGCAGAAAGCAGCACCACTCTTCCTCTTCCTCTTCTGGCTGAAGCAGCTCCTGCAGCCTCTGTCCCCAGCACCTATGAGGGCTGCCTTTTTATTCTGTGTCTGTTTATAGACTGTAAATAGAAGCGATAAAACATTCACCGGCCAAGGAAGATAGCCCTGCTTATCTGTTTCTCTGGAGAGGCTTTCTCTGGAGAGAATGACCTTCATAAGTCACTCTCTCCCCACAATCCCCTCCCCCATTTTAGCTCCCCCCCCAGGTTATAAAATAAAATAGTAATTAACACCCACTCAGCCTGACACCAACTATTTATTTTGTTCTAACTGTGTGGTTTCCATATTATCACTGCCCACCCTGCCGTTAATGGAAATGTTAATAACCCGCGCCAGGTTGTTGTGACAGATGCTCAAGCTCATTATCAAAAATTCTTATTTACCGCTCCATTAAACAACAGAATCGCACAAAAAAACAATTCAATCAAAACTAACTGGAGGAATTTTAACAGCCACATTAATAATCCAAAACATAAATAAAGTTAATGTCTTTTGCATGTTTGCCATCGGCAACTCTATCGCAAAATTACTGTTGTACAATTAAAATGTGAAAGGCAAAATTGAGCATGGCCATTACCCGGGTACTCTGTTAAAACTGTTTGTGCATTATTTTGTCTAAAGTTCCCCTTCAATGACACTGCCAAATGTGCGAGAAGGGTCTGGAGGAAGGAAAACCAGAATCCCAGGGCTGGACTCTTCTTTGGAGGTATTAGAATGAATTCCATCTCTCTCCTGGGAAGCCAGTACTGGCCCATCCTCTCCAGGATCCACAGAGGATCCAGAGGAAGCCCCCTGGTGTCTGTCTCAGCAGGGCCTGCCTCTGAGCAGACAGCTCCCAGCTCTGTAACATCAGCCTGAATCACAGAGCTCTTTGGGGCTCTCAAAAAACTGGAGCAGGTGACAAGGATTTTTTGGATGATGGCACAAGTTGGGGAAAGACATACGCATAAAAGGAGAGAAAAGTTTGTCAGCTTTGAGATTTATTAGCTGGTCTGTGAAAACTGCCAGGTTCTCACCCTGACAGGAGGACAGGAAGAACTGTGCTTTAAAGAAGGTACTACTATTTACAGCTCCAAATGCTGTCCTTGTTTAGTTGTAAATTGTGTTTAGTTTGGAGTCGAAAAAGTGTCCTCTGAGTCAGAATCTCTTTGTTCTACTCACTTAACATTTGTTGTGTAAGGAACACAAATAGCAGCTTGAAATACATTTTAAAATAATGTGAAATTATTTTTTAAAAGAATCTCAGTTCAAGAATCATTGAGACTGCACAGAAATTCATCTTCAAGGTGAAATGCAAAGGTTAAGGTTCGAGGGTGATATCCTAGCTGAATACCTTATGTCCCACTTGATCCTATCCAAGGAATGGCATTACTTACAGTACCTTGGCCTTAAGTCTTTCATGTCTCCTAGCAGCAGGCTTTCTAACCAAAAAAGGAAGTCTTGTCAAATAGGGAAAATTCCTGAATAATATGGCCCAACACACTTGGCTTCTCAATCATATATTAATATGTGAAAACCAAACCTCATCATAGTGTTATAAAACACTATTATGCTATCCTTGGGACAATGCATTCATTCAATAATCATTTATTAAATGCCTCTATTTGCAAGATTCTGCTAGGTTAACCTACTAAAACACAAATGGAAGATTCTAGCTTTGGAACTTTCTGGCAGCCTGGTATAGTAGTACATGTAACAGATTTGGTGTTAGAGGACCTGGTTCAAATCCAGGAACTAATATTTATTTATAGACCTTGAGCAAGTTGTTTAACTTTGGGGGACCTCGGTTCCCTCCGGAATAAAATGAAGTGGTTGGACTAGATGGCCTCTGAAGTCCCTTCAAGCTCTAAATCTATGATTTTGTGAATAACGCTGTGTCAAAGATGGGTTTTTGCAGAGATAATGCTATAAGGGTATATCTAAAATTGAAAGAGAAACTAATTTTATTTTAAAAAACAGTTTCTCATGTAACATATTCATTTAATAGAATCCCAAACTTAGAGAATATATAGAATTACCCCACCTAAAAATACAGAATAGTTGGAAGGATCTGTTTCACTGGCTCTGAATGCTTATTTATGTCTCAAATTCTGTAGTAATCATATTGCCCTGATCTCTGAGACTCTCTGACTTGTACCCATTCCTATATAAGTTCTGACTGAGGTGTAATAAAATTTTTATCAGAATTAGAATTTGGGGAGCAGCTAGGTGGCTCAGTTCAGTGGCTAGAGAACCACCTTAGAAAGGGGAGGTCTTGAGTTCAAGTCTGGCCTCAGACACCTCCTAGCTGTGTGACTCTGAGCAAGTCACAACCTCCATTGCCTAGCTTTACTGCTCTTTTGCCTTGTAACTGATGCTTAGTATTGATTCTAAGATGGAAAGTAAGGGTTTAAAAAAATTAGCATTTTGATAATGGTCTTTGCCAAAACCATTTTAATATATGAGCAGCCATAATGAGGAAATCAGTCATAAATTAAATGAATAAATCATTTTGTTGAAAATAGTCTAGTCAATACAGATTAATTCATTGATTATTTTTGGACATTAGCTAGTTGTTGAACAACATTTCACAGCAGGCACTGGTGTGAATCTCAATTGCTAAGAAAGGAGCAGATATTTCCAATTTGTGTTTTATAAAAGCTTCCATCTAAGGAACCTGTTTTTAAAAAACAAAGTATGTGTTTTCACAATGAGGTTATCAAGAAAATGGCCAAAAGTTTAAGTCATGGGAAAATTGCCATCTGCCTTCTCCCCTCTCACACCAAATAAAAATATTCACTCTGCTACAAAGTCGGAGATGGTATGTGTCAAGCTGAGGCAGGCCAGCAAGAAGTTAGCCAAATTGTTAGCGCTTCAGAGATGGCTCCATCTACAATATGGAAGAGGGGAGTTGGCTATCATCAGAGCCTACTCTAAGTAAGGATTTTACTGGGATTTTATCCCCATCCTCCTCCTCCTCCTCAGAGATCTCAAAGTATAGAAGAAATGAAAAACAATTCTTTGTAAAGTTAGTGCCCACTGTTATACATGTAAATCAAGCAGCTAAAAATGACAACTTAGATATCAGCATTCTTGATCCATAGGAAACATAAGGACAGAGACAAAGTCTCTGTTTTCAAAGGGCTTATGATCTAAGGAGAACTAAGACATGGAAACATACAAAGTAGAATGTGATAAGTACCACAAAGAGAAGTATAAAACACATTATAATATGCTCTAAGAAGAGAGAGATATCTCTCTTTTGGTTTATGGGATTATTCAAAAGCTCCAATGAAAAGGTGTCTCTTGAAGAGTGGATAGAATTTTGATGGGCAAAGATGCAGGGAGATGCCATTAAATGCATATGAGCAGGGCAGCTGGGTAGATTAAGGGTTTAAAATATATATATATATATATATATATATATATATATATATAAAATGCATATGAGCAAAGGTTCAAAAGTGAGACAGTGTGGAATGTATAAGGTACATTTTCTGGTACTGGTATCAGAACTGGTACAGTTTCAAGTACTATATTAAAATTTAACTTTCACTATTTTTATTTTGTGATTTTGCTTTGAATAATGCATATTTTTTGAACATTTTGACATTGTGGTTAATATTTTATATGTATTGATGGATAAGCTCTGAAGGTTATTCAAGCAACTGAAAATGACAACCTAGATAATCAGCATTCTTGATTTTTTTGTGTGTATGTAGTTAGACTAAATTCATTAAGGAGGCTCTATAGTGTTCCAGGCTCTGATATCATTACATCATCTGCAAACAAGAATACTTAGAGCAGAGGTATCAAATACATGGTCTGCAGGTTGCACATAGTTCATGACATTTCCAAGTATGATCAGAACCAGATTAAGATAAAATTGGGAAATATTAAACAAAATAAGAGAAAATACAATAAAGTAGAAAATATAACATTTTAAAACTAGGTCAATATTTGGCCCGCAGCAATCTTAATGTATGAATTCAGTGGCCCCCATTTCTCTCTGGTTGACACCTCTTTTATAGAGGACTTCACTATCAATATGATATCCTTCCATTTGAATGTGGCACTGAACATTCTCCATAACAGTGCAAATAATTTAGTAGATATATATCTCCCTATTTTATATCTCACTTGGTATTTAAAATCAGAAGGTCTTTGAATGAAGTTATGTCTTTTTGTTATTACATATTTCCAGGAGTATATCTGAAATACCTTCCTGGAAAATATCTTGAATGACAGTATTTTTCTCTACTGAATCAAATGTTCCCTGTGCAATGTATATAAGACACTGAAAATGGACAATGAACTAGATCAAGAATTGAATAAGAAGTGAATGGACTGGATAGTATTTGGAAAAATTATACAGACTTCTTTATGGCCCAGGCTTTTTATAATTTGAAGCCTCAATCTATCTTTCTTTCCTTCTTTCCTTCCTCCCTCCC